>NC_141536.1:64129998-64479998 GCF_021556685.1 Rattus norvegicus | reverse complement strand
TCTAATTAAGTTATATAATTAAAAAGAAATATTTTAAAAATCTTACATGTATCATTTATATTAAAATATGGAAAACAAATTCACAGTAGTTCTTCTAATAAAGGGATTTTTTAAGGTACATTATATAGTAGTATTTTGATTAACAAAATATTTTGTGTTCTTTTATTTTTATTACCTTGACTATAAAAAATTGAAATAAAATTTTAATTTTGTCCTAAAATCTGTTTTCGAAGAAAATTCTTATAAAATTTATGTAGACAATGTTAAATTTTGTAGCTTAATAAAACTTTTACGATTCTGTAAATATTGTTTCTAGCAAACAAGTAGCATTTCAAGGTTTTATAACACATACTTAATTGCCCCAATAATCTTGCTAGATTTTACCGTCTTACTAGATTTTTAAGAAGTTAAGAGTACCTGCGTTTATAAGGCAGCATGCATTTATTCCATGCTTTCTTAGACACAGGGACATACAGTTACATTAAAACAATTCTTATGAATCCATTTGACACAATCATACAAATAAATATATAACTAGTAAAACAAAATAAAAAAAAACTATAACTTTAGATATCTAGGTCAATATCTTTAAAAGACACAAAATTATTTTAGGACTCCAGAAGGCTGCCTTCACTCTTATGTCTGTTAGTCAGCCTCATTGCATATCTTATAAAGTTTTTTAAAGTAGTAGTAACAGGGTTTGTCCTCTTCCTTTTCTGGGAAGAGAGAAAGTCTATCTTCCAATGCTATGCCTCTGGGTCTTTACACATTGGCTATGACTGTGGGTGGTATTTGGTGCATCCTGGTTTCTATATTGTGATGTCTGAGACCTATCTAGGCATCCCTTGGTGGCCGAGCCTCTTCAATGGTGCCCATGGCTCTGTTCCCGGTTTCTCAGAGTCTTTCAGAGCTTGGTAGTTGAACAAGAAGAAGATGGTGTTCAACAGCCTAGTCTCTTTGATCTAAGGTTCATCTGAGCTTCTGTGGATGAGGGGCCAGACTGGCTACCCAAATGTTGATCCTGAAGGGGAGCAAGAATCCGTCCTGGTGAAGTTGCTGAAAGCTTCAGGGAGCCTGTTGAGAAGTAGAGCAGTATTTTCTTTCCTTCCACAGGTAATCTTGCTCATCTTAGAGTCAACATGCGTCTTACTACATTGTTCATCCTTGTAGTGAGACCCCATCATCATCCTGTACATGAGCTCCTGACGGAGTGATCTAATCTCAGGCAGTGAGTTCTGCTCTGCAAGAGTTGAGATCCAGGCAGACAGTCGATAGTCTTTTGAGTAAATGGTTTACTTGCATGCCATCTAGCTTCCTGCCAAGTCAAGGTCCAGCAAACAGGATGAGTATAGGTCCTCCTGTGTAAGATTATATGCTAGAGACAAGATCTGAGAGTGACTAGTAAATCAGGACAGGCGCTGTGCTTTAGAAGGGGCTGTGGTGAACTATCCTGCCCCAGGATAGGCGCAATGAAGACTCCTCCCCTAACTTGAGTTCTCTCCTTGCTACACTGCAGGCAAGAAATAGGGGGCTGGGAGACAATGCAGATTCTCAAAGAGCCGCTTTAACTTTCAAATGCCAACGCCTCCAACAGCTTCCTTGCTACTTACTTCTTTTTTCATTTATTTATTTATTCACTTTACCTCACAATTGCAGCCTCTCCTCCCTCCTCTCCTCTCACTCCCACCCTAACAACCTTCCTCCCCACCATTACCTCTTCCCTTTCTCCTCACAGAAGGGGAAGTCCCTATGGGTACCAACCCACCCTGGCACATCAGCAAGACTAAACTCATCCTCTTCCAAGGAGGCCAGACAAGGCAGCCCAGCTAGGGGGAAGGGATCCAAAGGCAGGTAGCACCACTGGTCACATCTTCCTGTGTCTGCTGATAGGTATCAATCATTTGAAACTTCATGTAAGTGTGTCCACTTTCTCCATAGCTGCTTCTAGGCTCTTCAGGTTGGTAGCTTGTGGGAGCAGAGTTCCAGTCCCGCTTCTGAAAATCCTGTTGCGGGTCTACCTACCCCAGCACCCTAACCACACTGGCATTTTAACAGATCTGTTAAATGTCTGCGGTCAGTCCTCAGATTGCCTTTCTAGTATCTCCATCAACTTTGTTTACCTAGGGTTTGGGGTCTAAGTACCAAGACAAAACTGAAGTGCTTCTGGAACTCTCAGCAGATAGTTTTGTGGTGGAGGTCCATTCCAGAGCTCTCTAGAACATCGTGAGCAAAAATAGCAGATGTGTGTTCTCTTTGAGGACTACCATCTGGCTCTCCCATCCTCCCTGCATGCTCAGTTACTATAGTGTGCCAGCATATAGTGCCAGCATGGCACAGAGCAGATCTCTGTTACAGTCTACTGTTACTTAGCACTGGATACGGGCTGGTCTTCAAGCCGCCCTAGGTAATGAGAAAACTACGGCTTTGGGGCTAATCTTCGTAGAAGAAAGTCATGATAATTCTTCCAAGTAAGATAAAAGTACGGGAACTTGAATTACTTAAACCCTTAATTTTCTTAAAAAAAAAACAGAAGGTTCTGTGAGCAGTGACATGTAAGATGATTATTCAAGTTTGAAAGGAAAAAAAATCTTCTAAATGGAATCATCAGGCAGCAAGCATAAGAGTCAGCCGCAAAAGATAGCTGTTTATATTATTTTACCCAAAGATAAACTTCACTAGTTAAACCCCAAAGCAGTGTCTCATTTTTTTTATGAGAAAAAGATGTAATTCATGTATTTTCCATTGTCTATTTTGGTTCTTATGAAAAGAAAATAGAAACACGGCCTGATGAGGTGATGGTAACGCTTAAATCCACACCCGGCCTGGACTTTTCTCCCCACAGGATTCGGTCTGCCGAGTCTCTAACACTTGCTGCTATTAATAACGCTGAGCAAAATGATGCCTTTGTCTGAAGACATTAGGAGGGTTGTAGTCGGGTTCCAGAGGACTTGGGGGGGGGTGAAGGCTGTGAGGAGGCTGCTTGTCCAGGGCACTAACCTAAAGGGTTGCTAAATTTGTAAAGGGAGAAGGCACCCAGCCAGGCATCTCTGAACCACAAATACAGTCACTAATCTAGATGTCCACGTTGCTGGGAATAAGGCCCCATGCCACACCGAGTTTCTCCATTTATATGTTTTAATGAAGGTGGTGACAAGAATTAAATATGCAGACTTGCTCTATGTATGTGTCCACGACTAATTTAGTCATGCTATGAAGATACCTAGACATTTTAAACAAACCAGGAAAATAGTACCATTTACACACACTCCCCACCCCTCAACTAGCCCTCCAGGATAGAAAAAAAATTGCTCTGTGCATGTAGTGCATGCAGTGTTTAATACCTCGAGGGAAAATAAAGTGACTAGATATTTGGGGTCTTTCCTCAGTCCAGCCCAAACCAACCCGAACATCTAAATTCTCCCCAGCAGATTCTAGCAAGCAACGAGCGTAAAAGAACAAATGGCAGCTATAAGTCACAGCCCCCTTGAGCTTTAACTCGCTCCAGAAGCTCCCAGAGTGCTTTTGAAAACACCTACGAGCCCCACTTACAGGGTTTCCACTCTGTGGGTCAGAAGGGAAGCTTCTAGCTGCTGCTACCTCCGGCGCCGCAGACTGAGAATATGGTTGTGAAAGGAACCCAGAGTTCTTTCTGTACCTGCTAAGGTGTTCTCACACCTAGGAAATAGTCTGAAGTCTTACTGGGTTTTATAGAGATTTGGAGAAGGGGCTCCGAGTTGGTGCCAAGGGACTGGGGCACAGGAAGGAGGTTGCAGGGGTAAAGTCTAGGTACGGTATGATAGGTAAGCATCAAGAAAAGGGGAGATCCAAGCTTTAAAAGTACAAGTAGAAGGGGAAAGCCCACTCCCCCAAGCTGGCATCTATCTTCCCGAAACAATGGTCACACCAGATTTGGGTCTGACAAAATCACATAAAACAGAGACACGGACTCTGGTGTGGGGTGATACTTTGAACCTAGTTTTTGGGAACAGAACTGTCTGTCTTTGACTAAGATTCTTATGAGGTAAAACTAAAGAGTTGTTTTCTTGAGTTTGGGAAAGAGGCCAAGATAAGATTTTAAAATAGCATGAGGAATCAGGAGGACATTTTCTTCAAGGAAGGAACATACAAAACAAACGTTACACACAGGTCAACTTGGGCAAACAAGAAATCTGTCAACATTAGCGAAAGACCTTTAGACTCAGGATAACAGTTCTCAACCTTGGGGGTTGAATGACCCTTTCACATGGGTCACCAAAGACCACTGGAAAACATAGTTATTTAGCTTACAATTTGTTGAGGATTGGTTTATTGCTTGTATTATGTTAACTGGGTTCCCAAAATTACACAGGAATTCCCATGTCTATATAGAAGAAGCTGAGGGTCCCTGCCCTCAGTTGGTTTTGATTGGTAAATAAAATTGTTGGTGGCCAATGGCTAGGCAGGGAGACAGAGGCAGGACTTCAGGTTTTGTAGGCAGAAGGACCAAGAGAAGAAGGACAGGACTGCCATGTGGGGGGTGAGGAGTGGGAGTGCAGGACAGAGACACGGTCAACTTGTGAGAGCCTGGGAAGAGCAGCCCCAGGGTCCCCAGTTGGGTCTAAGAAAACAAAGATGGAATATTTAATAAGTAATAACTCAGGAGTATCGGAGGGGATGCATTAACAATGTGGAGGTTTGGAGTAGCCCAGCCATTGAGATGATTGAGGCATATTAAATATAAGGCTACATATGTGTGTCTTTTATTCAAGAATCCAGGGAGTGGGCAGGTAGTGAGGAACTTGTGTACCAGCGCCACAGGGGAGATTAAAGCTTTAGATCAGACGGACTAACTACAACTACAACAATTAACAGCAGCAGAATTCATTACAAAGTAGCAATAAAAATAATGTTATGGTTGGGGGTCACCACAACATGAGGAACTGTATCAAATGGTTGCAGCATTAGGAAGATTGAGGACCACTGATTTAGAGTTTGTTTTTGTTTTGTTTTTCAGTTTTTGCTTTTTTATTTGGAGGAAAATAGGACTTTTCCTACATTTTTGGGTGGTATAGAGATGTTTACATTTCTCAAAGGATATAGAAATATAGACAAACTTTAGTTTGCAATCTTAGATTTTGAGTTTCCATTTATATAACAATCTTTATCAATTTTGATGCCAGCAATCATGTATCTATGTGAGAGCTAAATTTATTTTCATTCTTTGCCCTATATTTACCCCAACCTCAGAAGTAATCTGGTTTATTGTTAATGTGCAAGGTTCTTCCAAAGGAGAATTCATAGGGAACAAAGACAACAGTTTAAAACTTGTAGGATGTAATCAAAATTATGAAATTAGACTGAAATTTACCTATTTTATTTCTGTTTGTGTGTATAAGCATGCGTGTGTGTGTGTGTGTGTGTGTGTGTGTGTGTGTGTGTGCATGAGCACATGTGTGTGTATGCTATAGCATGCTGTGAGGACAGTGGATAGCTTGCAGGAGTTGAATCTCTCAATGCACTACGTGGATCAGATGGACTGAACTCAGGTGGTCATACTTGGTAAAAAAGTACATGAATCTGACAAGCCATCTCACCAGCTCAAATACTAGCTACTTCGCTTGACTATAATATTACACCAATTAAAAAATGGTTTAGGATTATGACATTTCAAATCATCAGTAATAAGCAATTTATGACTTGTCATTGACTTCCTCTCTTACAAAATTTAGTTTTCATTGGATTATAACATATGTCTTTTATTGCTAGTCCCTCATGGCACAGCTGTTATATAACGTTGTGGGGGCAGATATGAACAAATGTCTATTCACCAGAGATAGGGCACTCATGACTATCTAAAGAACTGGTCCCATCTAAGTCTACCTTGGTGAGTCAGTGAGATTATTGGAATTACTTACAGGAGCATGGGAAATGCAAGGCAGTAACAGGAGGATCTCAAGGCAGCTGCACCAGCAAAAAGCCCAGCCTTGCTGGGGTAATGACTCATGAAAGGGGCATCTTTGAAGCTGTCCAAGTTGCAGGCAGCTTCACTTAAGTGTCTCCCATCTGTTTACTGCTTTCATAACCTTGGCAGCAGCCTCATGAATCTTGTAACTTTATGGGTTTCCTGAGTGTTCTAAGTTTTGTGAGTTTCCTGGAGCCCTAAATTTTGTTAGCTTCCAGAGACTGGTACGTCTCCCCATACCTCCTGGAAGGGATGTTTCAATGAAAAGGAGCAACTCTGTAACAAAATCACCACATGTAACAAGGTCATCACAAAGGACATGTCTCTCTTCCCTGTGTTACTTCTGCCTCCACCCACAATTCTGCTCAACGTTTCCACTCTGAAAACAACTGAGTCCTGTCTCCAGCAGGTTGGATCTTTCCATCTGTTTCTCTTTTGTTTCCTTTCTTCATTTCTCCACTTCTCTCTCCTTTCTTCTTCATGCCTGCCTTCTCTAGTCTCCGTTGATCTTTCCTGGCCTCATCTTCTCGTTCACTGGTCATATGCTTTTGAGAAGAGAAGCTACCATATATGTAGTACCATCCTGAGCTCACGCAAACATAAAGAAGCGAGAAAGATTAGACTTTGGCTTCCAGA
Organism: Rattus norvegicus; assembly: GCF_021556685.1. Taxonomy (NCBI): domain Eukaryota; kingdom Metazoa; phylum Chordata; class Mammalia; order Rodentia; family Muridae; genus Rattus; species Rattus norvegicus. The sequence goes on along the minus strand of NC_141536.1, from coordinate 64,473,421 downwards.
GGGCGATAGCCTGCTAATGATGACAGAAGTTGTGCTATAGTCAAGCTGTTGCATTTGGACTTGAAGCTCTAGTCTTGGTCACCTGTGGCTTCTCAATTCCAAAAGCAAGCCCTCATGTTTGTTGTAATAGTGTCAGCTGTTCACTGCCTATGTAACCTTAGGGAGCAGCCTCCTGAGTCTTGTAACTTTATTCCCACATCTTTAGCTCTCTTCGTGTTTGCTGTTTTCTGATATCCCTTTGCTGGGTCTGGTTTCCTCAGTTCAGCTAAGCAACTGACTCTCTCTCAACTTTATCAGGCCCTACACTGAACTGATTCTTTCTCACCTTGCTCCCTTTTCAATTGTTTCCTCTTCATTTGGAGAAACTCAATGCATAATCACCCAAATTATACACCGAAAATAAGAACCTTTTTTTTTTTTTTTTTTGCACTGGCTCCTATAGATAAGAGAACTGAGAAAAAGTCCTACATAAAAAATTGCTACTTTGGGAACTGGAGAGATGGCTCAGTGGTTAAGAGCACTGACTGCTCTTCCAGAGGTCCTGAGTTCAATTCCCAGCAACCACATGGTGGCTCACAACCATCTGTAATGGGATCTGATGCCCTCTTCTGTTGTTTCTGAATACAGCTACAGTGTACTCATAAACATAAATAAACTAAAAAAAAAAGAAAGAAAGAAAGACAGCATTGGCACATTAGTCTGGAAACCCCTGTTTAAAAAAAAATCACTACTTTGAATGTTAACTTTTTTTCCAATTTGAATTGAGATTTGAATGACAGAAAAAAAAACAAAACAAACAAACAAAAACAAAAACAAAACAAAAAAAAATCACCCAACCATATCACCTTTTGGAGAACAAGCACTCTAGGCAAAGGGGACAGAAAGCTCAAGGCCCAGTGACAGAGAAGGTGTTTAGAGAGATCCACCAAAGAGTCACTCGCACTGCTGGGAGATGGATAGCGAGAAGGGCCAAGCGCTTGATAAAGTAGCAGAAGTTACAGCTCTTAAGATGTTTTAGGCCTCCAGTCGCAGAGGTTTGGTTTCATTGTGAGCTAAGATGCCACTACTAGGCATTTGCTAAGCAATAAGCAACAAAATGTCCATTAAGTCTGTTTAATATAAAAACGGAAGTAAAAATGTCAACAGCACAGTGGGGAGCTGGACAGCCAACAACTGTCCAAGGACGTGGAGAATCAGTTTTCTCATAATGTTAACATACAGTCATGTTGGGACAGCACGGACTTTTTTTAGACATGTTGACACAATGGAAGGGGTTTTATAGGTTTGTACAGTGCTTTCCTTCTCTGCACTAGTGATAGAATTCTTGCAGCCACTCACAGCTTTCCTTAACTAACCTCGGTCACAGCCAACACAAGGCATGCAACAGACAGCGTCATTGTATGTCATGGATAACAACGCCATTTCAAGTTACTCACGTTGAAAGTTCTAGGCGTCAGTGAGGCGGCTCAGTGAGTGAAGACAGTTGCTGCCCGCCTCGGGACCTGAGTTCAATCCTGAGACTCACAGGATGGGTGGAGGGAATGGAACTCCTCCAAGATACCATCTGACTTCCATGCCTGTGAGCGAATTCATGCATGCACAAAGGCGCACACACACTATAAATAAATGCAATAAACATTTTAACCTAATTATATTTGAAAAGATATTGTCCCCATATTAATAAAAACAGCCCTTATGTGAAATCCATGTCATAATACCACTGATCTGTACTGTTATTGGGTTCACATTTCTGCATTTGGTAGCACATGAAAATGCATCAGGAACCCCCACACTAGGAATGGCGGAACTTTTGCTGCTTTGCCAGTTTATATACAAGGTGGTGGAAAGGTGAGTTGCCTGAAGAAAACTGTGCAGCTGAGAAGACGTCAGGTGACACTCTCCCTTCTTGTTCTTCTTCTTTTTCTTTGTTCTTTATTCCTCCACTCCCCAAGACAGTATCCTGTGTATGCTGGCTATCCTGGAACTTGCTTTGTGGACCCTGCTAGCCTCAAATACAAGAGATCCACTGCCTCTGTCTCCCGAGTTCTGGGACTAAAGATGTGGCCATGACACCTGACTGCCTCATTTCAGTTCTCAACTATAAGAACAAAGGAAAGAAAACCTTCTCCTCTTGGTTTACTTTAGTATGTTTCTCATATTTTTGTGCATTTTCCACTTTTTCTCATGCATAGAGCTGACAATCTGGCTATTCCCAAGTGCAAAACTCATTTACCTGTTAAGAACACACATCTATTGGGACAGGACAGATGGTTCAGTGGTTAAGAGCATTGACTGCTCTTCCAGAGGTCCTCGTTCAGTCCACAGCAACCACATATTTGTAATGTGATCTGATGCCCTCTTCTGGAGTTTCCAAAGACAGTGACAGGGACAGCGTACTCCTACACTAAATAAATCTAAAAAAAAAAAAAAAAAAAAAAAAAAAGCACACATCTACTAGGAAGTTTCAAGTAGGCATGAGTTACGGCACTGTTGGCTATTGGATGATGTTATTATGCAGCAAGGAGGGTCCAGGATAAGGAGTAGCCTATCAGTGGATGAGAAGGAAGGGTAGGCAGGGAAAAGACTAGGAAGGAGAGGAATCAAGGTGGAGGAAGATTATTCCTATCCAGGTGGTCTAGGTCAATATTATCTTGTCTAGGTGGGCGGTTTCTATCTTTATTAATTGGCAGTGAACTTATTCCGTGGGTGTTTTGTGGATCGAGTATTTAACATGTAAATCTCATTGTTGGGTTACAATTTGTTGAATCTTGATTTTACCGGGTGTTGGCTGGAACCAGAGAGTTCCGGGCTGGCCAGGGCTGGCAACAGTGACTAGCAATGGAAGCAGAGAGATCGTTGGGGCTAGAAGATAGCTAGGCTAATGTGGCATGGTGCCACACTGAAGCCAGCCGCTGCTGAGATAAATTAAAGTTAATTCTATATGGCCCTATGGTGCCAGAACTATTGCCAGCGAAGTGACTGCCTAGGTCCGAGAGTACCAGGGGCCCAGTGTAGAACAATGATGCAAGGGAACTGGTAATGTCCTTTTTTAATCTTACCATGACAGTTGGCCATGTGTTTGATGTTAATAAATGGATAGTATATTAATTCATGTGTTTTAACGCAGAAACATGCATAAAACAAGGTTATGTATGGACAGACCAGTTGACAAAATTATGACCAGAGGTGTGTAGTGATATGACCCTTCCTCTTCCCTAGGAGCAGTGACTTAGTGGTACTTGCCAATTCACTGTTGGTGTTGTCTTTATATACCATAGCAGGTAGGAGTAGAGAAAAATCAAAGGCACTTACTGGTGGAGTGATGGGGTAGCTGGGTTAACTTAAATAGAATCCAGGGAGGCACAGGCATTTGGTGGGGGCATTGGGGAGACAAATTAGCAATGAGCTGCAAGCTGTTCAAGTCACATGACACCTGCCTGGGTCTTGTCACACCATCTCCTCAGGATTTGCCACAGCGCTAGAGCAGACACTCCCTGTGCACTAAGTCTGGGGTTTGATTCCCGGCACCCAAAGCCAAAAGGGTGTTCTTTATTTTGAAATTAATGTTAATTGTGTTCCATAATAGAGTCATCTTTAAACTATTGAGAGATTTGAACTTCATTCTGAACTTTTTTCATGTTTTCAGTCTAGATCAGTAGTAAACTTTTCTTTAACTGTCCTGCTTTCTACACTTACCATAACTTAGCACTGTAGCTAAACTCAAATAGAATGAAAGGAGACTGAATTCTGTGGACCCAGAAAGAGTACATTTTCCTCTGGGTATTTATTCAAGCCTCCTGTCAGAACCTTGTCTATGCATCTCTCCTTCTTGCCTCAAAGACTCTGAGATGGTCTGCTTTTTGTTGAGAGTACATTTGTCTCTCAAACCCCTCTACTAGTCCAGCAAGAATGGCTGAGATATTTCGTAGAATGGTAGGCCATTACTTTCATGTTGACCTTGACTTTCAATGTAGAGCATAGTCTTAGGACTACCCTAGATGCCAACGTGTCTAAAATGGCCAATAAGGCTAGCTTAATGAGAGGGAGGGATAAGCCACCAGGTTTGTTTATTTGTTTTTAATAAAGTCACAGCCAAAGTGGGAAAAGACAGGAGAAAATATGGGGGGAAGTCACGTAATTGTACTTGTGTTTTCCTGATGCTCTTTGCCCATAGGGCTCAAAATATTCCCTGAGTATAAACCTAAGCTTCGGCAGCCTCAGGGTACAGACAGGACAGACACTGTTACCTTCTTGTGAGAGATGAGGTCAAGCAGGGCAGGGAGCTGACGGAGCCAAGATTAGGACTCTGGACTGGACTCATGGTCAGCAGCCAGCAAAGTGAACCCAGGGACCTGCTCACCCTTTGCTGGGCAAGTCTCTTTCTTCACCTTGGTGCAAATCATGTCCTCCACACAGCCTTCTTGCCATATCCCCTTTCTCATCAGTGGGGTCTTCCCTGGTCCCCTTTCCAAGAAGTGACTCCAGTCACACCCCTTACTATCTCTCTTCCTTCTTTTAAAACTTTGTGATTCGTTGTGTCTCCCATCAGCAGACACGCTGTTATTCCTGGCTCCCTTCACTGTGGTGCTCTTCAAAAAGAATGTTCATTTTACCTTGTCTCTGCTGACTGTAGACATAGACGTAGTAAATAGTAGGAACTAGTAGTAAATAGCTTTAAGCCCTTCTTTTGAAAAAGTTTATTTTTATATATGTTTATGTGTGTGTGTCCATGCATGTTTGTATACATGTGCAGGAGGCCTTAAGAGGGTGTTGGATCTTGAATGAAAGAAAGAGGAGGAGGAGGAGGAGGAGGAGGAGGAGGAGGAGGAGGAGGAAGAAGAAGAAGAAGAAGAAGAAGAAGAAGAAGAAGAAGAAGAAGAAGAAGAAGAAGAAGAAGAAGAAGAAGAAGAAGAAATAAAAATGGAAGGAAGGACTTAACTGCTCCTAGGTGTGGGGGAGGAGGTTTATTGTAGATAAAATGAGAGCATCGCCAGAGGCAGGGACATCTGGAGAAGTCCCAAGTGAACACGACTCTGAGCTGGGCCTGTGAGGAGAGCGGGAAGGGGAGAGGGGAGAGGGGAGGGTGAGCAACCAAAATGGGTGGATTACATAGGGAAGGGCAACAGGAGAAAGAGCAGCCCAACCCCTGGACTGAATGTGTTTAGGGTAGGGAGTGTGGTGTATCAGCCATACCCTGTAACAGGTAAGAACTGAGGCATGCTGGGAGAACCTGCTGGCCGGGTCCGCTTTGATAGGCACCTCAACTATTTTTGCTGGGTTTGAGACTGAACAGATCCCATGGAGCTGAAGTTACACACAGTTATGATCCATCCCGCATGGGCATGGGCAGCGTGGGCTCAGGGACCAAATGGACCTGGGTTCTCTGCAAGAGCGGCAAGTACTCTTAACCACTGAGCCACCTCACCAGCCTCTAAATCCCTCCTTTTGTACAAACATAATTTTCATTAGAAACCTAATAAGTTGAAAGGATTGAATAGTTTTTTTAATAGGGAAAAATCTGCTCTTACTGAAACCCAAGGAATAAAGCTCCAATTTACAACAATTAAAATTTGGAGAAAGTATTTCGTACATTAATTTATTCTTTGACAATTTTATATGCGTGTATATCACATCCTGGTCATCTCCCTGCTCCTCCTCCCAAGCCCCACTTCCTCCTACCAAGGCCCCATCACGTTCACGAGTTTTGCTTTGTGGCCCACTGGATTGAACCAGGGCTGCCATGTGGGTAAGACTGTAAGTAACCTCACAGGGCTACATTTCTGAGGACAATGACTTCCTCCCCCTCAGGCACTCCGGCTGGGTGCCATGAGTCCCCCACCTTTCTATGATACTGTTTATGGCTTTAGTTTCACATAGGCCAACCACAGCTGCAGTGAGTTCATGAGTCCCACGACCATTTCATGCTCACAAGGTAGTGTCTCATAACCCTCTTCCCTATCATCTGGTTCTTCGATTCTTTCTTCTCCTTCCCTCTTCCATGGTACTCCCTGGAGTAGGTGATGTGGGTGTTCCTTTTAAGGCTGATCATGCAGCAGTCACCGGTTCGTGACACTTTGGCCAGCCGTGAGTCTTCACTAAGTGCTGTTTATTACAAAGAGAAGACTTTGTCCCTTACTAAGGACATACTTACTCTATTGGCATAAACAAATCTGTAGGAGGCAGATTGGCAACCCACCCATTTAGAAAAATAAACATAGTAGGTTTGCTCCAGGAACAGTCTATGATTTCCCAGCCACAGGCCTTTGACTAAGTCAAAGCACCAGGGATGAGCTTTCCTCTTCAGAAGAACCAATCAGAAGTCAGTTGATTTCCTCTACAACAGCTGTGCCACTATTGTCCTAGTAGGTGTGTGTGTGTGTGTGTGTGTGTGTGTGTGTGTGTGTGTGTGTGCAAAGTCTGCATTGTAACATGGAGGCTCCACAGCTGGGGAAGGCCATTTTCTCCCATAGCTGTCCACTAGCATCTCTTCTGCACTATAAAAGCTCTCCAGCAGGGAGGAAACTTCGACGTGACTCTAGCATTTCACTGTGCTCTGTAGACAAGGTGTATGGTTTCTTCAGCAACAGAGTCTCACCATACAGTTCTGATGGGCAGCCATGGGGCTGTGGTCATAATGTGCATGGTTTTGGGGGGCCTCTTGGCCTTGGCGAGCAACTGTTAGGGAGGAATCCCACAGCTGGCATTAAGAGTTTGTTGAATAACCCATGACTTCTGGGATCGTCTCTGTTCAAACTCATTTTAAGGTTATATTTTAAAATTAGTTTGTAGAGAAGTAGGCTTCCAGGTGGCTGCTCCATATGGTCTTAGCTTTTGTTAATTCTTTCCCTGTACCCTACACCCACTCCTGTTTAACCCTTGCCATTTTTGCTACTCCATCCATCTTGTTTCATATTACAAGTATTTTGCTATAAGAGCTTCCCTACTCATAGTCGTTTCTCACTTATAGGCCACTATAGGAATTCCAAGTTAAACAAACAAACAGAAAAATTGAAGCTATTGTCCACACCTGAGGGAGAACACATCACATTTACTTTCTGGGCTTGTTTGACCTCACTCAGTATAGTATTTTCCACCCAATTGAAGACTTTCACTTTTCTTCACAGCGCAGTATAATTCTATTGTGTATTGGTGTCACGTTTTCATTACTCATTTATCAGTAGACAGACGTTTAGGATGATTCCAGTTCCTAAATATTAAGAGTAGAGCAGCAATGGACATGGATATGGAAATATCTCTTCAGGGGACTATAGAATCTTTTGGATATATACACAAGACTGATATAGCTGGTTTATGTTGTATTTCTCTTTTTTCTTTAGATTTATTTACTTTATTTATATTAGTATACTAACTGTCTTCAGACACACCAGAGGAAGTAGTTGATTTCATTACAGATGGCTGTGAGGCACTATGTGGTTGTTGGGAATTGAACTCAAAACCTCTGGAAAAATAGTCAGTGCTCTTAACTACCAAGCCCCTTATGTGGTACTTCTATATTTGGTTTCTTTGTGGAACCTCTGAGGCTGATGGCCACAGTGGCCATACCACTTTGTACTCCCACCAACATTGGATAACGGTTTCCTCTCCCATATCCACACTAGCATCGGGTGCGTGTGGGACAGTAGCCATTCTGAAGGGTCTGAGGTGGAATCTTCAAGTAGTTTTCATTTTCCTGGAGGCTAACAATGTTGAACACTTTATAAAAGTGTTTATGAACCACTCATATTTCTTCTTTTAAGAACCCTGTTCAGAAAGAGCCCGTGAACTGGCCATTTTCAGCATCCACTTGCTAAGTAACTTCAAGGAAAGTGGTTGAAAGCTTGTAAAAATTGTATCCTACCAGAAAAGTATCTGTAGCTCAAATGTCACTTTGCTTACAGTATAATTATGGTACAACCTTTTAAATAGTTCTATTAGACAGAATTAAAGTACTTATCGCTGAATTCATTTTGTCACATACATTGGAATTTGAAATTGTATCTAGATAGGCAAATGTTTTAAAGTGAGAGAAGTACGTAAGAAGTATTCATCTACGTCATGGTAAAACACAGTGCCACCCTTCAGTTGTGCTCTACACTAGGAATGAAACCTTCCCATGCATTTCCTGCCCCACGTGCTTTCTTTAGGGTGGATAACTGACCCTCATGATCTGAACCGATGATCTCCATCCACAAACAAAGGATGCATTACCCTTTTAGCCAAGCAACCAGAGGGAAGATTTCTTAGAGGTGTGGACTCTTCGGAAAGAACAAGACATAGAGAAACAGCTTTCCTGAAATGCTGACCTTGTTTACTGAGGGAATTTTAGTGGCATCTCCCAGAGGTGCTTTTTGAACAGTCATGGTACAAAGGACTGTTCCCATCAAACTTGCCGTCAGGATAGATTATAATTAAAGCAAATCAGAGCACAGTGAGGCCTCTAACATCCATGAAAGAATCAGGTACCATATTCGAATCCATCTAGATCAGTGGTTTTCAGCCTTCCTTATGCTGCAACCCTTAAATACAGTTCTTCATGTTGCGGTGACCGCCAACCATACAATCATTCTCGTGGCTACTTCATGACTGCAATTTTGCTACCATTATGAATTGTAATGCAAATATTTGTCTTTTTTGATGGTCTGTGAAAGATGACCCCTGTGAAAGGGTCATTTGACCCAAAAGTGGTTGAAAACCACTACTGATCTAGATAATGTGGCTATGCTGGAATATATATATATATATATATATATATATATATATATATATATATATATATATGTAATTGGGGAACAAACCTGGGAAGACTAGAAAGTGAGTGTGATTGGGGTGCATAATATGAAATTTCCATATAACCAATAAAAGTATTATTTTGGAAAAAAAGGAACAGAAACAAAAAAGAATTACCTCTTTTTACTTTATGCATGTATGTGTTTTGCCTGCTGTATGTATGTGTGCCACTTGCATGTCTGGTGCATGTGAAGATCAGAAGAGAACATTGGTCCTGGAAATGGAGTTTTGAATGTGTAAGCCACCATATGGGTGCTGGGAGTAGGCTAATGTAAAAACAAAAACAGTGATAAAGTAAATGTAATGTAAAGTAAAAACAGCTGAGAATAATGGCAGCACATAAATGTATTTTCTTGCTGTATGGTGGGCCCTGTTTTAAGCTTCTTGTGTGTATGACTCTATTGAGTCCTAATGCTAGCCCCAGGAGGAGGTGTTAGTATTTTCATTCCACGGGCGGACTGGGCATGGATCTGTGATAAGGACCACACAACTTTTAAGTATTAGAGGCCTAGAGCTCAAAACTCAGGCCTGTTGCCTCTGTGATGCTTTTCTGCCTCAACAATGAATCTGGAAGTACGAGTCATACACAGAGTAGAAACTGTAAGGTCCTGCCTGCGGTTTTGCTAGACATTGACCACAAATTTGCCTTTAAGATTCTTGGCAGACAAAGCCGAGAGGGGAAAATGATCCATGACACGCTTCAGTGTTGAGGAGATAAAAACAAGCCAGTTACTCAAGAGAAGCATAATTATTTCTGGTTAGGGGACCAGGAAGAAATTTTTCTGTAAATCCCACAAAGAAGTTACTATGTGATACAGAGGACACTATTTTCCAATAAATCTGACAGATTTTCACAGGCCCATTTTTAATAACATCCCACACTGTTTCATAACGTATAACAAACACCAAGGCCAAATTCAGTGAAAGGCTCTCCCAGTGGGGGTGGGGGCTGCAGAAGATGTGGTCCAGTTTGTGGTCCTCTGCTGGTCTGGCTTCATCTGCAAAAACATTCTAGGCTATTTAGAGAATAGAGTGGACTGTGGGCCCTGCGGTCCTCTGTCCAGAAGCCTTCCTCTCAGCCGAGCTTGGCGAAAATGTGAGTGGCAATGAGATTGTGAGGTTGTTTGAGCTTTAACAGTGAACTGAGGTAGGGAATGATAGACGGTTTTCTGTTTTAAAAAGTTAAGATATTATCTATGGGGTGCACATAAATACGATGTAAATTAATCATGATGAAGTAGTAGGAGAAATGGCTTAGTGGGCAACGGTGCTGACTGCCAAGCCTGAGGATTGGAGCTTAAACCCCAAGACCCATGGAGCAGAAGAGAATCAAGTCCCACGAGAGCTCCATATGTGTGCACTATCATCCAAAAACGAGCACACACACACACACGGTGCATGTGCGCACATGTGCTTAGATGTAAAAGAATTGAAGGTCAGATCAGGGTAATTAGTGCCAGAACACTGTGCAAGAATGGGGTCCTCTGGGGAGAATTCTGAGTGTTTGTGAGAAAACTAGGGTCTTGTGACCTTAGCTTCTTTAAAACACAGACTTGTTCTTGGAATGTGTTTTTGTGCTCCTCCCAGGTGTAGTGGATGGGAGTGAGTTTACCTCAGATTATCCATCACAGCTGGGTATTGTTTTTTGTTTATCTGACTCTAAGGAAAAACATGGTGTTTTGGGGGTGAGTGGATGGGTGGGTTGTTTGTGAGGTTTTTTTTTTTTTTTTTTTGTTTTTTTTTTCTTTTGCTGGGTATGGCTTGTCCACTGTGTGTGGCTTGTCTTTGTGATTGGCCACTTTACTGATGTGACTACTTAACCCTTAGAGTATAAACTGATGCTCTGGTTAAAGTCGACTACTGCATGAGTCTTTGGTCTGCCTCATTTGGCCCCATTCTCCCAGGTCCCATCATTGTTAGAGTGGTAAGCAGGCATTTAGGAATACGACCTCCTAATGCTTTAAAATCAAACAGGAATTGTTTTTATGTGCAGGCATTTTACTCTTTTCCTGGTCATTTAAAAATATATCATCGGTCACTTTAATAGATTGTGCACTATGCTATACAAAAGAAATACCCGTCGCATGCTTTTGGTGATGTTATTTCAGTCCTCTCTGTCTCCCTTGTCCACTGTGTGAGGACCACTCTTGCACTCCACGCCATGAGATTAATCTGTTAGTTTGCACAAGTAAGTGATGGGAAAATGTGGTCTTCCTCTGTGTCTGACTTATGTCACTTAACACAATGCCATGGTCTGTCCATGTTTCTGCAGATGACAAGATTCCGATCTTTTCTATGGCTGAAGAAGATACACACATGTCCCATTTCTTCATCCATTCACTACTGGGCTGCTAGGCTACTCACCTATAAGCAATGCTGTAACAAACATAGACATGTATCTTTTTTTTTTTTTTTTTTTTTGGTTCTTTTTTTCGGAGCTGGGGACCGAACCCAGGGCCTTGCGCTTCCTAGGTAAGTGCTCTACCACTGAGCTAAATCCCCAGCCCCCATAGACATGTATCTTTTGGCACACTTATTTCATCTCCTGTGCATCTACGTATCCATTGGTGGAATGGCTGGAAACATAGGCAGCTGAGTGCTTTCTTTTTCAACACAATACTTTTATATATTTGGGAATTTCACATCCTATATCCCCACCATATTAACTTCCCAGTTCTTTTGCATCCTCAACTTCTACCCTTGTGACTCCACCACCACCTAATAAAATAAAAATAAAATAAAGTTTTATTTCTGTTATCTCTATACTCATTGGAGCATGGTCAAACTCTCAGTGGCCTGCCCCCTAAACAGAATCGAGTCATTTTCCTCCTGCACTCTTGCCAAAAGCCATCAACTGTGGAGAGCTACGCTTCAGCACCCTTATCACAGTTTTAAAGAGGTCTCTTCAGTGGCTTCCTATGTAGGCTGCTTGGGAGGGGGATGTTGAGGGGCTAGGGTTTGTCACAGAAGCCTTCCATACCTCTCTATCTCACTGCCAAAGTAGCTTCCTTGCTCTCTTCTGTCAGTGGGGGCACAGATCAAGGGCTTCCACATGCTTTCTGGTGACAGCACAGACCATGAACAAGTCACCCAGCTGTAGTAGGACCACAGACCTAGACAAGACCCTCAGTGGTTGCCTGGACCCTGGACATCAACGTCTATGTGCACGCATGTCTATATGGCCCAGGTGACAGTATGGTCTATGCACACCAACATGGCCTCAGGCTGAGAAAGAGACCATGGACATCTGGATGGTAACATGGGACTTGGACGTCAACCTGGTCCCTGGTTGCTTCAGAACCACTGACTCACACATGGGCTTCAGTGGCATCACAGACCACAGTAGTCCTTCAAGGACGTCCAGTCCAAGAAGTGAGCTATTCCTTGTCTCAGTCTCTGTGATTGCCCAGAGTTTGTATTTTCGAGGCATTGCTATTCTGGCTTTCACAGGGCTGAACTAATTTATAGCTTCACTATGTCAAAAATGGCTACGTTTACCTACATCCTCTTCAGCATTCAGGTTTTGTTTCCATGATGACAGCTGGGGTGGGGCATTGTGATTCGGAGTCACATATCCCTAATGATTTGTGAGACGGGACAATTACGCATGGGCTGTCTGCACGCCTTCTTTGGATAAATGTCTGTTCAGATTTGCAGCTCACTTTGAAATGGGATTCTTCAGGTTTTGCTGTTCGGTTTATATTCTGGATGTGAGTTTCTTGTCAGACGGAAAGCTCAAGTGTTCTTTAGTCCTTTCTTTGGATCGTTAGTTAAGTTTGTGCTTATTTCCTGTGCTGGGCAGACTCTTACATTTGGTGCAGTCTCACCTGTCACCTTTGCTTTCGTAACCATTGCGGTTTGGATGTGCAATGTTCCCCCACAGGCTCGTGAGTTTGAGTTTAGTCCCCAGTATGTTCTTTTGTTTTGGAAGGTTATGGGGGTTTTCATACTGTTCCCCCTGTTTTGGAATTGTGGGGTGAGGTAGACTTTCCCCAGCTATAGAAGATGTGCATCTTCGGTCCTGGGGACTACAGCATTGATAGCACTCAGAATGAGGTTTTGGGACTCAGAGATCTTGTCTAGGTCCCATGTGGCAATGGAACTTGATACCTGCTGCTTGTAAGGACTCTGGCCACATTCATGGAACTGGACAAAAGATCAGGAGACTAAAAAAATATACTGGACGATAAGAAACTGGCCTGTGATTTAGGTAAATCATGTATAGTAAGAAGTCTGGAATTTGTTAGTACAAATGAGATAAGTTAAACAATAAATCTTTGGTCCGACACTTTGGTGGCATTAACGTGAGGAACCGAACAGGCAGCTAAAAAGGAAATCACTTGATTCTATTAAGGTCTTTGGCAAATATAATAAAAATCCTCCTGGTCAGAAAGAGACTGAAATAAAAATTGAATTTTTATTTTTTGCTTTGAGTTCAACATCTTATTCCATTCCACAATCCCTGGAACCTTTCATAATAATAGCCCACTACATTGCTGTAATCTTCTTGATTCAAACTGAATGTGCAGTTCAGCCGATGCGTCCCGGACCACGGAGACCTGTGCATGGGTGCAGCACAACTGAGCGAGAGGCCGTGTGTGCGTTTGGGAGGCTGTTGCTCTGTACGCATATTTTTCTTTCATTCATTTATTTTCCTAAAAGCTATTGAGTTTTGAGTCCATGACCTAGAAAGTGAAGAAGACAGCACCTAGCTTTCATACTTCACACAGTCTGGGGCAGGGGAACCAGGCGAGTAACCAGGCTGGAACTTAGAAAAGTTGTAGCATCTGGTTCTCTGGTTCCCTTGAATGTTCTGTTGTCTAGAATTCAATTTAAAACTCATATGCTCAGTACTTTATACAACACAAACGTAATTTACAGTCTTTAAATGTTCATTTTTTTGAAATGCAATTTTGATATTTGAGCGTTAATTCAATACGCACTCTGGAACAAATTGAAACAACTTCTTCTAAATAGAAAATTTTAGAACATTAGAAACCACAAAATTGGGCTGGAGAGATGGCTCAGCGGTTAAGAGCCCCGACTGCTCTTCCAGAGGTCGTGAGTTCAATTCCCAGCAACCACATGGTGACTCACAACCATCTGTAAAGAGATCCGATGCCCTCTTCTGGTGTGTTTGAAGACAGCTACAGCGTACTTATATATAATAAATGAATAAATAAATCTTAAAAAAAAAAGAAACCACAAAATTCCTGGGGTTGTTTTTTTATTTTTTTCATCTTATTGACATCTTTGTTTTCTTTGACACATTTTTTGCACAGCTTATACACCAGAATGCTAGATTTGTTAAAGGAAAGTGAGCGGCACAATAAGCAAGCATGTTTGTGGCTGGAGTCCACAGAGGAGGCCATTGTGGAGAATATTTGGAAGCCAAGGCACAGGACTGCTGTCTCTGTGGACACTGTTTTATGACCAGCTGCATAATCATCATGGACAAATCTATTTCCCAGCCTTGCATCAGAACACACACTGATTTCTAGTAGGGCTGACCTGTTACAGTTCAAGATGTTTATATGGTTGTTTTTTTCTTTTCTAAATTTCACTTCACAGTAACTCATTTGAGACCAATTTGATCAAAATGGTATGCAAAATGTTGTGTATAAATGTCCACCGGAATATATTTCTCCCGTATTTTCTCACTTTTCAGGCTGGGTGAAGAGTTTTTATGTTAAGGCTTATTCACACCAATGCAGGACAGCTGTGTTGCCAACTAGTTATGATTCAGGAGAACTGAAGCCCAGGGCCCAGAGTTTCTTTAATTGGAGAATTACTGCTTGGATTCCAATTTTATGGCTCAAGCCTGTAATGGATGAATTGCCCAACTTCTGAGGGAACACATTTCATGTAGGGTAAATCTCGGTGTGGGTTTTTTTTTCTCTGAATTTATATAGTTCATACTTTATCGTAAATGAAGAACTATTAAAGTGTTTATTTGAAACTAAGTCATCAAGCTTTAACTATTAGAAGAATGAACAAAGGGGAAAAGAGTGGGGGTAGGAGGGGGAGAGGAACCTGGAGCTTGGGAAACTAAGACAACACAAGGCAGGGATGGTCTCTGAAAACATGTGCGCTTAGCTTCAGTGAGACGGACCAGCGGTGTGGTGAATGATTTCTGTACTGGAAGGTCAGCTTCTGTCATCTTCTTCAAGAAAAGAGAAAAGAAGTTACAAAAGCCAGTGCCTATTGCCACATTTTATCTAGGAGATTTAAGCACATCTAACTAATGTTCAGATCTGCATGAAAGAAACATGTGTGTTGTAAACATCTCAATTTTTGCCTTCAGCCATGTAAATGAAATGCGTACATTTCATGGATAGACCTCGGCAACATTCTGTCTGTATAAAACAAACTTCTCCTACTCTTGAAGATCTAACAGTCTAGCTTGAGAGAAAATGATGTGTGTGAGTGTGTAAAAGTCAGGGGCTAACACAAGACTGAACAAATGTGTGTGTGTGTGTGTGTGTGTGTGTGTGTGTGTGTGTGTGTGTGTGTGATTTCTAAGTCAGGTGGTTGAGAGTTAAGTATCTTTAGAAGTTCACGGATCATTGTAGGCTAAGTAAAGCATCAATGGAGGCTCTACAATATAGGATGCAGTTTAAGGAGTCGGGTACCAGATAAACAACATCCACACACACGTGGATGCACAGTGCTGCACAGTGAGATCTTTTCTCAAAAAGGATGTTTTCAGCAAAAACAAACAAACAAACAAAACCCACAAGATGGACTATCTAACAGAACCACTGTGCCAGGCATGAGAAACTTCCTTTCCAGTTGTTGGTCAGAGAGCATTCAAGAGACTCCCAAAACAATATAGGCTATCGCCATTGCCCTTGGTTGCCTTGGTTAGACCCTATTGCTACTGACTGTATCCCACTGTTGAAGACAGCACACATTTTGGACATAGGATATGGAGGAATGAAGTTTATACAGATCTTAAAGCCTCATTCCTGAGGACTAGCTCTTGTAGTACCTGAAGGTGCCATGAAAGCTGACGATAGATAAAAATCCATCAGTAGTTCTATCCAGCTGCAAAGTCTACTAACCACAATGACCAGCCTAGAAAGATGTCCCCAGTGACACAATGGTGGCCCTTCTATGTTAGAAGTAGCCCGTAGTTGTCTATTAGATTTAAATACAGCTTAACAGGAAGGGATTGCACACTCTTGACTGAAAAGCTCACAGACTCAAGAGGAGAGCCTACTCCTGCCTTCTTCCTAAACTGATACAATTCCCAACTGCTTCTCCTGCTTAGCCTTATAGCCACAGGTAAGTGCAGTTCTCATGATCCATAAAATGCAGAGACTGGGTACCCAAATCCAATTCATGGATCTGCAATGCACCTTCTGTAAGTAAGACTTGGGGTGTTTCTTTGAGGTTGGTGGGGTGGGGTAAAAGGCTGGAAGAGACAGAAGGTTAAGATTCTGGGGCAAGATGGTGTCTTAGAGACAAGATGGGGAAGCTGCACCCGTGAGATCTCACAATCGTAGTTGCCTAAACCAAGCCTGCAAAATGACAACGTGGGTTGATGTGCACAGATGAGGGAATCCCACAAGGACCCTGTCCTGGCTAGTTTCATGTTATCTTGACAGAGCTAGAGTTATCTGAGAGGAGGGACCCTCAGCTAAGGAGAAGGTTCTACTGTAAGGCCGGGGTTTAGGCAGACAGGCCTGTAAGGGCGGTTTCCTAATCAGTGATTGATGGGAAGGACTTAGCCCATGGTGACTGGGACACTCCTGGGCTTGTGGTCCTTCGTTCTGTAGAAAAGAAGGCTGATCAAGCCGGAAAGCAGCACCCTTCCATAGCCTTTGATTAGGGCTCCTTCCCTGATTACTGCCTTGGCTTCTCTCAAAAGTCTGTAACCAGGATGCATGAGCCAAGTTAACTCTTCCCTTCCTAGTTTGTTTTTGACAATGGTGCTTTATCTTAGCAATAGAGACCCAAACTATGGATATCGAACTCCTAGACGAAGAGCGACAGGCAGTCAATGGCTGCCCAGAGAGGGAGAAGCAGTTTTCTCCAGGGACCAGCTCTCTTGTTGTTTAGTCAATCTTGAGTGGTCAGTCCTAACCATGTACATATGAATGGACTTATGGGATGGTTACTACAAGCAACCCCCAAATCCACCAACTGGGTGAGGATGCGGAGAATTTGGGAGTCTGTTACCTGGGTAATGGAACTGTGAAATAGTGCAGCTATATGGACAAGAGTATGGTGGTTCCTCCTACAATTTAAAAAAAGAGTTACTCTCTAACGCAGCAATTTCACTCCCATAAATATGTCCCAAAGAACCGTAAACAAGGTCTTGAAGACCTTGTTCACAGCAACATTATCACCCTGGCTCCAACTGTGGTACCCGAGGGCCAATCGACAGATGAATGGTTACCGTCATGTGTTGTATATACATCACTGGCTGTTTCTCAGCCTTTAACAGGATCATTCTGGACAGGTGCTACACTGCGGCATTCCGAACACCGAGGACACTATGCTAAATGAAGTAACCCAGGCACAAAGGACCCAATGGTTTCGTTTATATGTGACATCTAGATTAGCTAAAAGTTAGAGGCATAGAACAGCAATCTCCAGGAACTGGTGCCAAGGGGAAAAGGACTTGCAGCTTAGTGGTGTAAGTTTGAGTTTTTCAAGATGAAACAGTTACGGAGGTTGGTCACTGGTGGGTAGTTTTCTTAAAATTAAATAGCAAAAGTTAACTCTGTGTGTTATAAGAAAACTAATTTGTCAAGTCACCTTTAAGTCCCCAGAAGTTTCCCATTTTCAAAAACTAGTAAATATCTTGCAGTAAGAAAATTCTTTGGCTTTACTCCGAGATAAGGATGTCTGTAAGATTAAATGCCTTCCTCTGTTTCCTGGAACTGAATAACAGACATGGCCATCTCTTTAGAACGCATTACTGCTACCCATGCGGATGTCCCTTTTGAGGGATCTATTTCAACTCCACTGTTACTTTCTTGGCGTTTTCTAAAGTATATAGCTTTTACGAATACTGTTTTTACTCTAGTTTTCTCACTT
Organism: Rattus norvegicus; assembly: GCF_021556685.1. Lineage (NCBI taxonomy): Eukaryota > Metazoa > Chordata > Mammalia > Rodentia > Muridae > Rattus > Rattus norvegicus. The sequence goes on along the minus strand of NC_141536.1, from coordinate 64,455,586 downwards.
ATTTTTTCCAACTTAAAGGCTTTATTTGACACAAAACACATTATGGTTCTCACTTATTTTACGAGAGTGTGTGTACATGAGATGTGTGGAGGAGTGCATGCCACAGGCCACAGGAAGCCTCTTCCTTCCACTCTGATGTGGGTTCCTGGGATTGAACTTAGAATGCCACGTTTGGGCAGAACCTATAACCAGGGAAGAAATAGATAAGAAAATAGACCCACATCCTTTTCTCTTTTAAAAACAGTTTTTAAAAGACTTATTTTATGTATGTGCCTGGTGCCTCCAGAGGTCATAAAAGGGTGTTGACTTCCCTAGAAGCGGAGGTTTGAGCCTCCATGATAAGAGCTAGGAACTGAACCCAGGTCCTCCTTAGGAACAGCAAGTGCTCTTAACTACTGAGCCACCTCTCCAGGCCCAGCACTTTCTCACACACATCCCAGGCCTGACAAAACAGACTACAACAATGAGCATGTGATTGGTATGTTGTTGCAGCTTGGCTTAGCGTGCCAAGTCCATAGTTCCTGCAAGAAGAGGCCTCACCCTTCATATCCATGTGATCAGCTGAGCTAAAATTGACTTCGTGAAGTTACATACGATTGAAGGAGACGTTAATGGCCAAGCAAAGAGAGCTATGTTTATTCACTCTGATCCCAGCTGCTCCTAGCTGGCGTTTTTTCCAGTGTTGCTTTTCAAAATAATTCTTTGGTCTGTAAAGTTCAACACCATATATTTCAGATATATGAAAATTCATATCTATGTAATATCAACATTTGTCAATAAAATAACAAAAACTCCAAAATGTGTTAGAGACAGTGACACTTAGCAAATATTTCACAAAAATTTTATACTTTTCTACTGCTGCTCTTAGCGTAAACGAGGATATTTCTGCAAGTGATGCTTGCTGCTTCTGCAAACCAGATGTAGTTCTTCAACCTTTCCTGATGAGAAGGCTGTGATCTGCTTCTCTGAGTCACCCCTGTCCCTGGCTTTCTCTGGGTGAGTCACCCTGGAAGGTATGAATGAAGGTTTTAGGATTAATGTGCTAATGTACTAATGTAGCATATTAATAGGTGAATAGAAAAGTTGGGGAAAACTAGACAATTCAGAGAAGAAAGGGTAATGACTAGTAAATATATGGAATGACTGACAAATCGAAGGATCATTGAAATATTTTGACCAATACTATGGGAAACATGGAAGATATTAGTACTATGATATTGAATGAGTAAGAAATATATGTTGTCACACTTTAGACTGTTCCAGAAATAAACACAGTCCTGTTTGAAGGACACTTAGACAATATTAAATTCTACACACACACACACACACACACACACACACACACGCACGCACACACACACACACCACACACCACACACCACACACACACAAAACACCATAGTACATGAACACAGCATGGTATATATTCGAACAGTGAATATGATATTCCTGGTTTTTTCAGGGAGGAAAAACCCTACCTAAATGCTTACTAATAAATGCCTAAATTATATTAGGTTCACTTTATATGCTGTTATTAAAATATTATGGAAGAGCAGGGGAAATGTTCGTGTTTTCGGTTGTAGTGATTTGGAGCCTTCAAGACACCATGTTAGAAGAAGGTTCAAGTTACAAAAGGTTACTTTTTACTTGTTCTGATTATGTGAGACAGATTTTCACATAGTAGCCCAAACTGGCTTGAAAACTATTGTCACCCAGCCTGGCCTCAATCTGCAGCCAAATCCTTTCCAAGAGCCAGGATTCCTGGCATAAACCATAAATACAGAAAAAAAAATTTCAAACCTAACCATTTCTCTGTGTTTCTTCAATCCTCGTAGTTACTGTACGTATGTAAAGAGAGTCTTGCCAATGTTTTAGGTTGTAGGTAGGAATCTGAGAACTGAGGGCCTCTTGGGTTGTTTTTATTTTACATCTTATGCTGAAGTCTGTTTTAATTGTTTTGATTTTCTTTTTATTTTATTTTATGGGCGTTTTGCCTGCATGAATGTCTTGCATTGCATCTTAAAGGCCGTGCAGTACCTACAGAGGCTAACAGAAGGGTTGGATTCTAAAGGACTGGAGTTACTGACAGTTGTGAGCTGCCAGGTAGGGGCTGGGAATTGAACCTGTCTCTAGAAGAGCAGACAGCAGCCTTAACCACCAAGCCATCCCTCCAATCCCCCTGTGTTGAATTTTGTAACAAGCCCATGGTCATTTATTAGTTGTGCACTCAGGAAATTAGAGATGGGTCAAACAAATTAAAATACTCTTTTAGTGAAAGGGAAAAAAAGAAAGAAAATTTCCCACATATGTATCAATGGCTGTTTTGCAGAAGGGAACACCTGACCAGACGAAATTGAAGTTATGAAACAAACCTTCAAGTCATGGATCTCTAGGGCCTGCTTATTCTGGCCTCCCCGAGACTGCTGCTCCCCATCTAAGCTGGAACTCCCACTGTGGTGTTAAGCTGCTGTGATAAGCACAGAGCAGTGGCTTGTAAACAGCAGGATGATTTTTCTGAGTTTTAGACGACAAATGTTCAAGATCAAGGTATGGGCAGGCTTAGCATCTGACAAGGATCCGTTTCCTGGTTTATATTGCAGATGGAACCTTCTAACTGGGTGTAGGCTAGCATTCTCCTTCTACGTCATGAACTAGCCACCTCTCCCAACCCCACCTCTTAAGAGTGTCTGTCACTGGGGTGTCAGGATTTCAGTGGATGGATCTGGTGCATGCGTGGGGGTGAATGTGTGCGTGAGCGTGTACAGTGGGGAAAAAAGACACTAACATTCAGACCTCAATTTCTAAAAACAATATGTAGGCTGCTGTAAAATCTGAAAACTGTTACTGGTCTTTTTTGCTACTCTGTGGGTTTTCTTTTCAACCCTTCTCTACCCCCTTTCCTCCCACCTTTTCAACCCCCTGACACTGGATAAGAGAGAAAAGAGGATAGAGAGGAAAAGAAAGGGCTCTCTGAATAAAGTCAGGGCTCAGAAATGGGTGACTTTATTGTTAGAGTATTTCCTGCTGATTAGGGGCATTGAGTTCCTTGGCACAAGTTTGATCTTTCCTATCAGAATATTTAGTTCTTGCTTTTTTTCTATGTGCATGACTACTTAACAAACTGAGGCCAACACCAACTAACACCAACCAACAAGCACCCGGCAACCCACACTGCCTCTGTGGCCCTAGCATTCATCCACCCTCTGAGAAGTCCCTAAAACTCCAAATATCACACAGTTGCAGAAACTACCTGTAGCTTGCAAAAATCACACCCCTTCTAGAGCACAAGGTAAATCACAGTCAGCTGCTGTGGACAGTCTGAAGCAGCCCCATCTCCCATGACTGGGATTAAAACGAAAACATTCTTATTTATGTGCTTTAAGGAAACCAACATTCCAAAACTGTTACTACAGAAAACATTAAAGCAAAATATTCAGGACTTGAATCTTTAATTTTACCTTTCTGAAACTAACTAACTAACTAACTAACTAACTAACTAACTAACTAACTTCTTTTTCCTTTTATATTTTTACACTGATTAGGACTTAGTTTATACCCCTAACTTGGGGCATCAGGGTCTAGGTAAGAGTGCTTCTGGACAAACCACCATATAAACTTTTATGTCTCATAGCTGGCATATGCAAACGAATCTTGAGAGCTGTTCTAGGCTCCTGAGAAATCTCAATATAGGTAACATTAATATAGGTAACAGTAATGATGGAAACCAGGTCTAATGGGATAAACCTGTAGTCCTAGCACTCAGGAAGCTGAGGCAGGAGGATTTTGAGTTTGAGGCCAACCTGCACTATAACTTGAAAAGGGAAAAAAAAGAATAATAAAAGGATTTTCCTCACTCCAGACAAATCTATTTTCATCCAGTGACTTCTAATTTAGTGAATTGATTTACTGGGAAACTATTATTAATGCTTCATTTGTTTCCTCCTATGTTATTTATTTATTTATTTATTTACCCGATTGCAGCTCCCCTCCCTCCTCTCCTCTCACTCCCACCCTCCCAACCCTTCTCCCATCATAATCTCCTCCCTTTCTCCTCAGAAGGGGAAATCCCCAATGGGTACCAACCCACCCTGATACATTAAGCCTCATCAAGACTAAGCACATCCTCTTCCACTGAGGCAGCCCAGCTAGGGTAAGGGATCCAAAGGCAGGCAACAGAGTAAGAGACCTCTTCTATGCCAATTGTTAGGGGACCCTCATGAAGACCAAGCTGCAATCTGCTACACATGCATAGGAGACTTAGGTCCAGCTGCTGCATGTTCTTTGGTTGGCTCAGTCTGTGTGAGGCCCCACGGGCCCAGGTTCATCAGCTGTGTAGGTCATTGACCTCTCCAGCTCATTCAATCCCCTCCACCCCTCTTTCACATGACTCTCCGAGCTCTGCCTAATGTTTGGCTGTGGGTCTTTGCATCTGTTTCCATAAGATGCTGGATGAGGCCGTTCCATAAGATACTAGGTTCTTGTCTGCAAGCTAGGTTCCTGTCTGCAAGCATAGCAGAGCATCATTAATAGTGTAAGGGTGTCACAGTGTAAGTCCTTACCCATGGGAAGGATCTCAAATTGGGCCAGTTGTTGGTTGGCCATTCCCTCAGTCTGTACTCCATCTTTGTGCCTGCATTTCTTGTAGAAAGGACAATTTTTGGGTTCAAAGTTTTTTCATGTCCATGTTATTTATTTAAACTTACTTATTCCCTTTATAACCCAATATCAGTCCTTCCTCTCCTCCCAGTCCCCCCTCATGTAAGTCAAATCCCCATTATTTCTTCCCCTTGTCTTTGTCCTGACGACTGTGTCCTTTGCCTTTACAGGAGCTTGTCAGTCTCACGAGGTCCTGTTTATTAATTCTTGGCCTCAGTGCCTGAGCCATTGGTGTTCTGTTTAGGAAGTTGTCTCCTGTTCTGACGAGTTCAAGGCTATTTACCTCTTTCTGTTCTGTTAGATTAAGTGTGTCTAGTCTTATGTTGAGGTCTCTGTTTCACTTAGAGTTGAGTTTTGTGCAGGGTGATAAATGTGGATCTATTTGCAATCTTCTACTTGCAGACATCCAGTTAGACCAGCACCATTTGTTGAAGACATCCTCCCTTTTCCATTGTATGGTTTGGCTTCTTTGTCAAAAATCGTGTTCATAGGTGTGTGGGTTTATTTCTGGATCTTTGATTCCATCCATTGATCCACCTGTCTGTTCTATACCAATACCATGCTTTTACTTTTACCATTATTGCTCTGTGGTACAGCTTGGGGTCAGGGATGGTGATTCTTCACGAAGATTTTTATTGTTCAGGGTCGTTTTAGCTATCCTGGGTTGTTTTGATTTCCATATGAGGTTAAGAATTGTTCTTTCAAGGTCTGTGTAGAACCATGTTGGAATTTTAGTGGGAAATGCTTTGAATCTGTAGATTGCTTTTGATAAGTGGGCCATTTTTACTATGTTGAATCCATGCGCATGGGAGGTCTTTCCACCTTCTGATATCTTCAATTTCTTTCTTCAGAGACTTGAAGTTCTTGTCACACAGGTCTTTTACTTTCTTGGTTAGAGTCACACCAAGGTATTTTTGAGTTATTTGTGGCTATCGTGAAGAGTACTGTTTGGGTCGAGAGTTTTATGGATGGGTTGGTGTCCTTATCCTGCCTCTGGGGATCCTACCTGCCTATAGGAGGTAGCTTCTTTAGGTTCCACGCCCCCGGTGCTCTGAGTCTCAGCTAAGGTCACCTGCATAGACTCCTGGGAGCCTCCCCCACTCCAGGTCTCTGGCATGTCCTAGAGATGTTCCTCCCCCAAACCCCACAGCTATAGATTTCCATTCATTCTCCTGGCCCTCTCTCCTGTCTCTCCCGACACCTGATCCTGAACCCCTTGCCCCCTTCCCAACCCCTCTCCTGTCCCATTCCCTCCCTCCATCTACTTCCTATGACTATTTATCCCTTTTTCTAAGAGATTCAAGCATCTTCCTGTGGGTCTTCCTTCTTGTTTAGCTTCTTTGGGTCTTTGGCGTGTATCCTGGGTATCCTGTACTTTATGACTAATATCCACTTTAAGTACCTTCCACAGGTGTCTTTCTGGGTCGGGGTTACCTAACTCAGGGTATTTTCTAGTTCTATTCATTTGCCCACAAAGCATGTCTTTGTAATAGCTGAGAAGTATTCTGTTTTGTAAATGTACATTTTCTTTATCCATTATTTGGTTGAGGGACATCTAGGTTGTGTCCAGTTTCTGGCTATTATGAATAAAGTTTCATGAACATAGTGGAGCTTGTGTCCTTGTGGCATGGTGAAGCATCTTCTGGGCATATGCCCAGGAGTGGTATAGCTGGGTCTTAAGGTAGAACTATTTCCAATTTTTAAAGAAATCACATTGATTTCCAAAGTGGTTGTATAAATTTGTACCCCCATCAGCAATAGAGGAGAGCTCCCCTTGTTCCACATCCTTTCCAGCATGTGCTGTCACTTGAGTTTTTGATCGTAGCCATTCTGCTTGAATGTAAGATAGAATCTAATTTGCACTCTCCTGAAAACCAAGGGTATTGAGCAATTCTTTAAGTGCTTCTTGGCCATTGGATTTGGTTAATACAAAACCTTTGTTATGGAATATTTCAAAGCAGTGCATCAATCCCCATCTGACTCACTGTGATGGTTTGTATATGCTTGGTCCAGGGAGTGGCACTATTAGAAGGTGTGGCCCTGTTGAAGTAACTGTGTCACTGTGGGTGTGGGCTTTAAGAGTCTCATCCTAGCTGTCTGCTAGCAGCCTTCAGAGGAAAATGTGACACTCTCAGCTCTTCCTGCACCATGCCTGCCTGAATGCTGCCATCCCGCCATGATGATAATGGACTGAACCTCCGAGCCTGAAAGCCAGCCCCAATGAAATGTTGTCCCTTTCTCAAGAGTTGCCTTGGTCATGGTGTCTGTTCATAGCAATAAAATCCGAACTAAGACACTCACCCTTACCCATTTTGTTTCCTCTGTATCTCTATATTTTGAAGCAAATATTGGACATTGTTATCATAAAAAAATCAGCGTACTTAAAAAATACCCTTATCAAATACCTGTTCTAATTTTCTTGTTTCTTTTTTTTTCTCTCTCCTTCCTTATTCCTGGTCCTCCACCTTGCCTTCCATCTTTTTCTTTTGTCTATCCTAGGGCCTTTTACCTGCTCAGTTAATGTTCTACCACTGAGCTATGAGCTATATCGGCAGTCCCGTGTGCGTGTGTGTGTGTGTGTGTGTGTGTGTGTGTGTGTGTGTGTGCCCAAATCAGACCCAACAAGACCACACAGTATATTTGGATGAAATGATTAAAAATTTTTTTTCTGTTTCATAAAATTTCTACATTTTGGTTTTTGTCTGTACATTAAAAAATGTATTTTTTCTACTTAGCAAATTAAGTAGTCATGGTACAGACAGATAAAGTTAGCAAAATTACCAAACTCACCAAGGAATTGGGTCACAAGACAGGAACTCCCTTTTTAAGCAACTGTCCTTTAAAACTGAGAATGAGGATGCTGTGAGCTTAAAGGAACCTTAGGAAGCACAGAAAACTCTGAGAATTTTGAGAAAAGCATCAGTACACTTTGATGACTTTTAAATCTTTTGAGGCAGGAGGCCGTGTTCTTCAATGGGAGTCTGCTATGCTTCATTGCGTGTACCGAGCCTTGCGCTCTACAGTGGCCATTGCCTCTGTGATGCCAGCCTGTCCACTGTTACTCATGTTACATGGGATCACAAACTCCAGCTTGCTTGCAGTTTCACTGGTCAACACTTGTGTTCAGGATCCTTTCAGCTAAAAAACAATGCACTGAGGGTCTGACTCCACAGCACAGCATGAAGTAGGAAAGACTCCTCCCACCCCCCATAGGTGAAGTTTCTTCTTATCTTTCACTGCCACCTACTGGTGCCACCCACAGGAAGCCTGTCTGAGGGAGAAGGAAAACAGTTCTTTTCAAAGGAGTAGAGTAGGTGTGGTTTCATGGGGTTTACTAATAAACATCTTAAAAACACCGATTACAGTATTCTTAGGCATTGTGAGGGGTACTAATTAAACAGGAATCGTCACTGATATACTTTTATTGTGGCATTTACGCTTTTCTGGGCACAGCATGCTTGTTAGATACAAGGTACACAGTACACCATTCTCCTGTAAGTCAAGTAATGGGCTACTCTCTCTCTCCAAACAGTAAGCATCCCTGTGTGTCGGTTTCCTGCCCTTTAGTGCACTGAAGTGCATTACAGACTAAATTAAACAAAATGAAACCCCAAACCACACTTATTTCGTGTTTGTGTGTGAGCATTCACACATGGAGAAGCCAGAGAGACAACTGAAGGGAGTTGGTTCTTTCCTTCCGCCACATGGGTCCTGGGGATTGAGTTCAGGTTGTTGGGGTGAGGGTGGGGAGCTGGGCAGGGGACAGGTTCACAGCAGGTGCCTTTAACTCCTCATAGCCATCTCAGCTGCTCTTTTGTAGGGCACAGTTTGACCAGCCCTGATTTTACTTCTCTTGGTCTTCCTTTGGTTTGTGGTGGCAGTGGCCACTTCTGCTTCTCCATCCCTTTGGTTTGCGGTGGCCTGGTGGCCACTTCTTCTCTTCCAGAGGCTTCCTTTTCAGTAGGAGGTGGTATTTCTCTGTGCCTGCTTTATTTCACTTTATTTCACTTAGAGTGTACTCCAGTTCTGTCATGGGCCACAGCACTTACGTTTCTTGGTGATGACGGCCCCTGAACAGGAGGACGCTGTGTGCCACCATGATCTCTGGCTTGGGGTTGCGTGTCTTCATCAGTGAGGTTGAGCAGCTTTTTTTTTTTTTTTTTTAAAGATTTATTTATTTTATTTATATAGTGAACTGTAGCTGTTTTCAGACACCAAAAGAGGGCATCGGATCCCATTACAGATAATTGTGAGCCACCATGTGGTTGCTGGGAATTGAACTCAGGACCTCTGGAAGTGGAGTCAGTGCTCTTACCCTCTGAGTCATCTCGCCAGCCTGAGCAGTTCTTATTGTTGACTACACAGACAGGTTATATTTTTCATCTTACTTTGAACTTTTCTTTACAATCTGGACATCAATATCATACATGATGTTTGTACTTCCATATGCTATAAGGTGTTCTCTGAATTTTTTCCTTTGCCATGCAGGTTTTTAGTAGAATTTCATCTGTTTGTGTCTGTGCTTTTGGTGTCCTTAAAGTCATTGCTATACTACTATCTTGAAGTGTTCCCTATATATCTCCTTACAGTAACTACAAAATCCAAGGCTACTTCTGCATGTGTCTTCAGTTTTGCTAGGGTTTACTGGAGACACTCTTCTCTCCACTGTATGCTCTTGTGGAGTCGTAGTTGAAAATCAATTGTCCATGAGTATAGTTTAATTTCAGAGCCCTCTCTTCCGCTGACCTGCCAGTTTTTAATGTTGGCAGAATCCTGTTCTCATTACTGTGATTTTATAGTATATTTTGAAGTCAGATTTTGTGGTATTTTCCAGTTTTATTCTTTCACCAAGTCACTCTTTTTTTTTTTTTTTAATTCTTCTCAGAGTGATATGCATTTTGGAATTTTCTACTTCTATTTCTATGATGAAGTATCTCTATTTGGACCATCTTATATGAAATGATAATTTGCTCAATAATTCTTATCATAAATTAGCACAGTAGTTTGAATTAAAGTTAGAATATACTTGTGGTTAATTAAAACATACATACACATCTGTGGGAAAAGCCACGCTAAGCTCTGATTTGGCAGGAATTATAAAGGCATGGCTAGAGGGCAGGAAGAACAGGGACATGGATACACTACCATCTCACCCGGCTTTACTGCATTCTCAGATCCTTACGCTTGCATGCAAAGGGCTTCACCCAACGAACCATCTCCCCAGTCCCTACAGCAGTACACTCTGACTAAAAAGATGGTAAGGCCCAAGTATCCAGTACAAGTTCTAATTGGCTGTGCACAGCCTGTCTCCCAGGTTTGCTGTGTTCTGCTAGGAGGAGCTGCACACAGGAATGGAGTTTGCTGCATTCTACATGTGATACTCCTTAGGTGTATGTATCCCACTTAAATAGCAACTTGCCAGTCAGTTTTGGGAGTTCTAAGACTGCTGTGAAGGTACAACATGAACCTGACGTCAGCCACTGTAGTAACAAAGTGACCTAATGTCCAGCGGCAGGTCCTACGTTCAGCACACATTCCATAGGCATACAGCTTAAGCAAAGTCGTACCTACTGGTTAATGTACTGCCTATAAGATGTTTACCAGAAAGTATAGGAAATAACTATAGGAATACCTATCCACTAGCTATGGTTTTGCGACAGGAGTGCAGTCTGTAGGCTCCATTCACACACCCCTCTGTTGCCCAGTACAGCAGTGTACAAGTAACTAGTATGTTAAATTAGTATACTTTTATTGAGTAAGACATCTTTGGGCATTCCACTTGTGGAATTTTGCATAAACAAGCCACTTTAAAAAGAAGTTCTAGGCTTTCGAAGTTTAATAAATGAAAGGCTCTTGCCATTATCAGTCATGATTCAAACAGTGTGTGCTCACAAGTACAGCAGAGTCTGAGCCAGGGAGTTAAAATGTAATAAAACCCAGGAGAATTTGAATGAGGTCCCAACAAACAATAAAGTGCACTGCTTTCCCAACTCAAACCTACGGCATAACCTTCATGCAGACAGACTAGGGAGCAGGTAAACACAACAATCATCTTCAAAAGAGTTTTAGAAAAAATAATTTGATTTTATTCACTGGCATTCTCTGATCATCCCACACACTGGGGGAGAGAACTGAACCAGAGGTCACTCTGCTTTTGGAGTTGAAGGAGAAACCTATGACCCTTTAAGTCCAAACAACTGAGAAATGGGAAGAGTCCATCATGTGCTTGATTTTAGTAAAAATAACTGTAGTTGTTCTGGCAATGCTTTACTGAAAAAGACAGTAACTGAGTAACAGCATCATCATGAGCCATTTAAAATAAATCTAATTACCGTTCCTATTGGAATAGTGAACATTGGACAAAGAAAAAAACCATAGCTACAGGGGGAAAAAAATCAGTGTGAGTGATCCAAACGAAGAACCCTGAAGGGAAATCCGTCAATATCAGGAAGACACGTCAAACAACACAAATGACACCATTAGCAGGGACACTTATGAAAGCAAATACATGAAGGTGTGCACTCTAAGCTTAGGGCTCAGGGGTCAGCCCTGTGACATCCACACAGCCCACTAACTGCTGTAAATACTTCTTACCTTGTTCTTGGGACCACAGTTTACAGGATTTTTACACTTACTGTGGTGATAAATTAAGAATAGCTCTTCAACTCTTACAAGAAAACCTGTCTATACAGTAGTACATAGTAGGAAAACTGGGTACATTTTTATTTTCCCATTTGTGAAAATAGTCAAAATAAAATACATGGTCATAGACAGAATTCTTAGAAGGGGTGACTGAAAACCAAGTCACTTGTTTTCAGGCCTATCGCAAAATTACAAGTAAAAACCCAAGTCCACTTTGTACAGTATGAAGACAGACCCACATGCAGGGCCAGGTGTCCAAACATCAGTTCTGTGGTCAGCAAACTAGTCCCTGGGCTGCCCTTGGCCTGTGGAACATTTCTATATGGCCCTGAGCTAAGACTGATGTTTGTATTTCTAAAAGGATTAACAACAACAACAAAGACACAACAAAGAACCCTATGTGGACGCCAGTCTCACTGGCCACCTGGCTCTCCACAGGAAGCATCTGCAGGTGCAGCACTGCACAGGTGTTTCCTGTCCCAGGTCATGTGCACCTGCTTCCTCAAGAGCATCTTGACTTGGGAAAGGGATCCTCTGATGCCATTTTCCAGATTCTTTTCCTTATAATTCTTTTTTCTTCAATATCATCAGAGCTCATCCTGTATTAATATAAAGGTGATTAAAAGAGAAAGGTATTATAAATTAATCAATATTTTACTTTCTTATACATACTCAATGTTCTTACTTAATAGAGTATCAAACATTCTTTGCTTGATTAACAATTGAAGTGTCAGTTTTCATCCTAAGTGAGATGGTTACTGTCAACTTGACGGGATCTCTGGAACTCCTGTGGGAGCCACCCCATTTTCTGGCAGGGACCCCGACTGTGTAAGAGTGAGGAAGGCACTGAGCAGCAGCACGAGTTCATCAGTCTCCTCACTGTGGGTGTGGCATGACCAGACACCCAAGCACCTGCCTCCCGACCACCCCGCAGGAGAATGGGCTTCTTGAACTGTGAGTCAGAAGCTATTTTATCCTAAGTTGCTCCTGTCACAGTAGTTTACACGGTGGCAGCAAAGGTGTCAAGACACTGAGTGACAATACGGCATGTTCTCTACCTTAATTTCAACTATAGCATTTTGATTCATGAGTAATAACACATTTAAAGATATTTAACTTGGATGAAATCATAAGGTCTAAAATAAGTCAAACACTAGGAGAATATACTGTATCTGCTAAGGAGACATGGATCCCCTCAGATGTGGAGAAATGTTTGGGAAACAGGCCATCAGCCTTTCTCCACTTAGGGCTCCCGTTCACTGCTCCACAGAACGAGTTTCTGTAAGGCCTGAGACTCTGCAGAGGCTATGCGCGGTTGCCTGGATTAGATTCTACTCAGCAGCTCCCACACACATGAGAAGGGACTGAGGAGAGATCAAATAGCTTGGGTTCAGAAGAGCCACCGGAAGGACACTGTGGTGCCGATGCGCACAGACAAATTCAGGAACAGGATTAAGGTTTAAACAGTCCATCTATACCAAGCACAAAGGAAACCTTGCTTTCTAAAATATGTTTAGGTTCCAGAATATTTACTGCTATTAATTCAGTATTTTACTTACACTAAACAAGATTTAGATAACTATTAACCACACCACTATTTTAAATTACATTACCGTACATTTTCTTTTAAGAAAATATTTTGGAGACAGTACTCCTGCCTAGTTTGGAACTTAGTACACAGACCAGGCTAGCATCAAACTCACGCCCGTCTCTACCTCCAAGTGCTGACATTAAAGATGTGCACCACCAAACCCAGCTCGCGTATTTCACTACTAAAGCTAGAAAATGCACAGTACAAGCCCCGGGGAGACTCAGAGTTATACACCTACTTTCACAACATTTCCTGTACTTCAGAGCCAGACTCCTTCACACTCTTAAGTAGTCACTGCCGTTTCCAGCCTCACCCTGTCTTGGCACCCACTAACCTGCCTTCTAACATTTTACATGTATAGAACCATGCTCTATGTGGTCTTTGTGACTAGCTCCATTCCATTAAGCACATTTCCTCCCTCCCTCCCTCCCTCCCTCCCTCCCTCCCTCCCTTCCTCCCTTCCTCCCTCCCTTCCCTCCTTCCTTTCTTTTCCTTCTTCTTCTTCTTTTTCTTTTTTCTTTTTTCGTTTCTAAGACTGGGTTTCTCAGTATAATACCTGGCTATCCTGGAACTTGCTCTGTAGACCAGGGTGTACACCACTGCCCGGTTTACTAAGCTTTTTTTCCTAAAACTTTACCGTGCAGTATGGATGCTTTCGCTTTTTACCTTAACAAGACTCCACAGTATCAATGCACCACTTTTGCTTATCCACTCCGTTGGTGTGTGGCTGTCTTTCCCTATTTTGCTGTATGAGTGATGCTGCTCTATACACTGGAGTCTAAGGGGTTTTTTTTGTTAACTGGTGAGTACACAAATTTCCAAGCATTCCATTATCTAGAGTCTATCACGTTGGCTGCTGTATTTCTCCAAAGTGAGAATGTCTCTGAATATTCATTTTTGCATGGAATGCACACTGAGAACATTATCTTGGCAGCCTGCCACTCACTTGTAGGCTTGGCTCTCACCTTATTTCTCTTTACTTGGCTTTGGAACGTTTCCAATTTTCCATAAATTAAGGCAGCAATAGTTTTTGCATCTCTGGAATTTATTTGCTCTTCCCAAATACTTTTCTAAAATTAAAAACACTCATGTTATCTTTTAGATATTTTAATCAAAACATGACATTTCCACACAAGAAGCTTGCTTACTTAGGCCTTAAAGTTCTTTTGTTCCAAAGCCGTTTAAATTTCCTGTTTCTTCAAGTGCATAATGCTACGAAAGTAGCTAACCCACACTAGAAAGAATGATACTGCATGTTCACAAAACGGTCTCTGGGAAAACGCATCACTGTTTCAAAGATTCTCTGTGGTGGGGTGCATGTGTGTACCAGACTGACGTGGGGTGCTTGGCAGTAGAGCATTGCCCTTGTGTGTTTAGCCTTTAGTACTACAAAGTACTAAAGAACGCCATGAAGGAAAGGATGCCATCAGCTCACGTCCCAGTTCTTTTCTTACAAAATATTTTAGTAGGCAAAATGTGTCTTCATTTCTCTTAAAAGGGTCAACATTCATGCTAAGATATCTTAGATCTGTTCAAAAGCATTGTATTGTACCTGGGAGGACTGGACAGATCTGATGTGCTTTCTGTTAACAACTGTATCAGCTGAAAGATGCCACTTTTGAACCAGTGATCACAGACCCTGGCTGACTGAGACCTTGGTAGAGCTCTGGTTTCTTTCATTGAAAAATCTAACAGAGCCAGGCACTGTAAAGCATGAAATCCTAATACTCAGAGGCAGGTGGATATATCTGAGAGGCCAATGCCAGCCAGCTCCTCAAAGCAAGTTACCTAACACAAACAAAAACCAAACCCAACCAACAACCAACAAACAAATAAACAAACAAATAAAAAACCAAAAAAACCATGAAAAGGGCATATCAGTAGTAGGGCCCCCAAACAATTTTACCCAAAGCAAAAGTCCCCACTTATAATCTAAGCCCTTAGTAAGCATCCCTCAAAAATGCTGTTACTAAGTGTATTTCAAAGTATTTATAAACTAATGTCTTTCAACTTTTTTTAGAAGGGAACATTTAAAAAGCATTATTATATTAAAAAATAGAAAATATATAAAATTGCATAGAACTTTGAATTCATAGACACAATGTGTACTAATGTTTGGTTTTGTTTCTTCCTGTTCATGGAGCACAAAGTCTATAAGGCAACTGAGAGCACACAGACCAGAAAGTCTTTTAAGATCCTTTGGTATACCAGAAAAGACGACATCTCAGTAAGACATATTTTTAGAAGATGAAGGGAGAAACCGGAAACTAGACAAAATCTTCCTCCCACACACCATTCTGGGCTGGGCTACTGGAGGAAGGCAGAGTTAGAGACTGCACGCACCTTTGCTCTTTCATAGAGGTACAGTTTGACACTGGGGTAGGCTCTGATGCCAGCTTTCTGGCACGTTTGGGGGTAAGCCTGACAGTCCACTTTCCCAGCTTTTACTTTCCCTTTGATCATCTGAAAAACAAAACAACAATTCACAGAGCTTGCCACTTTTCCACAATATATTTCTTTTTTTTTTCTTTTTTTCGGGGCTGGGGATCGAACCCAGGACCTTGTGCTTCCTAGGCAAGCGCTCTCTCTACCACTGAGCCAAATCCCCAACCCCCCACAATATATTTCTAATCTTTATATATTTATATAAAGTTTTTCTAGACCCAACAAGAGCTCAAAGAGCCAGATGAGATATTTCCACCCACCCAATGGACAGAAGCTGCTGAGCCCTGTGGTTGAATTGGGGGAAAGCTGGAGGAAGCTGAGGAGGAGGGTGATCGTATGAGAAGACCAGCACTCTCAACTAGCCTGGACCCCTGACATTGCACTAGTCCCACCTTTGGGTTCTTCCATGGCCGACAGTCTCTCAGTGGGCTCTATATAATCCTGTGCTGAGGAGGTAATCTACTCTACCGGACTGCTCTTTGTGAGTGCCTCATGAACACCTATACATAAGGCATGGGAATCTCTTTCCTTTGTGGTCGGTCATTCAAGGCGGAAGCTAGCTGTATGGTCAGTTCCCTCTGCTTCACCTATCTCTCACAAAGTTCTGCTGTCCCGTGTCTCCCCTCTTCCTACCGCCAGGCTCCTCTCCTGACTTAGGGTACTCTCTCCAGCTCTAGGACAGCCAAGGTGTCCTTCCTCTGCCTTCCTCTGGTTTCTATGGCTACTGGAATAAACAAACAGGGAGGCTAACTTAGGTGAGCAGTCCAACTACAGGAATAACAACGTACATAAAGACAAGCAGACACTTGTAATCTGTCAGTAAACGCTTTTAATACTAGCACTTTCCAGGAAAAGGCAAGCAGTTTGAGGCTGGCCTGGTCTACATAGGGAATTTCGGGTCAGCCAGAGTTATAAAGAGAAATCTATCTCAAGAAAGTCAGATAATAATTATAGAAACACATTAAAAAAAAAAAAACTAAGAGAAATTTTTTTAGAACTAAATTAATTAGTTTACCATGTTTTAACCAACTGTTAAAACATACATGTGTGTAAATTTTATTTAACTAGACAACAATACTTACCCTAGCCAAGAGTTCAAACTCGGGAGCAAAATTCTGGCAAGGTCCACACCAAGGAGCATAGAAATCAATCACCCAGTGAGTTTTCCCTTGTAGAACTTTTTCGTTGAATGTCTGAGGTGTTAAATCTATGGATGCTTGGGGTAAAAACCTGCGGTAAGGGAATCAAACATGTATTATACAGAAGCAAAGCAAGCATCCTATGGCAATACCGCAAGCAGTCCTACGTTAGAAAGGCTCTATTTTTGATAAGTGCCATCCTTTTCCATGTATTTTAAATGCCGGAGTCCTCACTACGCACATAAGAAGACAAACAGCTTGGAATCAGTGTTATATGATAATGTGCATCTTACTCACCCGAGACCCCAGCTTCTCAGGGAATAAGCATCCCTATTCCAGCCATTGTAACTACTGAAAGAAGAAGAAGAAAAAAATCAAGTTGTAAAGAGTATTTTCTATTACTGAATATGGTCAAGAAACAGTCTTACTGTAGAAATTTAAAAAATAGCTCGACGGGTTAATGTTTCCTTGTATCTCTACACAAAGTAAGTAAGAGTTATAGGACTATATATTTTTCTGGAGTCTCTGGATCTTTCCCTACCCTTAAGTACCCAGGACTGTATGGGTTTTGTGATTTCCCCACAGCAGATTCTTTTACTGTTTATAGAGAAACTCATGTCTCGAGTTTCACTTAGTTACAATTGCATGCTGTTTCTTTGCAATACCTACGTAGTATGGAACACGTGGACACAAGGATAGTTCTGGGTTCAAATCTCAGCCCCCAACCGTAGCGGGTGAGCTCCAAGTCTGATGGGTTAGTCCCAGCAATGGTAGGAGATTATACCCCTAAGTATAAAGACTACTATGAACAATGTAGGTAAGGTCTGGCTAGGACTTAGGGCCAAGTAAAGACTTAAACACTAGTTCTTCCTCTCACAGCTTCTTGACTAGAACTTCATAACTAGTTTTACTGTCCAGTACCCTCATCTTCTGAGGGACCATCCATCCAGTGGTGGCCTCCCAAGACATATCTGTTGGCCTACTTAAATGTTAACTGTATAACCGAATGAGTATAATCGACATCTTCAAAGGCGACAGAATACTTACTGATACTGATAAGCTCTACTTGACTTTTGGGGATAAAATCTTATCTCAGGGTATCTCTGGACATTTTCTTGAGTACAAAAAGAATGATACTGTTGGCAGTCCACACTGCCTACATTGATCAATCCAGTTAACGTCTATAAAAGAACAGAAGTCAACACATGGGTCAATGATTAAAATCACCTCTATAACTCACAATTAAAAAACAACTACTTATGTGTATGAATTCTTTGTCTACTCGTACATGCACGATGTGTATGCACTGCCCTTGGAAGCCAAAAGAAGGCCCTGGAATCCCTGGATCTGGAGTTAATGATGGTGGAGAGTGCTTGGAACCAAACAGGTTTTCTGCAAGAGCAGTCAGTAATCCTAACTGTTAACTCAACTATCTAGCCCTCACTGCAACCTTCATACATGTTAAATAGTCATTGTAAAAATGGGTATTTTATAATTATCAGTATCAGGGAACAATGGTTAAGGATTTAAAATATGCCACTTAAACTAATGAATTTGAATGCCGTAACTTTGTAATTAAGAACTTCCCATAGTTATTGCAGATGAAATAACTGGTTCTACTCGTTTACTATGTAGGTTAATACATAGGCTGTGGTGACATAAGTCTTTGACTCCTGAGTGCAGGTGGGTCTCGTGAGTTCAAGGTTGGCCTGGTCTACAGAGTGTGTTCTAGGATAGTCAGCCAGGGTTATACAGGGAAACCCTGTCTCACAAAACAAAAAACAAAACAAAAAGACAACAACAACAAAAAACAATAGCAACCAAAATATAATCAGTATTTTTTTTTAAATATTTTTTTTCTAATGAAGGCAAGCTTTGTCTGATTCAGTATTTTAAATGTGCCTTCATTCAGTATCTTATAGCACTGCCTGTTTACAGGAAATATGTTTTACTATTTGAGGTTATTTTCTATTTTGTTTCATTTTTGCTTGTTTGTTTTGGAGAGTCTGGAGCTTGGTGGCCCAGGATACTCTTGGACTCCCGATCCTCCCTGTCTCAGCATCTGAATGCTAGTATTATCAGGATTCGCCACCATGCCTACCTACGAAGCTATTTTAAGGACCCAATATTGTGAGGAAACAGTATCTGTAAGCTCTAAAAGTAAAATAATAGAAAATGTAGACAGAAAATGAAGATGCCCTCAGGGTTGGCACTGCCAGCACTTTGGTCAAGTGTATTAGGCAGTGCAGTGAGTGGGTGGGGGCAGTGTGTCGTCTTAAAGATTCACTAAGGGTGTGTATGTTGTCTAGCACAGGTTTATCCCCTCGGTTTCAGTAGCTGCTAAGCAAACATTCTCGGTAGGTCTAAGATGTAAGTAATATGTTACTGTACCCGGGCCATGCGTTTCCACTCTGGCATTAAGACCTGACAAGGATGACACCATGGAGAATAGAAATCAACCATCCAGACTTCGTCATGTTTTCTCTGTTTAACTAGTTCATTGAAAGTGGTGGGTGTAAGAGAGACCACGGAAGGGTTTCTGAGATCCTAAAAAATAAAAAGACTATCATTACACACACCAAGTTTTTCATGTATTTCTGGCAAGTTGTTGGACCTATCATTTAGAAAGTTCCTATTTTAGAGAAATCAGAAGACACAGATATTTAAAAGAAATCTACTATCAAGTTAGGCTTTTGCCAATCAGTGTTCTTAAAAGGTATATTTTTCCACTGCTTTAAAACCATTGTAAGCTGGAGAAAGGTATCCTGGAAGAGACTGTGAATAGATCATACAATCAAGTTCTAGGAGTAATCCAGATCACTCCTACATAGGCCCCATTGTCTGTTAAGATAGCAAGAATATGTGTTTAGAAATCACCATTTAATGACTAACATAAAGCCTATAACTATTTTTGATATTTAAATGGAGATGCTATACACCTTTCTAGAGGATGCATATTCCAAGGCAGTTTTCATAGCGCCTCAGCCTGAATCAAGTACTAGTAACATGAGTTTCACTAGGACAGCAATCAGAACAAAACAATACAACATTTTACTGTGGAGGACAGATGAACAGGACACGGGAGAATGGACACGAGTGAAGAACAATGAGCTACAATTCCAACTCCTTCAGAAGTCAAGACTGAATGAAAGCAGGCCCTTCTGTGCTAACAGTGCACAAGCTCAGTGCAGGATGCCTGGCCTTGATGCTGTGAATGCAGTGAAAGAAAACAGGAAAAGGGTGACAGGCTTCATGGAAAATTGTAATTTCACATATTCAACAGCAATATCTTCCATGTACAAAACACCACAGTAAGTAATAAAACAAAGGCTTAAAAAAAAAAAAGTTTTCAGAAATCTATCTCCTGGCACAAAGAATAAGTCCTAATACAAACTGTTGTCCAAAGGATACATACAGGTTTCTAGCCATAGCCTAGGATTTAAAATACCTCTATGAACTCCAGGATCTGTTCCGCAGAATGATGTCCTTCATACTCATGAACACTGGACTGGTTGAACACCACTGTTGTTGGATAAGCTTGGATGTTATACTGGGAGGAGGAAGAAGAGATTCGCATACTTATTAGTTTCAATTTTGTAACAGCTTGCTTTTTATAGATTTATTTTCTATTTTATATGTATGGGTGTTTTGCCTGAACGTATGTATGCATATTATGTGTTTCTTGGTGTTGGGGGTGAGAAGACAGTATCTAATCCCTTGGAACTGGACTAATGGATGCTGTTTTCACCATGTGGGTGCAGGGACAGAACCTGGGTCCTTGGTAAGATCAGCAAATGCTCACACTGTTGGGCCATGTCTAGCACCCTTTTACAAGACTGTAAATCCACTGCTATCTTCTCGGTGGATTAGACAAGTTTAGCAAGGACAATGCGCTAAGGCTTGTGCTGATGGAGTTAATCACTAACCCAATGGCACTAGAACGTGGGAAGGGAGCCAGAGTGACTGCGCAGCGTGCACTTCATCTTTTTGCTCTCTTCAGAGTAGGAGGGAAGAGGAGGGGGAAGACACAGCAGTCACTTCCTCTAGTGACAGTAATAATCATCCCAGAGGGCAATCAGCAACAGAAAATAGAAGAACAAATGACCACGACTATATTTTATATTAAAGAATTATGAGTCAGGCTCTAGGAAAATGATTACTTTTTATTCTTTACTCAAGACAGTTCTCACAGTATAAAATATTTAATTCCCTCCTCACAGTTAACATGGGCATCAGCCCTGAAAGATGTAATTTTTAAAGTAATGAGGTGATTTCCTTGTCTAACTCATTAGTAAATGGGAAATTTTGCATATTGTGAAGTTTTGAAAATGTGTGAATTCAAAACATTTATTAGGTTAACAGAGACTAGGTAAAAGTCTACAAGTTCTTATTATCTTTTGAGTTAGTCTAGCCACACTGAACCTCTCATTCATTCCTCAGAGCAGTTTTACTCAGTTACAATGACAAAACCTAGCTTGGTGGTGGTGATGCACACCTTTAATCCTAGCACTTAGGAGGTAGAAGCAGGCGGATATCTGAGTTTGAGGCCAGCCCAGTCTACAGAGTGAGTTCCAGGACAGCCAGGGATACACAGAGAAAACCTGTCTTGAAAAACAAACCCTTTTTTAAAAAACAAAACAAAACAAAACAAAACAAACAAACCCAAAACCTACTTTACAGACCAGGCTACTGAGCTCCTGAGGAGTAAGTGACTTGGTCATGAGGAACCAACTGTAGGAGGCACGTAAGAGGGGAATCCTGGCCTTCCATCAGGTGAATGTGATGCTTATTTTTATCCCTTATACTTTAACTGTTGATAATGTACTTACTTGAGAAAATGTGGGAAAACTAAAGGGATTAAAATTAACTACTGTTACTCATGATGTTTGCATCTATGATTGTCACCTACTTTCCAAGTCACATAAAGGGCATTAGACACCAATGACCCATTTTATTTGTTTCTTTAAAATACACAAACATATCCCCTGCCCCAACCCAACTTACTTTTAATTTCAAACACACCGAAACCAAGAGTAATCTCATAACTACCTACATATCTGCTCCTTATATGTAACAACCAGTAGGTGTGGCCATGCCTGTTTGTTGCTGACACTGTCTCCCTTGGTCCGACTCCTTCCTAATCTGCTGTGCTGGCGCGTGTCCAATTCACTGGGGTCTAAGCTGCCCCACATGGACACTGTCTTAAAGCAGCACACTGCACCGCTTTGAATATTTAAAGTCTTTTCTCCGACTCTGAGAACCCTTATTGCTCATTGTACACTGAGTCTTCTAGGATTTACTCAGCTGGTGAAGATTTCTTTTTACCCTGAGTCTTCTAGGATTTACTCACGCTGGTGAAGATTTCTTTTTCAGGGCAAGGTTTTGAACCCAGGCCTTAAACATGGAAAACGTCCTGTATCACTGAGTTACACCCCTCACCTGGCTTATTTGTAGATGCTCTGGTATTTCACTATACCATTTCTAAATATTATTACACTGCTCTTTTTTTTTTTTTGTCAATTTGATAAATTTCGGTAGGAAAGATATCAAAAATTTAATGGGGTTTGTATTTTCTTGACTAGTGAAACCAAACATGTCCACTCTTCTAGTCTGCATTAAAAACAGGCTTTGTTTTCCTCACCATCTTTGTCTTTAACATTTTAGTTTTTGAGTTAAACCACTCATAGAAAGGATATAAACTTTTATGTAGTTACACAGCTATAATCACCATCCAGTCATGGTGGCTGTAGCAGTTTGACAATGTTTGGCCTCCATAGACTCATGTGTTTGAATATGCTTGGCCTGGGGAGTGGCACTGTTAGGAGGTGTGGATTTACTGGAGGAAGTGTGTAATTGTGGGGGTGGGGTAGGCTTTGAGACCATCCTCCTAGCTGCCTTCAGATCAAGATGTACAACTCTTGGCTCCTTCTCCAGCACCGTGTTTGCCTGCACGCTGCCATGCTCCTGCCTTGATGAGAATGGACTGAACCTCTGAACCTGTAAGTCAGCCCCAAATATATGATGACCCTTATAAGAGTTGTCTTGGTTATGGTGTCTTTAGCAATGGAAACCCTAACTAAGACCTCTACACTTACATCATCTATACAATCTCGTGTTTCTAGACTATTCTTACACTAACACTAGAAAGTTTCACATCCCATTCACAAGTACCAGAGCATATTTAAAATATAAGATGTTGTCACCTGCATAAGCACTGTCACTTTCACTTCTTCTAAATTGGATATCCTGTCTGGTCAAATCAACTACTCTAAGCTGACGAGTATCAAGAAATCTAAATAATCATACAGACTGTAAAAACTTAAATGTATGTTACAAAAGTACAAAGACAGAGAAAATAGAAATTTATATAAGTATTTTATGGAGTCAAATAGATGCTGGAGTCTGGTGAACAAAATCTTGTACACCATCAACCTTCTATATATTTACAATTCAACTACAATTTAGTGTTTTGTTGAGATTATTTCAACATTACAGCTATAAATGGGCATGCATCTGAAAAGCTGTTTTATTTACCATGTTGCAGAGTCCTTCATGAATTGTGCAGTCTAGGGTACCAACTTTGAGCTGACCATAGAGCAGTGTTGATGCTTTCCGTAACTCTGGCAAAAGCGCACGGCATGGCGGACACCACTGGGAAGAGAGGAATAGGGATGAGCAGCAAGACTGAGACGGTGAAGAGTCGCACTGCGTCTACTACTGACACACAGTCCAGTGGGTGTGCTGCCTAACACTATCCCGGGAGAGCCCGTAAGGAGAAGCAGGAACAACTGTAGTACTAGCGTTCATGTTGTCAAGAAAACGGCTTTTGGAAACTTGACAGATAAAAATAACTCACAGGGGCAAAGAAGTCAACAAGCCACGGTTCTTTGTCACTTGCAGGGAAGTTCTGAGGTCCAAGTGTGGTAACGTGCGAATTAACACTTTCTTTGGCAAAAGCAAGTATATCGTATAGAATCTTCTTTCCTATAGATTGAGAAAAATTAAAACATGTGGTGTCTTTTGTATCTATAGAAACATTCCAATTTTTATATTTGAAATATTCAAGAAAGAAAGAAGGGCCTATGAACGCAATGGCTTTGGTGAGATTTCTGTGTTCTCTACCTTCACCTTGGCTTGCTGTTCCGGGAATCCCCATCTACTGTATGTTCATTGGACTAGTTAAATGATAAGGCCTCTATGGCACGCTTTCTCACCATCAGAAGTACAACAAGCACTTCAGTATTCTCTTGAATCCAAACTCTATTACCATGTACTTGATGTTTGAAACATAACGTATTTGAATTATAATAGGTCATTCTCTTCCCAACCACGGGTTTCTTTTCTCATATTCTTTGACTTGTCATAGTATTACTCATGTGCCTAAATGAGACTTCCCAGAGGGACTCTAGGGTATGATTCTTGTGTGATTGGTTTATTGCATTTCCTGCCCCAGCATCATGCCTACTGTTACTGCTGAAGCTCAGTCTGGCCAACTCCAACAGCTACACTAGGATTTCTGGCCTCAGCTTCCCTGAATGAGCCCATTTTCCTATCGCTACTACAGTCACCCTTAAAAAAAAAAACCAACCAACCAACCAACCAACCAAAAAACCTTAAATGCTTTTAATGACCTGCCACAGTCTAAAGAAGTACATGTTCCTTGGCTTGGCAGACCTTTCTTAACTATTTTTCCAAGTGTCTCTGACTTACTGACTGAGCGATGTGAGTCAGACACTCATACTGTCATGGCAAGCAGAAAGAGAGAAACTCCTCCTTTTAAAGTTATGGCAACAGAAGTCAGCTGGCACTATTTACATTGAGAGTGACACACGTATGATATTATACTCTCCTGCCCGTTTTCGTAAGTCCTGTTCTTGAACTGTTTCACACGCTTTCCTTTTCTGACTACCCTGAAAGGTGATCCTGATCACTGATTCTTTTTCTTTACTCACACTAACATTCACTCACTCAGGCCCTAGCCATTAATACACAACTTACTATCTTCATTTTTGGCTTAAATTTCTTGAGGTCAAAGTGTATATTCAACTGTGACCTGCACATTCTACTTCTGGTCAACTCAATTTAGTATCCTCTTCCTCACAAAAAGATCCAATTATTCAAAGTACAGTTCATTAAATAAAATTAGAATTGCATGACTCCTCTCTCTTATCAATAACCTATCCTATCAATAACCAAATTACACCGAGCTTCTAAAAGGTTTAAACTGGCCTACTGACCTTCATTATTTTTCTTGGTTACCATCACTTACCTATGGCATTTTCTATAGTCACTGTCAATGACTAACCAGCCTCTGCCTGACTTTTCCGTCCAATTTTGATTCCCACCCAATCTGGGCAGCCAGTGACTTATCTCTCTACTGTCCCTCAGGATAAAATTCCAATTCCTTTTCCCAGAAAAATCACAGATAATCTGCATCTTTATTTTCTCTCAAGAATGAGCTTTCTCGTCTTTAAAGTCCTGCTGGTTTGGGGTTGGGGATTTAGCTCAGTGGTAGAGCGCTTGCCTAGCAACCGCAAGGCCCTGGGTTCAGTCCCCAGCTCCGGAAAAAAAGAAAAAAAAAAAAGGAAAAAAAGTCCTGCTGGCTTAAGATCAACAGGGCTCTATTATTTCAGGCCTGTGAGTAAGTCTACTGGGTAACTTGGAATGTGTTTTAACTCCTCTTCTGGGTAACCATTGTTTATACTTTACATCTTAATGGGAGATCGCTTTCAGAGTTTCCTCTAAACTCCCAACACTGTTGTGCCTCAGATGTTTTGTAAGTGCACTTACTTAGTGATAGCCAGTTTCTTTTCAAGATAGCCCAGTGACATTTACTTCATGTCCAAGAGTTGGTCTATGTGACTAGTGGGATGTGTGACTATGATCTTATATGCTATCAGGTTACAAAAGTCACTGCTACTTCTGGCTGCTTTCTCATTTTCAGATTACTTATTCTGGGATTATTTAGCGTCCACACTGTAACCATCCTACAGAGCCACAAAACCAACCAAGGCTGCCTGCCACATGAAGCTTGTCCATGATCCCAAGTGCCATGCTGAATCGTCATGTGGTAGCTACAGCCTAGCCTTCAGACAGCCTTCATCTACCTGACTGTGCTATCACAAAAACTAAGATAACCTGTTCTCATACTCCCAACCACCAAACAGTTGTTATTTGGGTAACAGATGTCATCACACTCAAACATTTACAAACTGTCCATTTCTCTCCGAGTCTATAAAACTCTTTAGGGCACGGGTTAAAAGGAGCTCACTTCCCTTCCTATTTTGTGTATTATACATAGAACACAAAGGCGCTGAGTGCAAAGTATGTTATAGTTCTTATCAACACAAAAAGAAGAGCTTATAGATTGAGTGTACTTCTTAGGGAAGAAGGGTAAGTTCTGAAGGGTAATTTGGAGTTTGCTGACTATCTGGAGGAATAGGAAGGAATCTTTATAATTTCAAAGGTAGGTTCATGTGTGAAGGCATAAAGGACTCCGAGAACATGGCATGCCCAAGGATTCAAAAGGACTTGAAGCTAGTATTTGATGGAGCAGAGGTGGGGGATGAGGCTAAGAAAACAGGCAGAAACAGAAATGAAAGTACCCCGTTCATTTAACAGTTCTTTACAGAGCTCCTACTATGTATCTGGCATTACTTGAAGTGCTGGAGACAGAAGAGTGAGCGAAAAAGACAGTGCCATTGTTGCCATAGTAAGGAGTGTGAAGTTCACTCTCCAGAAGACTCAAAAGGCAGGGCGGTGGCAGGAAAATGGTGTGCTAGGTACTAAGTGCAAACAAGCAGGACGCGACTGCAGACAAAGTGATGATGGACTGGAGACATGTGGAGAAGTTATGAGGAACACTTCAGAGATAACATGTAAGTACAACCTGGGCACGCTGCTGCAAATCTGCAGAGGCCAGGGCAGAAAGAGGGCAGAGGAAGAGGAAGTGCACGGGTAGTTTGAGCCTGAGGTACAGTGAGCCTCAGGCTAGCATGGCTCACAGTAAAACCTGTCTTGCTGTGAGGCTCTAACACAGCTCAGAGTCCCAAGCCACGCGTGGTTCTAGAGCAAGACACAGGTTTCCTTTCACTGGAAGCTGTGAAGGAGTCAAGAGCTTCCCTGTACGAAGCCCTTATCCGAGTGTAAATAGTACTGGTAGTCAGGGTCATCTTACTGTATTTCTGTTCACACACTTCCTTTAGTCCAGTTCTCAACCTTCCTAATGCAACAACCCTTTAATATATGTCCTTGTGATGTGGTGACTCCCAACCATAAAATTATTTTTGTTGCTACGTCATAACTGTAATTCTGCTACTGTAATGTAAATATTTTTAGATAGAAATTTGCCAAAGGTCCCACGACCCACAGGTTGAGAAGTGCTGCTTTAGCCTAAAGGGCCCTACTCTTTTTTATTTCTGTATTTGCTTTTAGTAGGTGAACAGTTTGTGCTCAATTCAGATATTGTCACTTGATATGCTACTGACAAATACTTTTGGTCTAGTTGAGATTTATATAAAGTGGCCACTAAACACTTTTCCTATTTTCCTTAGAGATCTTTCTCTTGTCCCTATCACACTGCCATGCAAACTTCTTGAGAGCACTTCTTTTGTGGTTTGAATGACAATGGCTCCCACAGGCTCACATTTGAATATTTACTTTGCAGTGGATGAACTGTTTGGGAAGGATTAGGAGGAATGGCCTTGTTGGAGGTGTGTCACTGAGATGGAGTTTGAAGTTGGAAATGCCCAGCCCAGGCCCAACCTCATTCTTCTCTCTTCCTGAAGCCTGTGGGGAGTAGATGTGAGCTCTCAGATTCTGTTCTAACACCACGACTACCTACCTGCCACCCTCCATGATGGTCATGAACCAACCCTTAGAATTGTGAACAAGCCAATACTTTCTTCTAAGGTGCCTTGGAAATGGTGTCTGTTTATAGCAGTAGACTGCTTCATATCTTACAATTCTGTAACTTCATACCTGAAGCAGTTCCATAAGGTAAAGCTCAAGTAGGAGGCATCAAATTGGTATCTGTTACCCATTTACATGCATGTCTTTCAGGACATCAGAGACATAATTCTGAATTCAAGAAACAAAGCAGTAGCAGGCATGGTATGGTGATAGAACTCGCAGGGGCTGCTTGCTTTGACGATAAGCTAATTCCCACACAGTGATGTGTCACCCTTGGATTTTTGCTAAAATAGTTATCAAAAATGTTAAACAAGATTTTTATAAGAAGAATAAGCATAATAAAATGTCTATATATAATTAAAAGTGTCTCTCCCTATATTTGTTAGTGGGAATAAATTTTTGACAATAATTGTGTCCACAAAATAAAAACCACAGTTAAGTATTTCTGTTTGAGTCAAGATGAATTTCTGTAATTTTTCCTACTTTCACTGTCATGGATGGTCGTCCCCAGTTGGTTGTGCTCTTTAGTGGGGCTTAGGAATGTGACCTTCTTGGAGGAAATGTGCCACTGGCATGGACCAGGAGAGTTCAAAGCCTCATGCTAATCTCAGTTTGTACTGTTTCCTGCTGGAAGTACAAGATGTGAGCTCTCCGCCGCTCCTGTCGCCATGCCTGCCGTTGCTGTGTTACCTGCAGTGACGAGGACTCTATTCCTCTGGAACCATAAACCCTCCTCCCAAAGGTGCCCTGGTCATGGTGTTTGATAACAGCAAGAGAAAAGTCACTAACAGACTTACCGTGATGAATTTCATATTCTTTGGTTCCTTGTCCTTTAAACACTGCTAGACAAGACTGGAAAACATAAAGATCAGAGCAGATGCCTGGTGCAGAAGAGCAGTCAAACCTTCCAACCTGAAGAGAAGAACACTGAATTAAACAGAAGCACTTTGTATACTTTCAAATACTCACCAAGATAAGTATTCCCAAATGGTATGTTTATTACTAGAAGTCAATAGGTTATAAAATGAAGGGAACAGAGATGGTTCCTTTACATTTAATATTGAACTCAATAAAGAATGCTCCCTAAAGAGTTCAGAAGCCTCAGGAAATTTCTAAGAAAATGTGAACTTCTTAATAAATATATTCTTGAAAAGAATGTAGGGGCTACTACATTCTGTGGCAAAGCAAAGGTAACTTTACAACCGGGGCACTTCAAAAATGATGAAAAAGGATGATGTTCCCAGTGTCAGAGAAAATAGCATGAATAACACAAGCAAATGATAAACTAAGGGAGAGGGGTACAGCATTTGAGCTAAGAGTCATTAAAGAATAACAATCGGATGGACAAACATCTGGGCAGGAAGGGGAATGAGCCAGGATTGGAGAGAGTAGAGACCTGAAGCCATTAACATTCAGGGGCCCAAGAAGTAGCTCTTGCAGGAAACTGCTTGCTATGCAACCATGTGCACCCGAGTTCAGTAACCAGTAGTCGCGTTAGAAACAACACAGGGGCCATGAGTTTGAAAAACAGCAAGGAGGAGCATATGGGAATGTTTGGAGGGAGGAAAGAAAAAGAAAAGAAATAATGTAATTATATTATACTCCCATGATCTGAGCACAGTAATTTGCACCCATAATCTCCGTGATGGAAAGGCAGGGAAGGGGACTGCTGGGGCATGCAGGCCAGCCGGCCTACCTCAACCAGCAAACTTGAGGTTCAGTGAGGGATACCACTTCAGAAATTAGGTCGGCAGTGACTGAAGAGGACACAGGTTGACTTCTAGCTTCCACATCCACTTATGTATGTAGGACTATATTCACAACCATTGTGACTTAGTGGGTGCTACTAAGAAGTATCCTTTATAAGAGCACTACGACAAACCATGTAAGTCACAAGCAAATATCAACTAAAACAACTGAAATCACATCCATCAACTAAGACTACATGAAATAAAAGTGGAAATCAAGTCAAACAACGGAGAACAAACAAAATAATCAATGGGTCTCTTAAGAAATGTACAGGGAAGTGGAAATGCTCTGAAACTGGGCATGCGGGCCCAGCCTCCAAGTCAGGAGTGAGGAGGGATAAGCTCCAGGACAGGCAGTGCTACTGCCAGGCCCTGGTTCCCTGAAACGAAGTAAATGAAAATATTAACTAACAGACCAAAAGCCAGGGACAAAGCCTACTGCAGTGAGTCTACGTACCACAGGATAGCAATAGGAAAGCTAAACATGTCTTCAAGGACCACCGAGTGTTATGTGGTTCAGGCTGGCCCCTAAGGAGTTGAGGAGGACACTGAACTTCTGATCCAACTGCTTCCACAGGGATTTCAAATTTGTGCTACTGGCAGGTTTATACACTACTGGGAAATCATATTTAGAGCCCCATGCATGCTAACTAACCAAATATATCTCCAGACATTACAGTTGGTTTTGAAAAGAAAAAAAGTTGACAAACTTCAGCCATACTAACAAATAACAGATAAGTAGGAGGCACACTAGTTACACAAAGTATAGTTTTTTTTCCCCTTACTTGAATATGTTCATTTTTAAGTAGAGTTTTCAGTTTTTTCAATTCAGGATCATTTGCATTTTCATTTTTTCCAAAATGAAAAAATACAAGCCAGCGATGATGTGCCAAACGATCCTTGAAGTGAGACAGAAAACACAGTATCAGCAAGTGTGACTATAATTCTAAAGATCTAATGTTTATTTCTTAGACAAAATAAAGTTTAGTCACCCTATCCATTAGTTCAAGTCTCAGCTAAATTTAAAATCAGCTATACTCTTATTTTGCAGTCACTAATAATAATGCTACGTAAAGCACATGATAAGAGGTGGGCCACTGAGTTATAAAAACAACGCAATGGTTGTTAATGCAGCGGTGGTTTAAGAAAATAATATAACTTTAATATTTGAGGTAGGGGTGGAGAAGTCAGATTTCTTTTTAGGCTAAATAATATATTTTGTAAAAATATGAAATCCAGAGTTAAACGATGAACAGAATCATGTGACTGACTACTACTAACTGCTCATTTGTAATACTATGAGAAGATGCTCCCAAAATCCCAGAGCGAAGCTGTATAAGAAGAAAGTAGCCCATATATATATATATACAGCCACAAAAACTAGATAAGATTGATGAAGCTAGAAAATGCATGCTGAAAGGGACCGGATATAGATCTCTCCTGAGAGAAACATCCAGATCATGTCCAATATAGAGGTCAATGCTAGCAGCAAACCACTGAACCGAGAACAGGATCCCCTTGGGGGGAATTAGAGGAAGTATTGAAAGAGTTAAAGGAGCTTGCAACCCCATAAGAACAACAATGCCAGAGCTTCCAAGGACTAAACCACTACCGAAAGACTATACATGACTGACCCAGGGCTCCAACTGCATATGTAGCAGAGTATAGCCTTGTGGGGCACCAGGGGAAAGGGAAGCTCTTGGTCCTGCCAAGGTTGGACCTCCAGTGCAGGGGAATATGGGGGGGTAATAAGGGGATGTATGGGGGGAATACCCATGTGGGGGAGAGGGGGGAATGGGGGCTTATGGACAGGAGACCGGGAAGGGGAATAACGTTTAAAATGTAAGTAAAGAAATATAATTAAAAAAAAAAAAAAGAAGAAAGTAGAGCTGAAATCAGACCAAGGTTGCTCTGTTAAATGCACCTTGCCTTTCTGGCCCTTTCTGGAGCTCAGACTCAGGACACTGAGATCTTTTTAATTAGAAACATCAGTAATCAGAACTGAACCCAGAACTAACTAAAATATAGAACTTTGAAAGTACTATGTGAGTCTTTCTAGCAATAAACCAAATATAGCGAAAACATGCAATGTTACCAACACTTATTGTGAAAACATTACCTCTAGTTTATTTGCTGAAAGAAGTTCAAAGTCTGGAAGATTATGTATGATTTCCATGTATATTTCCTTAGCATCCAGAGAATTAAGAAACTAGAACAAGGAAACCACACTGTAAACTTTTTAAGTAAATACTCATTTAGTATATTTGACATCTTATTTCAATTTTTACAGAGTAAGCTTTAAGAAAACAATCATGTACGTTAAGTGCTTTTTCAAATTATTCTACTTTAAAAGTACAGCATATTTTGATAATTACTAAAAATACTGTATAACTGGACTTGTTTTTTTTTTAATTTAAAAAGTCTGTTAGTGTGCATGTGCATACATGCATACCACACATGCACAGAGGGGTCAGAGGACATCATGGAGCCGGCTGTGTTCTACTGCCTTTATGTGGGCTCCACTCAGCAACTCAGGTCACCAGGCTTGTGCAAGCCAGCATCTTTATTGAAACATCTTGCCAGCCCCCTATGCTTTTGTTGTTGTCCTTTTTAAAAAATAAGGATGTAAAAGAATTATGAGATGTTAATTCAGTAAGTGAACCTTTCCGTTTTAATCCTCTCTGTAATGTGAAGTGAATTCTAAGTCATTAGGAAAATACACTTGCTTAATTTCAGTTTCAGCCATATTTTACACAATGCCCATGCTATACAATCTCGCAGGATGTTTAATATTAGAACGTTTCTGATATTACAGTATTTCTATCTATAAGGACTGAGAGCTGAAAAATGATTGTGTTTTCAGAAACCAAATCATATAGGTGGGGTTTTTAAGAGTAAAATACATAGACAAATATTTCTTCAAACATGTCTGAAAACACCAATGCTCAGAAGAAGCACACCTCCCATCAGATATACTTTTACTGCCTGTATTTTATCCTCAGCATACTAGGACTCTGTGCTGTCCTTACATGAAGCATATGCTACTATAAAAAATGCAGCAAGAAAACGTATAGGCTATTAACCATAGGATTTAGTATATATCTTCATAGCTATAAACCATTTATGTTAAAAAATTCAAATATTACTTAACTTACTAGACTTCCCTCAAACCTGCAGAACTGTCATGAGATCTACACTGTACTAGTAGTGCTAGGCATGCAAATAAACAATGAATAGAAATGTAACTCTTAACACCACGAGCAAAAACTCACATTTTTTTTCTCAGTTTCTTAAATGTGCTTTTATAATAAATAATTGAGGCACAAATATGGCTATAGGAAATAATTTCTTGGCTAGGGAGTTGGCTCTGTAACCTGATAATATGAAGTGGGGAAACTGCCACAACTGCCTCATTTCAAACAGATAACCGAAGAAATACACAAGATGAATATGCAAGCGTACAACACTGCTTATAACCAGGAAATACACAAATATGTCCCAAAGAGGAGCATTAAATAAGTATGCCATAGCCAGTAGTTACATTTAGCAATTACTTCTAAAAGAATGGACATTTTAAAATAAATTAATGTATAAATGAATAATTAAAATACTACAAATATAATAAAACCGTTTTCTGATAGTGATTAAAAACTCCTATGATCCTATTTATAAAAAAATCATATCTGCACATATCCATTTCATTTTCCATATTGCTGGAACCTATATGTACATACGCAAACATCTATGTGTACGTATGTGACATTACAGGGACCATACACATACATGCCATGTGCTTAGCATTTAGCAGCAAATAAGCTCACGCTTGTAGTAAGTATTACAACAATGCAGGAGAAGACAATGGCGTCACACGTAAGCAAATTACGGCAAGAGGCATTAGAGAGCTCTCGAGGGTGTGAGGGCAGGGGAGCAACTGGGGGAAAGAATGGATGGGAGGAACACTAAAAAGAAAAACAGGCTATCCCAGTCCCAGCCACATCTGACGATACAGATTACACATGAAGACTACAGTTACATGAAAGCAATGAAAATGTGCTCCATTTCTGTCATTTCGAAATATAACAGTCTGAAAGGTTATGTAAATGCTGCTTTGAAAACAATCCCTAAAATGTATTTTTTAAACTAAATAAGAAACACCTAGAAACTATGCCAAGTCATGAAATGCCCCATAATCAAATGGTATAAACTGATTAATTTCCTTCTACATCGTTCACGAAACGTTACTGCTCCACCTTCCAGTATGTGCTTGTGTCCAACTGTACCCAAAGGAATTCCCTTAAAGTCATACGTACCAAAACACTGGATTTTTCTTTGTTATTCAAAGTGGCTCCAGGAGGGAAATAGGCAGTAGTGCTGGCTGTGGCGTCCAGGCTCTTGCAGAGGCTGTCCTGTGTGTCACAGTCCACCCATCCCACGTTAACAAGGCCATCCTTAGGGAAAGTGGGAGGAAGGGAAAATGCCGTGATGTAAGGACAAGAAAAAGCTCTCTGAGACTTGCCTTTACTTAAAACTCAGCTTTTCCATTACGTTACCACTTCAAAAACAGTCCTCTCTTCTATAGCCTCAGACAATAAAATGTAGTTTCCTCAATATCAAACACCTACTATAATAAACATCTACTTTTGCATTTTTTGTGCATACCTACAAGAACTACATTCGACACTGTTATTTAAAACTAGGCTGTTCAATTGTCTCAGATATAAAAAGCCTAAACCGTGACTTGTGTATGGAGCTACACTACAACTGCCCTTCCATGATCATGAAGCTCCTCGGTGCTCTCTGCGCCGATATGAGGTAATAAATCAGCACAGTGACAGCGCTCACTTGTTGCTGGCTGAGCTCCTGTAATGAGCACCAAAATCCTACATGAAAAGACATTTCTTGAAATGTCAAGAAACTTTCTAGACTAGTCAAGCTGACAAAACATAGAATAACATCTATGGGAGTCCAGGAAGACAAAAGAACAGGAAATAAGCAACAATTGAAATAATGGCTAACAAGTTGAAAAAAATTAACCTACAGGCTCACAAAGTCCAATAATGTAAAAGCAAAGCAAGAAAATTGTACCTATGTGGTAACAAAACCAGCAAATTAGTGATAAATACCTTAAAAGCAGATGGAATTATATGTGAGCATCTGTAAGTAAAACTTAAATTGTACACGTAAGATACACAATTTACTTGGACTGGGGATCTATCCAGCATACTCCAAACCCTGGATTCATCACCAGCACCAAGTCCTGATACACATACATGTAAAACTATGCTTAATTTACTACATGGAAGACTTATGGAAACCCACCTACGACGAACGCGGATGGCAGCAAAGTTGTAAGAGGTAAGGAAAGAATTTACACTCAAGGTCTCCTACCTTGTCTAAGAAAATGGATGTTAGACACTTGTAACCTTATGGTATACAAGTTACAAAGAAAGTCAACAATTCAAATTTGTATTCTTATAAGACTCAAAACATAAGAAAAACTTAGCAAAACAAAAGGGAGACGTAGCAAAGTCCACAGTATTAGTAGGAGGTATGATACTCTTACAAGGAAAGGTAAATCTAGACTTGATGATAACTTCATTCACACACACATGCACCTCAGTTCATCTTATAGAGGTGCACGAATATTTATAAAAGTAGGTATTAGGCCATAAACACATCTCAATGTCGCTTAAAGATACTAAAACCATGTTCATTTAACATAGCCAAAAATAACGTGAAGCTTCAAAAAATTTGTAGACATTAAGCATAGTACTAAATAGTCTATGATAAAGTTAGAAATTATTTCAATTGATAATAAAAATACTATGTAATAAAATTTGGTATGTGTTAAAGCTGTAATTTGTGGTAATTTATAGTCTAAATATTAGAAAATGAGGCCTATTAATGATTTATCTATTTCAACAATTTTAGAACAAATTGAACCCTAAGAAGACAGAAAGAAGTAAATAAAGCATAAAACTAAATAAAATATCAAACAAGTAGAAAACAGGTAAAACATGAAAAGCTTTAAAGTCGAGAAAATCAAGAAAAAGAAACACTAGAAAGTATTAGTAAACACCAAAGCTATGCAGGCACCAAATGAATGTCATGAAATCACCTAAGACTGTCAAACAGCTATGTACTAATGCATTAAGACCTACTTGAAAAGGTGAAAATCTCTTTGAAAGGGAGAGAAAGACAAGCGTTTCCAACAGGGTTTCAAGGACAGTACATCCCTGACGCTAAAACTACAGAGTTCCATGGAGGACATGTAGAGGCCAGTAGCTCTTCTGATGACCAAAGATTATAACAATCAAACCAGTCAAAGACACTGATGTTCACACCTCGCCTTCAAATAGTTTACTCTAACTGATCTAGATGTGCTTTTGGCATTTTTTTTTTTTAAGATCCTTAACTGATTTTAAAATAATCTTGAAAGAGCAATAGCCTAATTTCAAAGTGAAATATGGAAACAAATACATTGTTTGTGATTTTAATATTAGCCAAAGCCATTTTTTAAGGAAACACCCAAATATACAAACGGCTATCAAATGGTTATAATGATCGTGTTGCCTCTAACAAAGAACAGCCATGTACGCATAAGTCCTCATGGTACTGACAGTCATCCTGGAAGACTGCAAGGGAACAGCAATTCTACAGCTTAAAGAATTTGCAGCTGATAAAAGGAAAATGTGGAAGAAAAAAACAGAAACCTTCAATTCAGTCAAAGTTTTTGCCAAACTTTCTATAGACTTTAATAAACTCTGTTAAAAAAAAAAAATGTGGACACTTACCACAAATGGCTTCCATTAAAAGAGAAGGATGCTCATGGCATATTATTATCTACTTAAAAGTAAATCTATGATGAATACAGGAATACAATTAATGGACTGTCATGGACATAATACCCAAAAGGGTATTACTGCTTTCATAAGAGTGATTCCCTGCATGCTACTGTCAATCAAGACCCACCAGTGGGACAGGAGATGGAGATGGGAGACTGTTGGGGTTTGATTGGTCTTGTGCACTGTATATTCAGATGCTGATTTCTATGCCCTGAGATCTAGTTAGAGTCCCAGTCTGGACATGGGCCTTGTCATGAATATTGAAGAATCTTCTGTAGTAATGTGATGTAACGAATGCTCCCCAATTGTCTCTGATTGGTTAATAAAAAACTGGTCAGAAGGGAGAGGAAGACTGGACTTCCAATCTCAGGGGTAGGGCGCAGAACCAGAGAGAAGGGAGTTGGCCACTAGGCAGGCCAAGGTTCAGAAGAGCCACGAAGTAGAGGAAGAAGAATATAGTCACCATGAGGTCATGAATGAGGAGCAGTCACAGACAGCTACAGCAGAGGGAGCACAGGAGAGACTAAATGCAAGTAACTTGACGCCTGTGGCTGGCAAGTAGCTAGAGAGCAGATATCTCAGCTATTGTGCTTAAAGATTGTTGAACAAATCAACAGGTCTCTCAGTTATTTGGGAGCTAGAGGGTTAGGAAAAAGCTGCTGCCTTTAGATTTCATCCTGTAGGAGATGGTATAGATGACCCAGTCCCTCAGCAGGAGCAGGAGCCCTTTAGTTAACTAAGATAATTACTGAAGAAAAAAACATGCATTCACAAACTTGGTGTGGCCCAAGTGTATAATGTATATAAAGACTACAGTAATAATGTGGGCTCAGGCCTGCACAGCAGCTCACCACTCATTCCCCAAGAGCAACCTGCAATCACAAAAATACCATCCATGGTACATGCTTTGTAGAGGTCCACCAATTCTTAGTTTTCATACTACATTTTTATCATATTCTGTGTTTATACACACATACTTAGTAATGTGCTGTCCCCTCCTATATTTCCAGCATTGTAAGATGCTATAGAGTTTTATAGCCTAGAAGCAATGGGCTATCCTATAAGAGCTAGGTTTTAGGCACTCTAAACACGCTAGGCTTGTCTTAGTAAAATCTATAATGCCTTACAATGATGAAATTGCCTAATATATTCCTTAGTACATTATCCTTAATCTTTAAATAACAGATGACTATCCTACATACATGCATACACATATGTAATAGATATATGTAATACATATTAAAATCAATTTTAGTTGTTTTAATATGTCCATCTATCAAGTTAAACAGTACAGAAATGAGTCAGGTGCGAACTTCACAAATTTGATCTACTATGTCTAAAAATCACACCCAGTCAATGTCAGTATCAGTATTATATACTTTTCCAGCTTTTACAACTGACAGTCTCCCAGACCACAGTGGGAGCTTTAGTATTACTAAAAGGATAAGAATAATTTACAGCACAATATAGGGAGTACGGAGAAGGCTACTTACAACAGGCTAAAAACTAAGACAACAAAATCTAAGGTTTGGAAATAACAAAAATGTTAGCATATAACTGGATTAATTCATAGACAATAATAAACATGGGAGACTTAGAGAGGTGAGCTTGTTAACAGTGACTGAGCATAGCTAACATTTAGAAAGACGCAGAGCTAATCATCTATCAAAAAATAAGATCACATATGAGTAGGATAAAGTGATCATGAAACTGTAAAGATGCTTGGTGTCAATTTCTAGTTACACTTTTACATGTTCCAGTTTAACCAAAAGGATGGATGCTTACCAACATGCCACTAAGCCGGAGTCGTGTCTGTGGTGTCAAACAATCTGAAGGGAAGAAAATTTACGAGGCTATTTTAGTTTTAATTAGGATGCTTCCCCTGAACAACCACATGTTTCTAGGGCAGGTAACTGAGCTGCCTTGGTAAAGGCTGACAGGCCCAGCAAGCAGACTGCGGTCATCAAGCAGTCTGCCTCTGTCTCTCACACAATCTTTCATTCCCTCCCTGGAATGCCTCAGGATTTCCAGCCACACAGAGGAGCAGCCACTACTTCTCTAAGGGCTTACTCTCTCAGCACATCTCTTTTGGCCAAAAAAACCCCTCATGACCTGAAAGAATGTACTGGAAACATTTAAAAAGGTATATATAGAATCCTCATAATACAATAAATTTTAATCTTAACAGGCATATATATAATATGTTGTTAAATATGAAGAGGACATAATGAGGTAAGATTTGGAAGATAGGGAACTGTGGCATGTCAGAGGCTAGAGATGAATGATAACATGTTAGAATGCTTCAAAAGCTCATGTGTAGACAGAAGAACCAGCATTTGGCACTGGCTAGACTGGTGGTTCTCAACCTGTGGGTTGTGACCTGTCAGACATCTTGCATATCAGATATTTACATTACCATTCATAACAGTAGTAAAGTTAAAGTTATGAGTAGCAAGAACTAATTGTATGGTTGGAATCACCAAGACACAAGGAACTTAAATAGTCACAGCACTAGGAAGGTTGAGAACCCCTGGGTTTCAAGGCCATGTTTTCCTAACATAGGTCTTGGATGGGTGAATGGCTTTTTTTAGTCGTAAAACAATATATCCCCAGCAATGGACACAAAAGTAAAAAGGTGATGAGTAAGAAGAATGCACACATTGGGATCAGACGCAAAAAGTACTAACAATGGGGCTGTTTTGTAATATTTGGAACTACTGTTCACTGATCTTACTCGTGTGGTATGCAGGACACTGAATTTTAAACAACTCACAAAGACCCTTAGAAATGAGACTATCTATTATCAATAATGAGGCAGACACAATTTTATATATGTAACTTTCAGAATCTAAATTTCTAAAAACTATTTTGGAAGCAATTGTAGCTGATACAATTAATTACTTTGGACAGTGCCCAGTTTATCTTTGGCTATTTGAGGTACAATGCATCCTGAGAATAACTAGGCTGAAAAACCCGTCCACTAATAGGAAGTTATAAAGATACATTTACATATTACTAATTTCATTGTTATGTGTAAAGACACATTTATTAAGTAAATGCTTCTGAAGCTTAAATTATACTTTGAAATAACTGATTACTGACATAATAAAAATCAAGTTCGGCAGCATAAATTATCCTCTAAATTTAGATGTTAGTGTTTTTATTCTAACAAAAAGACAAAATTACCTTCTCCTTTAAAACAGAATGTGATCAGCCAGCCAATACCAGCAGCAAAGGCAGTTTCTATGGCATTAACAAAATTTCCTTTAAAGAAAGTAAAATTTATGAGTACATCTAACTCTTCCAAATTGGTATTTCTTTCTTTCCAAACTTAACTACTTCCAGTCCCCTCTAAATATTACTATTTTTAAGACAACAATTACTAAGAAAATTCAAACATAAGAAAAGTCCCTTTTAACCTTCGCTTTGCCTGTCTATTGGCCAGCAGTTCTTCCACACAAGGTCACTGCATTCCACTGCTCTCCATTAGATTTGGAAAGAATTGACAATTTCCAAACACCCAGTGTTCTCTGAGGCTTTCCTACTCAATGCAATGGGACACTAGTTATGTTTTCTCTAAGGAAGTATATTGTAGCCTTTCTTTTCCAACCCTGGCTTACTCCATATCCTTTACGATAGTTTCTAAGCGTGAGTCACCGGACTGCATTTCAGCTGCTTACTAGCATCTTGCTTGCTGAAGTGAAGTGGGCTCGCATGCTCTCCCGGCAAACACAGTGCAGAACAGTTCCTAAACCACAGCTGGTGCCAAATGAGTAAGACATTCTTCTAGCTAGCAAGTGTCTCATGGACACTTCAAATAGACAATCTAAAATCACTTGGTGAATTAAAATCCACCACTGGAAATGGTTTTGAACTTTAAATGAACTTTTTGCCAGTGGCCGTGGAAGCAGGCGCTGCCTCACTGCCGAGTCAGCTGTTTTAAGGATGCCATTTCCTCCAGCTCACAGCCCTCTACGCCTGATCTGCAGTAGTCCTTATGTAAACCCAACCAGCCTGTTCAAGTATAAGTCATCAGGAACCTGAGCGGTGACACACTTCCTTTCTAGGAAGCACAGATAAAGATACTTCAAAACAGCATTACCGTGACCCTATTGTACAACTAGCATTGTAAATTCAAAGCACTGATTTCAAAAC
Organism: Rattus norvegicus; assembly: GCF_021556685.1. Taxonomy (NCBI): domain Eukaryota; kingdom Metazoa; phylum Chordata; class Mammalia; order Rodentia; family Muridae; genus Rattus; species Rattus norvegicus. The sequence continues at coordinate 64,415,454 of NC_141536.1, read as the reverse complement.
ATCACAGAAAACCCCACGGTTAGGAACACCTCACCTGTTGACAGCTCTGTCACTGTGGTCCTGACGTGCTGCATGGCGAAGCTCACTAAGCTCTCCTTTGACCTATCCCCGTTGTACTTCACTGCAGCCTGTTGGTTTTCATAAAAACATCTTTAACTCTTTCATTGCGAAAGTCTACCAAATACCTGTACTTAAGATTCTGAATAATGCAGGAAGTTCTATTTTTAAATTACAGTGTATTTACAAATAATACTTAAGAGAGCTTTGACAGTACAGACCATACAGAATACTCTTTTGTACCATTTGTAACAATTTTAGCTTCAGTTTCATCAACGGAAATTGGGGAAAAGGAAGAGATTAGAGCTTTCTATCCCACGAGACAGTGCCTAAAATACATCACAAACCATAAAACATGGTATGCGCATTAAATAACCTCTATGACAGGAACTGATGGTCCTTAAAAAGTTTCATAAAGTAATAAAAAAAGTTTATTATAAATTAGCTCCTAAAAGAAGAAAAAGCAGAAAACAGACTAAAAGTTTACATATTGTTTTCTCTAGTATTTAGCTGGTTATAAAGTTTCACAAATCTTAAAAACACAGACATCCCTTACCATTCCAGACCTAAAGATGAAGAGGCTGGGGTAACTGTTGACTCCTTTCATTCGGCAAAGCATCCGGTCATCACCACAGTTGACAGCTCCGATTCGAAGCAATCCATCCACTTCTTTAGCAAATTCTCTCCACTATAATAGAAAAAGAAAACAAGTGTTTCTCGGTAATGTTTCTTCTCTAGAACATACCTCACTTTATATAATTTTAAAGGAGGAGAGTTTTACTAAATAAAATATATGGGAAAAGTATTTGATAGTGATTTCATAGTCAGTTACTAATACAAAATAACTTCCAACATACTACAATAAGAGAAAAAGGAAGCACAAATAATACATCAACTAGGAAAAAGGCTTTAATAGCTGGACATTAAACATACGTACAGTGGGGGCTAAATCATGGCAATGCGAACATCCCGGGGAGTAAAAGTTTACAAACCACAGTTCTCCCGAGTTGACAGCAGCATCTGAAAGCACATAAGCCATACGGTTTACTGAGGGTTACAGCATATTTCAATCACAGACCATTTTGCTAAGATCAGAATGAAAAACAAAATCAGTCCTAAATAGTCCACACTGCCCTTATTTCTGTGGTTTCCCTAGTAGTATTTTTTTCAAACATCAAGGCCTTGTAACTTTTACAAACCTCTCCTAAGTCTATACTTGAATGAGTAGCAGCCTTGTAGGCAGGGTCTTACTGTATAACCCTGGTAGCCTAGAACTTGCTATAAAGACCAGGCTTGACTTGAACTCACAGGGATCCTCCTGCCTCTGGCTGGGACTACTGAAATGAATGGTGTGTGCTAGTGACCTGTATAACAGAGTAAAGATTACAGTGATAAAATTAAATCCTTTTCCTAAATAAGATCTTTACCTTTGAAAGCATGTTACTGAAGAATGCAAGGTAAAGAATTCCGCATCTTAAAATATCAGTACATATTTTTCCTAACATAGATTTGAGCAACATGTAATACCTAGCCAGTGGCATAGAACTATAGAATGACATGATGATGACAAACTTTACGATTTTAAGCAAGGATCACTCTAGTATCCAGAAAAAATGTGAGGGTGATTTGCTTTAAGAGTCTTCATAGCATTTAATACTCAAGTAAGCTGTCAGTGATTTGAATAAACATTAAAATAAAATGTTCATAAATCCTAACTCTTAGGAAATATGTACCATGCTTATTTTGCTTAGCTGACTGGTTAGTTGAAACCACGCAGAAACACATTTCAGTGGCAAGGCATTTCTGTGGATAAACAGTTCATCTACACATTGCAGGTGAGAGTGCATAACAGGACTTTCCTCAGTCATTCTTTAGCAAAGTTGAAGATGTGTTAAACTACTTAGATGATCTCAACAAATGTTATGTTGGCTTAGACCAGCAACTGGTATTAATTTAGGGAAAGTCTTCACCAGAGTTAATGAAAACCTCAATAGAAAGAGATCACCCTATGAATTATAAATACACGAGAAAGAGCATCTACTGCTGTGTGTATCCCTGAGTCAGAAACACTTCTAATCCTGGCAATAAGTACTTCCTCAGTTCTCACGGCCTATGGAGTAGTAAGATTAAAAATATACTTTCATTTATTTACTTAGATTTAGAAACAAATATAGTTTTGCTATGCTGTCTAATCTGGGCAGGAACTTAGTCCTTCTGCCTCAGCTTCCTAAGAAGCTGGGCCCACAGGATTGACCATTGTGCTGGGCTAAAAATATTTTTAAAAGTATAGTAAAATAGTACAATGAAATGCTTCTATATTAACTCAGTAACTGAAAACAGAACAAGAATATTTAAAAATGCATATTTTTTAAAATCGCAAAGCCAGAATATCTAATAATATCTGTACCATAGCTTCTACTAGTACAGAAAATATAGCACTATATTAAGTTCCTCTTTCTTGAGCCATCTTCAAAAGGATGCTGAACTGTGGCCTTACTTGGCCTAGAACTTGATCACAACCGATGTACTGTTGGACTGTGACAGAGAAAAAGATAACATGCTTATGCTTAACGGAAACTAGGACTCCTCACAGAAGGAAAGAGCCTGACGGGTTTGAAATCAAGAGCTGACGAACACTACTATCTCCACTGGACTCACGTCGGACATCTGGGGGTTCCTTTCCTGGTAAAAGTGAACTGTGTGATTTAGGATACTTTTCTCAGTACTAACAACTGGAAACGGGACAAAATAAAGACCTATGTTGAAGGCCTGAGGCAGGTATAGTAAGGGAATCCAATGCCAATACATGGGTCAGAGGAACTCAGCCAGTACTGGCCAATGCTAGAAGAGATGCCCGAGGGGCAAGAAAGGGTGAGATTTCAATGGACTAATCAGCCAGAAGTATAAAAGGACTTAATGGGACTGAGGAAGGGTTCTGCAAGTAGAGATGAACTAGGGCATGATCACAGCACAGCATGTGACCATTTCTGTTCTATCTAAATAGAACTGATTTGAGAGTACTGGGGACATCCCAGACGTCACTAAGAATACACACATCATTTAAAAAACAATTCTATTTATTGAAAGATTAAATAACTCAAACCAATAGGAAACATGGAATAGTCTCTATAACCCACATTTGTCATCTTCTCTCCACTTCTTGAACTAAAATGTCAGGATCACCTTAACACAATCTACTGACGTGAGGAACAGAGCTAGTATTAGTTAACTATCACTGAATTATCTCTAGGGTTTCATGGCTGAATTTAAAATTATCATTTGGGGTTCTAAGTGACCTAATTAGGAGGCAGTGACATCTGAAAAATTATAAATTCATTTGCAATATAAATCTTAGTAAAGTCTTATTCTTGGTGGTCTCACAGAGCAGTCAGTTGCAGGTCTGGATCAGTTCCTCTAATTCTATATGCGATCTCCTGTTTCCTTACCACAAATGATCCACAAGGTAACACTTATAGATGAGATGAGTCAGACTAAGAACCACATAGAAAAAGTTACAGAGCCTCATAACCACATACAGTGTGATACAGGTATTAGTTTTATCTGGCAACAAATTGAGTTCTCCTATTTCTTTTGTAGGAAAAATGTTGAAATATTCATATATATATAATTTATAAATGGCACCATATTAAATAGTTAGCCACACTTTAAATTAGAATTTACCTATAATAAAAAAGTAAAAGAGACAATCTTTGCTTAGAAGGAACTCTACTTAAAAATCTAATAACTGTACACCTTTTATAATAACACAAAACACATATATATTTTTGTAACTAGCATTTTGTTTTAGAGTTAAGTATGATTATAATATAGCAAACTAGAACTGGAATTCTCCTGGGTACAACTCATTTTGAAGTAGAACAGAAGAAGTAGAGTACTTGCCTAGCGTGCTTGAGGCTCTAGGGTCAATTCCAGACACACAAACCCAAACCCATGTGCATGCATGTACATGTGCGCGCGCACACACACACACACACACACACACACACACACCCACACACACACCAGGCATATATAAACATAGAATACACACATACATATATACATACCAGGCACACATAAACATAGAACACACACACATACATAGATACACACCAGGCACACACACAACACACACAAGGCAGAAAAGATCATACAGCTGTACAGAAGGGTCTAAAGTTTGATGAGCAGAGAGTAGGACATTTTACCACCCATCACATAGAACACTCAACCTCTTCCACAATAACCACTTATGTGAAAGGTAAGAATCAAAAGTTCTGAAATAGCACTTTTTTTGTTGTTGCAAGTTTACAACAAAATAACTTAGAATAATCTAGAATCTAAACCTGAACTGTGCATTATTTTTATTTTTTGATATTCATATTTAGGCATCTTGCTAAGTACTGGCTAAGAAGTATTAAAGTTTTTAAAATTTTATTTGATGTATGTGATAGTTCTGCAAAGCATTGAAATCCTTGAAACTATAGTTAGCAATGGTTGAGACACCATGTGGATGCTAGGAATTGGATCCAGGTCCTCTGCAAGAGCAGAAGGCCCTTAACCCCCGAGCGAGCTCTTTAGCCAGTAGGTCTTCCTCATCCTTCAATCTTTCATGCTGTGGTGACTCCCAACCATACAATTATTTTAATTATTTCGTTGCTGCTGTGAATTATGTGGATATCTGATATACAGATGGGTTTAGGCGACCCCTGTAAAAATGTTGTTACGCCCGGGCTGAGAACTGCTGCTCTAGCCCTATGCTGGTGCTTTTATTTCGAAACACTGAAAAGTTTAATGGATCATGTAGGTCATTTCTTCTAACTGCTGATTACATTTAGACCTGTGAGTTTTGGGTAAGAGATAAATGTATTTTCAGAAAGTCTATAAACTTACCAAATTCTCTTCTTTCTAATGTTATGATCTCAGGATCATCATCGTAAATACCTAATTTTAAAAGTGGATAAAAATCATAAAATTAAAACTTCATTGTAACAAATCACTACATAAAAGATTATTCACTCTTGCCTTAGCTATACGAAAAAATCAGATAGTTACACTGAATTTCAAACTTGAAAACTACACATCAATTGAGAGAAAAGGCAATGGCAAGTACAACCACCGAGGACTCTGGCTGAGAGCACTTCTCCACAGGGAGGGATTAGGATCCCAATCACCTTCTCCAATCCCATATGAAACACCTGCTTTGTTTTGCTACTTTTAAAAATAACCACAAACTCATTAGAAGTTGTAAAAACAGGCTGGAGTGTTGGCTTAGAGATTAAGAAGACTGGCTGCTCTTCCAAAGAACCTGAGTTCAATTCCCAGCAACTTCATGGTGGCTCACAGCACCTGTAATGGGATCCGATGCCCCCTTGCGGTGTGTCTGAAGATCGTGACAGTGGGCCCATATACATAAAAATAAATAAATAAACCTTTAAAAAAGAAATTGCAAAAACAGCACAAATTCTTATGTACCGTTCACCTAACTTCTCCTCAAGATGACATGCTATTTAATCTAGGGTATCACTTTAAAATACGTGATATTGCTTAAAATCCTATGCCTATACAATCTGCAGAAGCAGATACTTAGTAGTAAGTATAAATTTATTTACTGTGGCTCAACTCAATGTGAGAAAAGTCCTCATTACTACCTAATATCCAAGTAACATTAACAATGGGTATAAAGTACAAATAGCACATTTTTTTTTCTACAGAGGTCACTTGTAAATAAATATTTTGAACTTTATAGGACATTATAGGACAAAGTTTCTGTGGTGTTTTTTGTTTTTAATTTAAACATTCAATTCTACCCTTATAGTCTTATAGAAGTCATAGATCATATATAACAAATAAGTAGAAGTGTATTCCAATAAACTTTTATTTAAGTAGCAAACCAGGTCTAGCTGGAGAAAGTCAGTAGGTAATATATTTAAATATTCTCAAAAGCAAATCAAGTCTTGAGTAAACTGCAGATAAGAATTTAATCTATTTTCTTTATTCTGATATAAAAGCACGTCAGGTCTTACCTGCATTGGAAGCTAACTAGTGACGACAGGAAACACTGGTTCTGTGACCATACCTCTATCTTTTCTTCCGCCTTCCCTTCTTTCCTTTGTGCCCCCCTCTCCTCTTGCTTTTTTGTTTATTCTTGTCACCATGTAAAATCATGATCAACAATGGAGCCACAAAGGAGGACAAGGCTTCTACCAGACAAGCTGCCATTATACTTAAAAAAGTTTAGCTTTCTTGGAACATGTAATCTTCTTCAAAGTTTTGAAAAGCTTCAATAGTTAACTTCTAATGCAACATACAGCACAAAACACTGCTAAATTAACAGGAACCATACATAAGAATATTAAGTATAATCTGACCAATGTACTCTCATCTACGTACAGTAATTTCTGAATACCAACCCACTTCCTTTTCAGTTCAACTTCAGAGTATATTAGAAAACACTCATCAGAGAAACATACATGAAATACATAAACTAAATAGCAGAACAAAAATAATCTTTCTTTTTCTCATATTAAGAAAAGCTTCGGTTGGGGATTTAGGTCAGTGGTAGAGCGCTTGCCTAGCAAGTGAAAGGCCCTGGGTTTGGTCCCCAGCTCCAGAAAAAAAAAAGCTTCGGGCCGGGAGACAGCTTGGAGGTGCAGAGCGTCAAGTCCTGCTCAGGTGAGGGAGACAGCACCGAGCGCAGGACAGCACCGAGCGCAGGAGTGATGCCGCCTTACCGCACAGATGAGGGGAGACAGTGCAGAGCGCAGGAGTGATGCAGCCTTACCGAAGTCGTAGCGGTAGTAGCTCCAGCTCTCGTACTGGCCTCCCTGATTATCTTCCAGGCCCTTTTCTCCGTATTTGTCATACTTTTTCCGCAGATCTTCATCTTTGAGTACTTCATATGCTCTATTTATTTTTAAAAAATCACCATGTGCATTTGGGTTATTCTGTTAAAAAATGAGATGCTATAGTTACTTCAAATGCACAATTTGAATCCTTTTAGCAAAATAGCTTTAATTGATCCCAGAGATTCCTGAATTCTAGACACCAGCAGAAAACAGGGCGGGAAAAAAGAACATGAATCATCAAGATGAAATAAGGAAGTCCTTCTAAGGAAGCAGATTTTCAAAACGGGAAAAGCTTGACAGCTCTGGCAACACAGTTTCTCATTTCTATATAAAGTATCCAAATAAGATCAATGGGTAAAGATCAATAATTATCTTGTAGAAAATGCTGAAAAAAAACTGTAACTAAGAAAAAAACTAACCCCTGGAAGGCTAACTCCAAAATGTGTTACTTCTGTAACAATGGTGATGTTCCCAGTTGAGACTCAACATAAAATGTGTTTTTCAATGCAACAGTTTATTAAATAAGAAATAATACCAACAAAATTCAAAACTGGACTGAAAAATGTTACTTTTTTACTGTTTCCCAGAATTGGCTTCTGGAAATCACACTTGGAAATTTTAAGACAAAACTTGTAAAACAACAATAAGAACAAATCTTTAAATATAATACAGATCTTTTAATATAGTACAGATAGATGTCTGGGAAAGATAATTAACTAAGAGTTTATAATGTAATTATTATGTAATTGAACAAAATAATTTCATTTATAAATTTCTACTTCAAAAATTATCTCCACCATGTCCTTTCATATGACAAGGTAAAAATTAATGAAAAAAAAAACCCTTAAATTCCATAACATTGAAAATTAATCTGTTTTTAAAGATTCGTGGTACACAATCAAATATTTACAACTAGAAATCCATTTGGAGCTCTCAAGTTTTCATTTATAAGTTTGTAAGTCAAAAGTTTAACTTTCACAAAAGAGTGAAAGTTAAAGCACACTGTAACTAGCTACTGCTGTCACATCTGCAGGACATGAGTCCTGAGGGCAGATTTGTCTCTATTGTTCTTCACTCACTTTAGTGTTCTTCACTCACTCTAGTGTGAGCACCGCTTCACAGATAGGCCTTGGGGTGAGAGCCTCTACTGCTGGGAATCAGCTTACAGAGAAGAGGTAACCGAATTTGATACCGACAGAAATCACTGTGCTTTGCTTCTCCTGGTTTTACTTTGACAGATGAATTACTAGTTTTAGGTGGTGGGGATCAGACCCCTAAGCCTTGTGCATGCTAGGCTCTACTTCTGAATTATATCTACAGTTTCCAATCATAATTTTAGGCATTATGCGTAAGCATATCAAATGCTCATTTAAAAATAATTAAAATAGAGATATGGCAAAGTAATCAGGTATTTAAAAGAGAAATTTTACCTACCGGGTTTTTATCAGGATGTAACTTCAGTGCTAATTTCTTAAAGGCTTGTCTTATTTCTCTGCTGCTTGCAGTTTTAGACACTCCAAGTAAACTGTAAAAATTCTGATCCGTGCCCACCACGATAACCACATACAGTACTAGAAGACAGAGACTTATCCGCTTCACGTCTCTGATAAATTCATCTCTGTTTAACCAGACTCCCATTCTCTTCTCTTATGCAAGCTCTGACTTATGTGAACATTAAGATACAAGGCTGGGTCCGGTGGTTATAATAAACACATGTGAGAATCTCTGTCCACATTACTTCAAGGGTCAATCAAGCATCTCGGAACACAGCTCAGAAATGTTAACCTAGAGAGAGCAAACCAGGCAGTTAAAATACTTTTCAACCTGAACATTTATAACGGGATTTGCCAAGTGACACGGTCAGCAATACAGTCTGCACTGAAGGTCTCTGTGACTGGCTTTGAACACCTATTCTCCAGGATCCTTGCCTCTATATTGGTAATTAGTAGTAGATAGCTACCTAGCTTACAATAAACACACATACACACACACACACACACACACACACACACACACACACACACACACACACAGAGGGAGAGAGACAGACAGAGACAGAAAGGCTCTGGTCAATAAGATACTACCAGGATAAGAATCAGCAGTATTTCCTTCTTCTCCCAGCAAGTTACCCTTCTCTAATTCCCCTTCCCTTTCAGTCTCTTCCAGGCCTGGAAAGCTGTTCAATTTCCCTTTTTAAATCTAATCTCATTTGCAGAGAAAGCCTTTGAAGGAACTAAAAGGAAGCATGAAGCTTCTCCAAGAGGGTTGTACCTTTCACGTAATTGTTTAAGAACATCAGTATAAAGATAGATAACGTAAAAAAGTCACAAGTTTCCTAAAGTGTTAGCACCAAGATTAGTTATTTTATAGTAAAAAAGGAAGAAGAATTGCAAATCAGAGCAATTTCACTGCAAAGCTGTCTGGAGTAAGCAAAAAATAGGAAAACAAAGACGAGAAGAACCAGGCACGCTTGAGGGTAAAACCCTAGCATTAACCTTACAGCTAAACTAGTACTCTTTGATATCTTAAAATGCTTTGAGGGAAAAAAAAAAAAGATCTAACTTCCCTAACATTCTCAGTTTTAACTTTTTTCATTTAAGTCCAGATATGTTTCTAAGTATCCCTCCTTACCTGGGAACAGGCCTCATCTCACTTCTACCTCCCCCTTTTCATCCCCCCTCCCCAGCCCTACAAATACCTTTGTAAAATATACGGAAAGAAAAAAACAGAAATATCCAGACTGACAACCATCAGGAAGGAAAACAAATGAAGAACAAATCTCAATGAGCACTTTGGGATAAGGTGTCCCTAGGCTTAGGGTGGGTTTCTCAGGCAGCCTGGGAATAACTGAACAGACCGGGGCCAGTGAGGCTGCAGGTAAACGCAATGTTAATGATGGATGCTGCCATCGCTCCAGAGCGGGATGGAGGAGAGGCGAAAGACAGAGGGAACCGGGCTGGCGAGGGTGCGTCAGAGGTCACAGATCGGACCAGGGAGAGAGAACCCGAGTAAGAAAGGGAGAGCAGAAGCGGGCAGTCAGAACCCGGTACAATGGGGCACCGAGGCGGTGGGATGCGGTCTATCTAGCGCCTTCTCTCCCTGATGTCCCCGCGGTGCGTGGGGCCCGGCCCGCGCCCACCTCGGCGTCCTCAGCTACTGTCCCATCCTTAGGCCGCCTAGCCCCGGAGCCGGCAGGACCGGACGCCTACTGCGAACGCGCGCAGCTGCAATTCTGCCGCTCCCGTCGCGCCGGTGGGCGGGGCCTGACGCGGGGCATTGTGGGAAAGGCGGGAGGGGGCTAGGAAAAGGCCAGACAGCGGCCAGCCGGGTGGGACGGGTGGGACCGCTTAGGCTGACGTGGCCTTCTGTGCGGCTGCCGGTCCCGCTCCTAGCCAGAGATAGAAAAGAATCCCGCAGCGCGGCCCACAGACATTTTGCGGCCGTCGTCAACCGCTGGCGGAAGAAGGGGTGTGAAGCCCGCCCTTTCCGGTCCCGTTGCCAGGGCGACGGGAAAACCCGGGTGGAGAGATCCGGCTTGCGAGTCCTCTCCAGAGGTTTGGTTAAAGGGTGGGTATCCTTGAAAGGGCAGATTTGGCAGAAAGTGGAGAACTCGCCTGAATTGACCCCGTTTGCAAGGGACTGGACAGAATAATAATAAAACCTTCCTAGAAATAAAATTATTTACAGCTTCTGCGTATCAACAAACATGAAGCGTTCTACAGGATTTCTGGGCTTGTGAATCCGCCTTCTAATCATTTCTCCTCTCCTTTACTGAATTTGATACAGAAGCTGCATTTTTTTTTTTTTTTTGAGTCATGACACTTTGACCATTGAAGTAGACACAATTAAAAGTCCCTGGAAGAGGAAACGAGGGAACCTGATGGTCGTAATTTAAAATACATAGAGACTGGTAATGAGTCTTTGGGTACTAAACCAGATATCAGTTAATAATTTTATGGCTGTAGGACCGGTTGCTAAATCAACATATTGTAAGAAACGGAAGTATAACGAACAAAGGCAAAAATATCAAACAGCCTGAAGTAGCAGCTGTTAACCTGTACCAGGAACTGGCCGAAGTACACATGCCTTAACTCAGTCCTACAAATACTCTCCGGAGAGACTGCTGATTACTGTACAGATTTCAAAATGGATAAATAAATGGGCAACTAAATATTGAGGAAAATGAGATTGACACTTAAGCAGCCTCGTTCACTATGGCACAGGGAACCAAAATTGCTCAGAATAAATCTAAAAGCAAAACAGAACTGAAGAATCAAGTGGAAGCCAATGGTAATTTTTTGCTACTATTGTGAATACACTTCGACTTTATCTTTTAGATGATAGGGAAGCTTCTTAAAGCTTTATTGTGAGGAACTGCAGCTCCGTCTTACATCATTTGCAACCCCTGAAGGGAGGACACAAAGAAGACATGCTTAGGAAAGGGAGAGCAGGGAGAACACAGACACAGGCAGCATGCGGCAAGTAATTGAAAACACTATGCAAACCATTTTCTCTTCCCTGGGATACATCCTGGTGGGTAACGTGAGCAAAGACTAACTGTTGTTTAAATATCGACCTGCGCTCGGATAAAGCACACCAAGCCAACACTGTTCCACATGGAGAGATTTAATGGGAGAATGATACAAGGGGAAGGATGAGAGAAAGAAGAGAAAAGAAAAGAAAGAAAGGGCAGAAGATGTCTGCCTTTTATTTGGAATAAGATGTAACTGCTCCCAGGTTGGAGAGTTAAGCCAAAGGAATACTGGGGATGTATGGCTGTTGCTATGGCAACAGTTACCAAATGGTGTGGCTGCTGGAGGTGAAAGTAATTCCTGATACCAACACTAACTGCCCTCAAGAAATTGGATAATGGAAGGACATCAACCTGTTGTTAGTTATTCAAAACTATCTGTAATTAGGAAGGAAAAATACATAGTGAAACAAAAAAACAAACAAACAAACAAAAAGAACACAGGCCGCAGCAAACCAAAAAGTAGACAGGACCATCCCTCAGCTTAAAGCTCATTTTAAGACCTTGTATGGCTCAGTGGTTAAGATTACTGGCTGTTCTTCCCTGAGTTCAATTCCTAACACCTACATGGCAGCCCACAACTGTCTGTAACTGCAGTTCCAGAGGATCTAGCACTACTCTTTCACAGACAAGTAGGCAGAACACCTGTGCACATAAAAATAAATGAATCTTTAAAAATAAATTAAAAACACACTCCCTTTTCCAATGGGAAGCTGAAGAAGAGTTTTAAGTGATGAAAAATGTTTTATGTAAAGATGACTTTGCTTAATTTGAAAATGATCTCAAAGTTACAAGGAATTAAACGTGTAGTACAAAAAATGTTTTTTCTCGATAGTTTGGAAGTAAGTTGACTTCTCCCATGACCTCCCAAAACTAGTGTGTATTTTTTCATAGATGGGATGCTTTCTTTTATAAGAACAACCTTAGAAACCAGGAAGTTACTGTCAACACATTATCAATGTCTAGTCCACAAATGTCAGGTTCCGTTTTTTCCAATTATCAGTAAGACTTCCCAGTAGAAGGTTCTAGTAAGGAGTTATTTTTTTTTTATCTTTTTAGCACAATAGTGTTTTAGACTTCCTTAATGAGGAATGTTTTCCCAGATTTTCCTATATTTCAAGGTCTTAAGCTTGTATAGAATACAGGCCAGTTATGTTATAGATTCCTTCCTATTTTTATTTGACTGAAGATTCTTCATGACTCAATTTTGGTGTGTACATTTGACAGACATGTATCAAATGGCATTATATTCTCACTATCTTGTCAGAATGTCTCAAAATTTTATTTCTCCCATTATTGGTAGTGTTAGATAACTTGATTATGAAGATTTATGTGATTTTTTCCCATGTAAAATTACATTGTTTTTTATTTAATAAGATGTCCTTTGTGGGGAGCTACTTGGAGAAATAAATTCTTCTTGTTAAGCTTTCAATTTATCCATTATATCCTTAAAGATTCATGGATTCCTGTTTTATGAAGCTAATAAAACCCGTTACTCTCCTTTATTTAGAAATTTAAGTAGTTTTATATCTGGCCAATTGAAACTCTTAAAAATTGGTTTTTGTGTTATCTTGCCAATCTCACCATTTTTAAACAAGATTTATTTATTTATTATTATATATAAGTACACTGTAGCTGTCTTCAGACACACCAGAAGAGGGCATCAGATCCCATTACAAGATGGTTGTGAGCCACCATGTGGTTGCTGGGAATTGAACTCTGGACCTCTGGAAGAGCAGTCAGTGCTCTTAACCACTGAGCCATCTCTCCAGCCCCAATCTCACCATTCTTTAAGCTTAGATGTTTTAGTATACAGTAGATTGTTCTAGGGTCATTCAGGACTCCTCCTGCTTTGGCACTGACAGGAGCTATTTGTCCAAGAAGTCTTGGTTATTTTGAAGGTGGTATTTGATTACAAGATCTAAGGCTTGCTCCTTAGTACCATAGTACTCATTGCTTCTTAGTAGACAGAGGCAGTGACCATATGTTCATACACACATATTCATGTTTGTGTTTACAAAACTATTAGAGACCATATATTCATACACAAGTATTCATGTTAATGTGCATAAAATTATCGCGTTACACCAGTACTTCTAAATTTCAACGTAATTCTATGTGATACAGATCTTATTCATTCTATGTAATCTTCCCCTTTGCAAATCTGTAGCCTGTTTGGGCTGATGGTGAAAAGCCTGGCTTGCCTTATCCTTGAGATCTCTATTCATTTGCTTCTCCATGTTACCCATTTCCCTTTACTCATTTTGGCTCCCCCTCCTATAACCAGCTTGGATTCCCTACTACATTCTGAATGGCTTCCTTGAAAGATGCTTTATTCAGTCCATTCCGGTCTAATCTGGGCTAGGCTATATATAATCTTGCAACGATACCTTCTTCACGGTGAAAGTAACAAGATCGAGTAACTCACCTTCACCATCCCTCATGCAGGCGAGTCTCCTTAGCTCCATTGATTTAAAAACATCAATATAAAATTTAAATTATGAGGAAAATTTCAGCAGGTGTCCTGAATAATTGAATTACAAGTGTGTTTATTGGGCTTCATTTAATGGATTTTGGCGGTCTGAATTATTTAGGATAGGTTATTAAATTTTTAAAAAATTATTTTATGTCTATGAATGTTGGCTGTGTATATCTGTGTACACAGCATGGGTCCTGGATGCTCATGGAGGTCAGATCCTCGGGGACTGCAATTAGGAATTATTGTGAGTTGCGATGTGGGTGCTGAGATTCATACCTAGATCCTCTGCAAGAGCAGCAAGTACTCATAACCAGTACCATCTCTCCAGCACCAAAGCATTAAAAAAAGTATTTTAGCTACAGTGCGAAGAACATATTTAAGGAGAGATGTGATTGATTAAGGACAACTGCAAGAGATCAATGAACTGATCCAGACTCAGTGCAGATGAAGAGAAATGAACAGACTAAAGGAAAAAAATAAGATCTCACATTCTGCCATTTATGAAGACATATATATGTATTGAATGAAATTATCTTGCTTTGAGGATACACATCTGTAGAATCTCAAATAATGTAAGCAAAAGAAAGAACAGTTATAAAGTCTCCTAATTTTTTTTTTTTTCGGAGCTGAGGACCGAACCCAGGGCCTTGCGCTTGCTAGGCAAGCGCTCTACCACTGAGCTAGTCTCAAGTATAAAGAACAGGGTCTCAGGTATAAAGAACAGGGTCTCAGGTATAAAGAATAGGAGATGTTGGTCAAGAGGAATGAATCCCAGTTATAAGATATTTTAGGGATATAATGTAATGTTGATTATCTGTCTGTCTATCTATCTATCTATCTATCTATCTATCTATCTATCTATATCTATATATATATATCTTAAACTTGAGAGTAGATTTTTGTGTTCTCACATATATGTGCATAGCAACTATGACTGGTGATGATGATGGATATATTAATGTTAACTGACTCAGCTATAGTAATTAGTGTACTTTATATATATATCATTTTAAGTTTTATTCATATATTAGAAATTTTATATATGACATGTTAATTGACTCTGCTAATTTAATACATGTACTGTATATATAATATATAAATGTATATATAAATTTAATTATTGTATGTAGTAAATGTACACAACCAAATTATATATACATATATACATACACATATATGCACATAAATATTTAATTTGCATCTGCACTCACTCATCTATCATCTGGGCCAATTCACTGACCTTCTGCACTTGTCCTTGGTCAACCGTGTCTCTCCTTAAATATGTGCATATATATATATATATAAAAATCATGCTGTATATTTTTACTATGTTTAATTTTTTTAATGAGAGAAAAATGATATGGATGGTTTGGTAATAAATTGGTTATAATGTGGAAGATATTTAAAGACATATCTTTATTTTAGATAACTAAAAAGAAGGATACCCACTTTAGCGAGACCAAGCCATTCGTTGTCTGAGTATAAATATGAAATCTCAATATCATGACTCCATCATTTATGCATGAGACACACTATAACAAGAGGGATACTTCCCTTTAATTTTTAGTTTCATTTGCAGAACTTTGTATCATTCAAGACTCAGTATGTTTCATCTGCAGACATTTTCTGTGTACTACAGAACGTACACAGTAGGAAGAAATAAAGTGTACTTGACCACTTTATCTTTTATTGTTGTGCTAATGACAACATATCGCAAGAACGTCTTATTGGCTGGTCTACAGTACTGATTCTTTGAGATCAGAAATTTGGTTTTCTTTTCCCCCCCAAAGCCTCATTAGAAGAGAGCTTGGCATCTACTCAACACATGCATTAGTGTGGAATGAAGAATCAATATTTGGTTTGTACAAAGAGGACGAGTAGCCTTTGTTCCTAAAGCTATGGTTTGAGGCTGAGTAAAGTGCACATTATCAGGACGAAAATAAATGACAAATGAATGACAGAAGCAGTATGGTCCATATGATGAATTTTAGGGTGACGTGCTCAGAGAATGAGAGGAAAGTATGTGGGATTCTAATAAAAAGAGTTCCTTGAAGTACTTGAACATTCAGAATTGGGTACGTTCTGGAGTCATTATCCCATTCCTCCCACTCAGAGGAAGACTTTGAATGACTTATCACTCAAAGGGATGGAATGGGAGTACAGTCTATATGTTCTGCATTCTTAGTGTGAATGACAATTATAGCTAAAACTGCATATACTTCATATGCCTCAGGTACTACCTAAAACATGTCCCCTCCATTAATACACTTAATTATCACAGCAGCCCTCTGACGTAAACACTGTTATTGGCAATTTTTTTTCCAAAAAATGAGTTTATTTCTTGTTTCCAAATATTATGTGCATGCTTGTGCATCTGTGTTTGGACATATGCAGGTGACCTCAGAGAACAGAGAGGTCAAGGCTCCCTGGAGTTGCTGCAGTCACAGACAGTTATGAACCACCCAACAGTGGTTGTGATGATCCACCTCAGGCGGTCCAAGCAGTGAGAGTCTGAGGTGTCAGGCAGGACGCAGTGAGAGCTCACTGGCTGAGCTGGCACTCCAGTAACTGTTGCCAGTTCTACTTAGGAGGAAACCAAAGCAAAGCAGAGGGTAAGCCTCTTGCACTCATCTCAGTCAGTTGTGATACGCTTTGGATTCCAACACAGGAGGTAATCTGGATCAGAAGTCCGCCAAGACAAATAACACAGTAGTACAAGACAAAATCCGAGGGCAAAGGAGTCTGGGCAAAGTTTGAAGGAGACACGGTCTAAGGGCTGGAAGTACTAACCCTGTGGAGTTGTGCAGAGCTCCCCACTGCAGAAACCAGCTTTGATATGTGCTATGTGTTGTGTCCAGGGAAATGTACTAAAGGCTAAATGCCTGTGGTTTTATTGACGCTAGACACAAAATCATCCTCTCCTTAGCAGCTGTCAATATCCTAGCCTCCCAGAAAGAAGATAGGTATTCTGCTCAACGCACCTGGTGTAATTCAGGAGCAGAGGGTGAGTATTATCATTCAAAGTTGTTTTATAATGGGAGGAAACTATTGACCTGCTAAATTTCTGGATGCCAGCCAAAGGCCAACCTTCAAGAACAACTCCTAAGAGCAGCTGTCCTGCTTGCTGTGATGACGTTTTACTGTGTACCTAAAGTCACCCCTACCCTCCCACCAGTTGGATAGTACACGGAGCCAGCGCCTTCTGCCACAGATTCGAGGATGACATCAGCTTCGAGATATCAAAGAACAGTTCTTGTCTGCTAGGCAGGAGGATATGTTAGAAAACTAATTATTAACACAGAACTTTCTTTGCAAATTAATTTACATTGAAAGAGAGCAACAATCTAGCTCTGTGGAAAGGGAAATGCTACTGTATTTAGTAAACGTTAAAAAACAAAGAGGGTTTGTAAGACATTTTGGGAGAGAGGATCTTCTTAGCCTAGACTGACTTTATACACTAAGTTATATTCCAAGTTGCAATAAGATTTAAATGTTAAAACTCAACTAAAAGTAGATACAGGGCCATTAAGTGTATTTATCATATTTAAAAAAATTTAAAACAGTTATGCATTGAGAGATGTTTGGTGAAAATAGTCCAGAGAGTTCCTCTGAGGCTCCTCTCAGGTTTTTTCATAGCTGTGCTTTATATAACTATGGTCCAGATTGAAGCAGAAAACTGACATCGACACATAGCCTCTATCTTTCTTTATATTTAGCAAGTGTATAGTTGTGCGTAACCATTTCAGCCACAATGCCAAAGCATCTCCATAGCGGTCTCCTACACTCGTTACCCACACTTGATCCCTCCCCCACCCCCACCGCCGGAAGAATGACTATTTTTCCATCTTTACAATATCATCATTGACAGCATTACTTAAACTACTGTGTGACCTTTTAAGATTTCCTTGAACTCAGGAGAAAACCTTTGCAGTTGATCTACATTTTTGCAGGTTCATCGTTTAAAAATGTTACATAGGAACTAGATTGTTGGGGGGAGGGCGGCAATGGGGGGAGGATGGGGAGGGGAACACCCGTAAAGAAGGGGAGGGGGAGGGACTAGGGGGATGTTTGCCTGGAAACCGGGAAAGGGAATAACACTCGAAATGTATATAAGAAATACTCAAGTTAATAAAAAAACAAAAACAAACAAACAAACAAAAAAAATGTTACATAGCATCATGGTTTGTTTAACTTGCCTCCTATTAACTTGCAACCTTAATTGTTTCCAGTTTAGGACTATGCCAAATAGTATTGCTTTGAACATTTGCAGTAGGATGCAGAGTGTGTTTACGTGTGCATAGGTGTCCATTTCTCTGGAATAAGTGGCCGATAATATGGTAAATGCATAATTAGTTTTTAAAAGAAAAGTAGTAAACGGTTCTCTGAGTGGCTATACCAATTTGCATTTTCACAAGCAATTAATAGAACTGTCAATAGAACTGTGGTCTGACCATAAGATCAATCATGGGATTGTATTGTCTTCCCAAGAACAAATAAGTTTGCATTCCACCTAGGGTTGAGGGTGGTAAAGAACTTTGGTGTTTCTGATGGCAATGCATCACAGTCACCTGAAACAGACAGGAAAGAGAGACTGTGACACATTCCGGAGAAGTGCTCAGAAAAAAAATGCTACACAGGTGAAAAGCTCTGGAAGTTGCTAGTTTCCCACTCAGAAGAGGTTCAGGGGCACATGCAAATGTGAAATAGTTATAAAAGAGAGGGCAAACATGGGCAGAAGGAGCTTGCACACATAGAAATTGAAAATACTGTTGCTTCTATGAATAGGAGAGCAGCTATGAGCTATAAATGGAAATTGGCTTACTTCTAAAAACCCGAAGGAGGACAATTTAAAATCAGAGGTGAAGAAGGACTGAACTAAAGAATTAGGCACTATGCTATAAGATAGTATGATACACGTACCTCATTGTGTGTGCGAGGTCATTACAGGTTCTCGCTGAGACAGAAGAGGACAGATGAACAAATATGAGAATATTTATTAGAGGAACTGTCTTATCTAATTATGGAGATTTTTGAGGACTCATAACTACCTACCTACATGTTGGATGTCTTCACAGGGAAAAACAGTTCTTAATTGCATCAAAACACATAAGGGTTTTGCAATTATTACCTTTAGATGTTAACTTGATGAAACTAACAGATACTTAGGAAACTGGTGACAGATTTTGTTGGGGTGTTAAGGATGTTTTCAGAGAAGACTGTTGCTAGATAGTTCAATTTAAGTCTTAAAGGTGCAGAACCAGGGAAGCTGGTGGTGGAAGTGCCAGCCTCAAGCTGGAGGTCTGAAGCATGGACAGAAGCCCTGGATGTACATGCAGGACCTGTGATGCCTATGGCAGAGGGAGAGTGTGTCTGCAGTTTTACAGTTTTACAAGGCAGAGAGATAAGTTCTTGGGCTTATTCTACCTAGGTCCTTAGCTGATTGGACCACGGCCATCTTAACAGAGGGCAGCCTTTCTCTACTCTAGCAGAATCACGTGGCAATCTTCTCTGAAAACATCCTTTCACCAAAAACAACAGCTGCCACCAGCTTTCTAAGTATTTGTTAATCCCATCAAATTGTCACCTAAAAGAAATAATTGCATGTGTTTTGATACAATTAAGAATTACTTTTTCTCGACTATACATGGACTGACCCTGGACTCTGACCTCATAGGAAGCAATGAATATTCTAGTAAGAGCACCAGTGGAAGGGGTAGCCCTGGGTCCTGCTAAGACTGAACCCCCAGTGAACTAGATTGTTGGGGGGAGGGCAGCAATGGGGGGAGGATGGGGAGGGGAACACCAATAAAGAAGGGGAGGGGGAGGGATTAGGGGGATGTTTGCCCGGAAACCGGGAAAGGGAATAACACTCGAAATGTAAATAAGAAATACTTAAGTTAATAAAAAAAATTACTTTTTTTCGTGAACAAGTCTTCAAATAAAAAAAACAGGTAAAAGGAAATGGAGAAATTAAGCATGATTAAAAGGACTTTAAAAATGTATGTTAAAAGTATGCAAAAATCCCATGGGGAAGAGAGCTGACCACCCAGGAGTGCAGACATCCTGAGACTGCAGGACAGACTGCCACCTCTGCCCACATCCCTGGTCCAAGGGGAAACTGCACAGTGCCTCTGGACACAGGAATATAGGAACAGACAGTCACCAGTACCCATGGTTCTGGTCTGTGCCCAGGACCAAACTGAACTGGCCAAACAGCTCCCTGCACCCAAATCCCATGGTGGGGGGGGAGAGCTGGACCCTCTGAAGTGTGGATACTCCTGAGAAGTCAGAGGAACTACCCTCTGCCCGTAGTCCAGACCCAAGAGGGAATCGCATAGTGCCAACTGTGCCCACTGGGTGCAAGGACTTACAGGAACAATCAGAGGCAGGACCCTTTGATTCCTGCCCCCCCCCCCCCCCCAGAGCTGCAAGACAATCTCCAGAAGTACTGCCACACCTGAAATCAGAACACCTGTTCTCAAGAAAGGCTGAGAGAAAACAGGAAAACAGTTCTACAGGAGTGCTGACACAGAGGCATACAGCAGGGCCAAGTCACTCTTAGAAACAGCATGACAAGCAAACACCAGAGACAACCCAATGGCTAGAGGCAAGTGCAGGAACCTGAACAACAGAAACCAAGAACACTTGGCATCATCAGAGCCCAGTACTCCCACCAAAGAAAATACTGGATATCCAAACACACCAGAAAAGCAAGATCTAGATTTAAAATCACTTTTTTTGATAATGATGGAAGACTTTAAGAAAGACATAAAGAATCCCCTTAAAGAAATGCAGGAAAACAAAACTAAACAAGAAGAAGCCCTTAGAGAGGAAACATAAAAATCCCTGAAAGAATTACAGGAAAACACAACCAAACAGGTGAATGAATTGAAAATGGAAATAGAAACAATAAAGAAGGGAGACAACCCTGGATATAGAAAACCTAAGGAAAAGAGAAGGAGCTGTAGATATAAGCAGCACCAACAGAATATAAAAGAAGAGAGAATCTCAGGGGCAGAAGATACAATAGAAAACATTGACACAACTGTCAAAGAAAAGGTAAAAGGCAAAAAGCTCCTAGCCCGAAACATACAGGAAATTCAGGACAAAATAAGATCAAACCTAAGGATAATAGGTATAAAAGAAAGTGAAGATTCCCAACTTAAAGGGCCAGTAAATATATTCAACAAAATTATAGAAGAAAACTTCCCTAACCTAAAGAAAGAGATGCCCATAAACATACAAGAAGCCCGTAGAACTCCAAATAGATTGGACCAGAAGAGAAATTCCTCCCATCACATAAAAGTTAAAACACCAAATGCACAAAACAAAGAAAGAATGTTAAAAGCGGTCAAGGAAAAAGGTCAAGTGACATATAAAGGCAGACCTATCAGAATCACACCAGACTTCTCACCAGAGACTATGAAAGCCAGAAGATCCTGAACAGATGTCATACAGACCCTAAGAGAGCTCAAATGCCAGCCCAAGTTACAGTATCCAGCAAAACTTTCAATTAACATAGATGGAGAAACCAAGATATTCCATGACAAAACCAAATTTGCACAATATCTTTCTACAAATCCAGTCCTACAAAGGATAATAGATGGAAAACTTTAACACAAGGAGAGAGACTACACTGTACAGAAAGCAAGAATATAATTTCCTTTCCATGAAACCAAAAGAGAGACAAACAAACATAATTCCACCTCTAACAATGAAAATAACAGGAAGCACCAATCACTCTTCCTTAATATCTCTCAACATCAACGGACTCAATTCTCCAATAAAAAGACATACACTAACAGACTGGATACGTAAAGAGGACCCAGCATTTGGCTGCATTCAGGAAACACACCTCAGAGACAAAGACAGATACTACCTCAGAGTAAATGGCTGGAAAACAACTTTCCAAGCAAATGGCCTGAAGAAATAAGCTGGAGTTGTCATTCTAATATCAAATAAAATTGACTTTCAACCAAAAGTCATTAAAAAAGATAAGGAAGGATACTTCATATTCATCAAAGGAAAAATCCACCAAGATGGACTCTTAATCCTAAATATCTATGCTCCAAATGCAAGGGCACCTACATTCATAAAAGAAACCTTACTAAAGCTCAAAGCACATATTGCACCTCACAAAATAATAGTAGGAGATTTCACCACCCCACTCACATCAATGGACAGATCATAGAAACAAATTAAACAGAGACATAGACAGACTAAGAGAAGGCATGAACCAAATGGACTTAACAGATATTTTTAGAACATTCTACCCTAAAACAAAAGGATATACCTTCTTCTCACGACCTCATGGTACTTTCTCCAAAATTGACCATATAATCGGTCATAAAGCAGGCCTCAACAGATACAGAAAGATAGAAATAATCCCATGCGTCCTATCAGACCACCACAGGCTAAAACTGGTCTTCAATGACAATAAGGGAAGAATGCCCACATATACATGAAAGTTGAACAATGCTCTACTCAATGATAACCTGGTCAAGGAAGAAATAAAGAAAGAAATTAAAGACTTCTTAGAATTTAATGAAAATGAAGGTACAACCTACACAAACTTATGGGACACAATGAAAGCTGTGCTAAGAGGAAAACTCATAGCTCTGAGTGCCTGCAGAAAGAAACAGGAGAGAGCATATGTCAGCAGCTTGACAGCACACCTAAAAGCTCTAGAACAAAAAGAAGCAAATACACCCAGGAGGAGTAGAAGGCAGGAAATAATCAAACTCAGAGCTGAAATCAACCAAGTAGAAACAAAAAGGACCATAGAAAGAATCAACAGAACCAAAAGTTGGTTCTTTGAGAAAATCAACAAGATAGATAAACACTTAGCCAGACTAACCAGAGGACACAGAGAGTGTGTCCAAATTAACAAAATCAGAAATGAAAAGGGAGACATAACTACAGAATCAGAGGAAATTCAAAAAATCATCAGATCCTACTACAAAAGCCTATATTCAACAAAACTTGAAAATCTGCAGGAAATGGACAATTTTCTAGACAGATACCAGGTACCAAAGTTAAATCAGGAACAGATAAACCATCTAAAGAACCCCACAACTCCTCAAGAAATAGAAGCAGTCATTAAAGGTCTCCCAACCAAAAGGAGCCCAGGTCCAGACGGGTTTAGTGCAGAATTCTATCAGACCTTCATAGAAGACCTCATACCAATATTATCCAAACTATTCCACAAAATTGAAACAGATGGAGCACTACTGAACTCCTTCTATGAAGCCACAATTACTCTTATACCTAAACCACACAAAGACCCAACAAAGAAAGAGAACTTCAGACCAATTTCCCTTATGAATATCGATGCAAAAATACTCAATAAAATTCTTGCAAACTGAATCCGAGAGCACATCAAAACAATCATCCATCATGATCAAGTAGGCTTCATCCCAGGCATGCAGGGATGGTTTAAGTTTAATATATGAAAATCCATCAACGTAATCCACTATATAAGCAAACTGAAAGATAAAAACCGCATGATCATTTCATTAGATGCTGAGAAAGCATTTGACAAAATTCAACACCCTTTCATAATAAAAGTCCTGGAAAGAATAGGAAATTAAGGCCCATACCTAAACACAGTATAAGCCATATACAGCAAACCAGTAGCTAAAATTAAACTAAATGGAGGGAAACTTGAAGCAATCACACTAAAATCAGGGACTAGAAAATGCTGCCCACTCTCTCCCTACTTATTCAATGTAGTTCTCGAAGTTTTAGCCAGAGCAATCAGACACCAAAAGGAGATCAAAGGGATACAGATCGGAAAGGAAGAAGTCAAAATATCACTATTTGCAGATGATATGATAGTGTACTTAAGTGATCCCAAAAGTTCCAACAGAGAACTACTAAACCTGATAAACACCTTCATTAAAGTGGCTGGGTATAAAATTAACTCAAATAAATCAGTAGCCTTCCTCTACACGAAAGAGAAACAAGCCGAGAAAGAAATTAGGGAAATGACACCCTTCATAAGAGTCCCAAATAATATAAAATATCTTGATGTGACTTTAACCAAGCAAGTGAAAGTTCTGCATGACAAGAACTTCAAGTCTCTGAAGAAAGTAATTGAGGAAGATCTCAGAAGATGGAAAGATCTCCCATGCTCATGGATTGGCAAGATTAATATAGTAAAAATGGCCATTTTACCAAAAGCAATCTATAGGTTCAATGCAATCCCCATCAAAATTCCTACTCAATTCTTTATAGAGATAGAAAGAGCAATTTGCAAATTCATCTGGAGTAACAAAAGACTCAGGAAAGCAAAAACTATCCTCAACAATAAAAGGACTTCAAGGGGAATCACCATCCCTGACCTCAAGCAGTATTACAGCGCAATAGTGATAAAAACTGCCTGGTATTGGTACAGAGACAGGCAGATAGATCAGTGGAACAAAATTGAAGACCCAGAAATAAACCCACACCTATATTCACTTGATTTTTGACAAAGGAACCACAACCATCCAATGGAAAAAAGATAGCATTTTCAGCAAATGGTGCTGGTTCAACTGGAGGTCAGCATGTAGAAGAGTGCAGACCGATCCATTCTTATCACCATGTACTACGCTTAAGTCCAAGTGGATCAAGGACCTCCACATCAAACCAGATACACTCAAACTAATAGAAGAAAAAGTTTGTCTCAAACACATGGGTACTGGGGAAAATTTCTTGAACAATACACCAATGGCTTATGCTCTAAGATCAAGAATCGATAAATGGGACCTCATAAAACTGTAAAGCTTTTCTAAGGCAAAGGACACTGTCATTAGGACAAACCGCAATCAACAGATTGGGAAAAGATCTTTACCAATCCTATATCTGATAGAGGGCTAATATCCAAAATATAGAAAGAGCTCAGGAAGTTAGACTCCAGAGAGTGAAATAACTCTATTAAAAAAAAGAGATAAAAATCTAAACAAAACATTCTCAGCTGAGGAATATCGAATGATCAAAAAAACACCTAAAGACATGTTCAATATCCTTAGTTATCAGGGAAATGCAAATCAAAACAACCCTGAGATTCCACCTCACACCAGTCAGAATGGCTAAGATCAAACACTCCGGCAACAGCAGATGCTGGTGAGTATGTGGAGAAAGAGGAACACTCCTCCATTGTTGGTGGGATTGCAAACTGGTACAACCACTCTGGAAATCCTTCTGGAGGTTCCTCGGAAAATTGGACATTGCACTACCTGAGGACCCAGCTATACATCTCTTGGGCATATACCCAAAAGATGCCCCAACATACGACAGAGACACATGCTTCACTATGTTCATAGCAGCCTTATTTATAATAGCCAGAAGCTGGAAAGAACCCAGATGCCCTTCAACAGAGGAATGGATTAAAAAAATGTGGTACATCTACACAATGGAGTACTACTCAGCTATCAAAAACAATGACTTCATGAAATTCATAGGCAAATGGAATGAAGTAGAAAATATCATCCTGAGTGAGGTAACCCAATCACAGAAAAGCACAGTTGGTATGCACTTATTGCATATAATATTGGATATTAGCCCAAATGCTCGAATTACCCACAGACCACAGGAAGCTCAAGAAGAAGGATGACCAAAATGAGGATGCTCCCACTTCTTCTTAAAATGGGAGAAAAAATATCCATAGGAGGGAATATGGAAGGAATGGCCATTCAGAGCCTGCCCCACATGTGACCCATATATATATATATATATATATATATATATATATATATATATATATATATATATATATATATACAGCCACCAAAACCAGATAAAAGATTGATGAAACTAAAAAGTGCATGCTGAAAGGGACCGGATATAGATCTCTCCTGAGAGACACATCCAGAGCATATCCAATATAGAGGTCAATGCTAGCAGCAAACCACTGAACTGAGAACAGGACCCGCTTGGGGGGAATTTGAGGAAGAATTGAAAGAGTTGAAGGAGCTTTCAACCCTATAAAAACAACAATGCCAACCAACCAGAGCTTCCAAGGACTAAACCACTACAGAAAGACTATACATGGACTGACCCAGGGCTCCAACTGCATATGTAGTAGAGAATAATCTTGTTGGGCACCAGTAGAAGGGGAAGCCCTTGATCTTGCCAAGGTTAGAACCTCAGTGCAGGGGAATATGGGGGGGCAGTAAGGGTGATGTACAGAGGGAATACTTGTATGGGGGAGGGAGGGGAAGGAATGGGGGCTTATGGTCAGGAAACCAGGAAGGGGAATAACATTTGAAATGTAAGTAAAGAAATATATCTAATAAAAAATTAAGAAAACGTCTGAGACATGCATGATGACTACAACATTGCGAGTCTGAGGTCCACATCAAAAAAAATTAAGAAAAAAAGGAAGTATGCAAAGGAGTAAAGAGGGGTGAAAGTTTCTGGTGCACTTGTCTGAGGTGATTCCTTGTAGGCTACTTCCTGGCAGATCTGGAATCTGGAGATCTACTGAGCTCTATGGAAATCAATCAGGGCCAGGGTGTACTTGAAGAATTCAAGCTTTTAAGGATGCTCAGGTGACAGCTTGAGCCTCATATGCAATATCTGTAACCTTGGGGCTTAGATCCAGATTCCTTATTCATGCCAAAGAGAAACTAGCATTGTTTTGCCATCAAAATTCCATAGTGCAAGGGACAGCCTGCATTTTCTGACTCTCATGTCAAGCATAGTCTACCTGACCCCTAGCTTGTCTGTCCATCTGTCTGTCCATCCACCCATCCGTCCATCTGTCTGTCTGTCTGTCCATCCATCTGTCTGTCAGTCTGTCTGTCTGTCTGTCTCTGTGTTTGGATTTTCTTTATTTCCTCACTAGCCTAGTAAAGACTCAGTCCCAGGATATGGCATGGTGGATACTGGCTACAGGGAACTTTCATAGGTCAGAAAAGAACATCCTCAACGAAGTATTTATGCAGGTAAAAGAGGAAAAAATGAGGCAACAGGAAGAAACAAAAGTCACTAAAGACATAAGGATAAAGGAACAAATAAATAGAAGGGAGTGCAAATCTAACTGTTGTGCCAGAGACTGGCAGTAGTTACATACTAAGAGTTAGAACCTTAGTTAGAGATTAAGAAGTAGAATGTAGCTGGGTGGTGGTGGCACTCAATTTAATCTCAGAGGCAGAGGTAGGTGGATCCCTGCGAATTCTAAGTCAACTTGGTCTCCAGTTGACCAAGTGGTAACTGTAAGTTACCTGGTAAGTGCCGGACAGCTAGGGCTATACAGAGAAACCATGTCACAAAAGAACAAAACCAACCAACCAACCAACCAACCAACCAACAACCAACCAACCAACCAACGAACCAACCAACCAAGTAAGGAGTAGTATCTAGAGACAGGTAGTTAAAATTCAGAAGATAAGCAAGCAAGCAAACCGTAGAGACGGAAGCTGAATGTTGATGTGCTGAGAAAGAATTGGGAACTAGGAGGTGATGTTAAGGCACTGCAAGTCAGAGTTTCTTGTGTGTTCAGGAGTTGGCTTTTGACTACCAAGAAAGGGGCGATGACTTTGGCAACTTGAAATAGAGAAAAGGAATAGGAGGGAGACTGAGGGGATGTTGCTTTTTTTCATTTTTTTTGCTCTAGGTTTAACTGCATCCACGTTACATTTGAAGAAACAAGCAGCACGGAAGATGAAAGGCCATAGAGGTAGCTGATGACTCTCATAAACACCAAACAAGCAATGCCTGAGATAACACGTGATCAGCACTGCCACTCCTCCTGTCACCACTGTGGACGCATGTGCACGCTATAGCTCTTCAGCCTGAACCTTCTCTCCAGTAAATGGGTTAACATTAAATGTAGAATAGCACCTTTCATGAAGCACAATTATTAATTCCAGTGAACATACTAGTTGAGGAACCAAGAATTTGTTCTTTGTTCAGATGGCTTTAAGTGACCAACAGTGCCTTAAAGATCACTTCCTTATTTATGAGAGAAGTGCATGAACAGTCTGCTTGATCACACTACTGCGGATGGGGCACTTTCTTAGGGACGAGGCATATTCTTTGCAGACTACCAGATAATCACAAGGAATGAATGGAAACCTCTGTGCATTCGCACCTTAGATTTTCATTCTCTTAAAATCTCCTCAACTGTTCTTTCAACAACACACCCGAAGCACCTTCTGTTGGAATTACTTCATATTCTTCTCCCCAGTAACTTTTCATGTCATGTGGTCAATTTCCTTCAAATGGTTTTGGAAGATGTTGCCTGCAACATTCCCTTTAACTAAAATGATGCCAACCAGTTCTCTTGTTTGTAAAGGTATTTTGTGCTCCTTATATGTTTGTAAAGGTATTTTGTGCTCCTTATATGTTTGTAAAGGTATTTTGTGCTCCTTATTTGATAATGTCATGTTCCCTTTTTAGTAATTACACTGACCTTTAGAGCATTATGCATGTTAGGAAGGAGACACACCAAGTTTTGCAAGAGGGCCACTCTATTCTTCTGATTACTGAAAAGTCACTTTATGCCAGTGGTTCTCAGCTGGTGGGGTCGCATATCAGATATTTACCTTATGATTCATAACAGTAGCAAAATTAAAGTTATGAAGTAGCAAAAACTTTTACGGTTGGGAGTTACCACAACATGAGGAACTATGTTAAAGGGACACAGCATTAGGAACGTTGAGAACCACTGCTCTAAACAGACACTAAAACTGGTCCAGACTATAATAAACTGGGCCTCCTTGTACAGACCTGGTGTCTGTTCCATGTACCATGTTATTTGCAGAATGTATGCTTGAACAGGTCCCTGAGGAAGTTAACTTCACCACCCTGTTGGCTGACAAGCTTTACCTGCCTAATGCTATACTTGCTGTATCTCTGTGTCCTTAACGATGTGTTCTTAGGGGTCACTTAGCAATTCAGAAAGTTAGGCACTGGAAGAAAATAAATATTAGGTAGGACTCTGATTCTATTGGGCTTAATTGATCTTCTTTTAAATTTTTACTACTTAAGAAGTTAAAGAAATCAATTTGAGACACTCATTCTTTTCTAGTATAAATGTTTCTAAACATTCTTTCAGTATCTATTTTTACTTATTCGAAGCAAATACTTTCTGGTTTTAATTGTGCTCCTTCTTTGGTCCATGGATTTAAATGTCACAGGATAATTTACCACCTTCCCCCAGGTTTGTTGTGGACATAAAGGGCACTGGATTATTATAGATTGGGAACAGTGCCTGGCATAATTATATCAGCTATTCATTAGCAAATAACCATTGTTTTTCTTCATTCTGTTTAAAGAAGAAACTTGAAATCATTTCTCTACCACAAACATTGGGGACACGTACGTAATCAGAGCTTATTCTGAATGTTCCATTGTTCCTATTTGTGAGAAATTAGCTTTGACGGAGAGCCCAGGCTTCCTCATATTGCTAGCAAACAATTGGTCTTTGATTTAGCAGACTTTGGAAGAGAGTGAACCTCTATTTGTCTTTTGCAACTTCTGCTTGCTTTAGCAGTCATGCTCTTTAATACTGTGTGGTCAGAGCAAGATGATAAACAAGAAAATGGGCAGGTTATAAAAACTGAACCAGAGCATCCGGCTGCTCCTTGTGATTCTTGTCTTTTCCATCAGAGACGTTTACTTTAGCTGCCTTCGAATATATTCCTTGTCTCATCTCAGCCATGTCCTGTCATAGACTTCCTTTCTTGGTGAGTTCCTTTTACATATAAAGCAATTTCTTTAAAGTATCACTTCCAAGAGCGTTCCTTTTTTTTTTGACATTTTATTTTATTAATTCTGCATGTGCATAGACATATACATGGAAGCCACGGTAAATAATTGCTTTATCATTCTATTTCTTGGCTCCTTGAGACAGAGTTTCTTACCAAATATATGACTAGGATGGTGACTGGCAGGGCTCTGTGACCTCCTTGTTTTTGTGACCCTCTTTATCCTACAGACCTAACACACAATACTAGGGATATAGGCAAGCATGACCATGAGTGGTTTTTTTACACCAGTGCTGGGAATTTGAGCTTAGGTCCTTTTGATTACACATCAAGTGATCTTACCTGTTTGAGCCATCTTCCTAATCTCATCGTTGTTGTCTCCTTCCTCAACATTATAAAACATGAATCAGGACTGGATGTGGTCTTGCCAAATCAATAAAATCAAAGCTAATATTGAATGAAAGTTTCAAGCACAGACTAACACACTGAAAAGTCAATGTTGAGTGAAGATTCTACATGAAAGCGAGTGTTGGCCGCCAATAGTGGGGAAGATGGGATTCAAGAGAGTTGAGGATAAAAGGCTTTTCCAGCTTTAACACTGCACCACTGTTCCTGCCTGAACAGGAACCTGATGATGGCTTCTTTTGACCTTGTGTATAATGACCAGCTGCTCCCTTTAGCTCCAAACTTCTACCTTCTTCACTTTTCAAAAGGTTTTGATTTTCATGTTATTCACATTTGGAAGTAAAAACTCTCTTTGTGTGAGTAATTATGAAAGGTGAAAGGTGATGTTTCTCGCTTCTAGCAGTGGATTATTTAAAACAAGTAAGTATTCATGATAATAAAACCAGTAATATTCTATAGTTTAATATAACAGTTCTATTGTCATGAATTTTTCTTTAACACTTAGTCCTATTAAAGTCGAATTTATATCCCAAAGACCTAATCTAGTCATTGTAAACATTGTTTTAAAAAATTCTTTTTGTTTATTAATTAGGAATATGAATAAATTGAATATCTTTTGTTGTTGTTTTAAAAAATAGTAAAAGAGTGCAGGAGACTATTCCCTATGCTGCTAGGTGGGTCTGTTCCTTCTAATTGCAAAGGTTTGCCCCATGCCTCTG
This sequence comes from Rattus norvegicus, assembly GCF_021556685.1. NCBI lineage: Eukaryota > Metazoa > Chordata > Mammalia > Rodentia > Muridae > Rattus > Rattus norvegicus. Next base: position 64,384,723 of record NC_141536.1, on the reverse strand, counting down.
GGACTTCCCTCCCAGACACTGCCAGCCAGCTCAATTCTTCGCATCTCAAAAGCTCAAAGACAAAGCTCTTCCTAGAGTGTCTTTTCGTAAGTCAGTAAAGCAGGCCCTGCTTTTCCTTACCTCATAGCCTTATCACCTCCTTACACTGACAGTCCCCTGACCTGGAACCATCATCTAGGCTCTGTTTCTCCCCATCCAGTAGACAATCTTGGATATTGCAATTTCTTGGATATTACCTCTTTGAGTAAATGGATAGGTGTTGCTCTGCCACACCCTATAGGCCAACCAGCTCTCCTGGCTTCTCCAGGACCCCTACACTTCAGATTAGGTCTCCTCCTTCCCTTCCTGTAAGCTTCCCATCACGCTTGGATCTTGTTTCCCAGATACCCTAGGTAGGCCTTCCCCTTCCCAAGATCTCCTGCCCCCAATCTCTGATTCTCACTCTAGACTTGAAGAGCTATACCAGAAGGCAGCAGAAGAGTACCAGCTGCTTGCCCAGGAAGTAGCAGACTTTCAGACTAAGATTAGGGATAGAGCCTACTGACCTCAATACGAGTTCCACAAAAGACATGTCTCAATCTTTTTTCAAATTAATCCTCTCCTGAGTATGCATACATTTACATTGAGGAAAATGTAGAAGAATGATAAAGGTTATTGGAACAGAAAGAAAGATGCAACTAATTTGTATTCTACGCCTTGATAAACCTGTCCTTTACTTTTTGATCATAACAGGTGGTCACAGTTAAAGATCACCTTGAATAGAGAATGTGGATTTTAAAACAATATTCAGACTATGAAAGACTACAAAGACTTTCAAAACTGGGCTAAATGCATTTCACATCGTGGTAGGGTGGGTAGTGGAATGGGGGCCAAGGAGTGGAGTGCAATGGTTTGAATGAGAAATAACAGATACTTAAATACTTAGGACTTGGTTGGTGGTGTTGTTTGGGGAGGTTTGGGTGTTTGCCTATATTGAGACAGGGTTTTTCACTGAGCTCTGCACTTGCAGTTTCTGATAGACTGACTTACCAGCAAACCCTCAGAAACCTCTTATTTCTGCCTCCCTCTGGCCCTGTTACAGTGCTCGGGATATGTTGGCATCTATGTGAAAGCTAAGATTCTAAATTCAGGTTCTCACATTTCTACAATATTAATATCTTGTTAATTTCAGGACATAATATTCTTTTGTAAATCTATAGTCATGCAAGCACAGCAGAGACCTGTTCTATTTTAGAAAAAGCAGACCCATTTATTTTCACAAGTCTCAAAACGTCAGAATTCTTCAAGCTAAAGCATCTCTGATTATAATTCAGATCATTTGTGAAAAGAGAGACTGGTTAAAAATTATTCTTTTCACAGAGCTGGGATGATAGGATGGGAGTGCCTTGAAACCACTAAGCAGGACCTCGCGGGACAATAGTCCAACAGTCCTGGTAAAAGAAATGGTCTCTCTTATTAAACCACTGAGATTCGTTGGCTGTCCCCTCCAGCGGGGACCCAGTTATTCAGGGTCCTGAAGGGGCGCTACCCTTGGGCCTAAATGGGGGGCGAGAGAAGAAGGAGACCAAGCAAGATTCTGTTGTCAAGGTCTCATTTATTGGGATGAACGTTACAGCTTTTAAGGCTTTCAGGTAGGGGAGTGACCTTTGTGAAACACAGAGGAGGGGGAGGTGCGGATACAGGTAGTGATAGCTGGAGGCAAAGAGGTCAGGCGGTAGACGGTAGACGATGAGGTCAGGCAGTGGAGACACCGGGTGTTGATTCAGGAGGTAACAGGTATCTGCTAAGGGAGCTGAGGCATCCCTTGAATGTTATCTTCCTGTGCCGTAAATTCATGGGAGAGGCTTTCATTCAACAATCTTAAGACTTAAGGCAGTCATCTTAGGGGTGAGTCTCTGTGGCCAAACAGCCCAGAGTCACCTAGTCACTTTGAACCATGCAGTCAAAAAGCGGCTAGGCCCAAATCCAATATGGCTCTGTACAATTGGCTGTTTCAGTTCCACTTGGATAACCAACCTAAGTGTACAGATAAGTTCTTCATCTCCATTCGTCTTTATAACTAAAGCCTTAAAAAAAAAAAAACAAGGGTTATTCTTACAGAAGGTGTTCTGTGATTTTCCTGTTTGAAAGATCAGAAGGGAGATGGGGGCAATCTGCACAAATCCAAAGTAAGCAATGAGTTTCTCTGCTTTTAACTTACTAACTTTATTTCTGATGTGAAAGGACTTGAGTTGAGTCTGCTCACATCAGCAGAGTGGGAGATAACCCCATCCGTTCTTTTAATAAACAGGTAATATTAAATCTAACCAGAAAAATCAAGATGGCACGTGGATTGTAAGTCAATAGAATATTTAATTTAATATATTACTGACAATCACCCAATAAGAGGTTGTTTTCATAGCTTTTGTAGTTATGATGAATCAGGAAGTGTGTCCGTCCCCATTTGCTCTGAACCCTTACATTGATTCATTGCCGACATTTCGTGGTGTGAATCCGGATACATGTCTGCTCTCCCACTGGACCGTAATCAGTAAGAACGAACGCCCATCACTTACCATTGGTCTTCCACAGAGCTTTGTATGTCACAAGTGCCCAATAAATACATCTGCAATTCAATTATTCAGGACACATGCAGAAATTTTCCTCATAATTTAAATTTTACATTTTTTTTTAAAGAGGAATCTAGAATTTGGAGCCACAAATCTAGCTGTTTCCTTAGATTAAGAAAAAACCAAACCAAACCAAAACAAAAAAGATATTCTTGGGGGAGAAGGTTCAGTGATCAAAATCTGTTTCTGCTCGTTCCGAGGACCCAAGTTCTATTCCTAGCACCCATGTCAGGTGGGTGGCTCACAAGCTGCTCTAACTCTGCTACAAGTGATCTGACATCCTGTTTTGGCCACCATATCTCCACACAGATAATGCATACAATGAAAAATAAAATTAAATTAAAAAATATATTTAAATGAAACAGTGGCAAGAATCATCTAAACAATGAATAGAATTGACTTTATTTGCACTTCTGGGTCAGTTAATTTTGCTGAATAAGAGTCCTGGTCTTTTCTTTTATACTCTGGAGACGGTATTTCCTCTGTAATAACTGTGAAGACCTGGGCAGGCATGTTCAGTCTTCCCCATCCTCCACCTAGTTGACTGGCATTGCCAAATGTCTGTATTCCTTGCAAACAAGAAGTCTCAATGCCAAACACACTGTGTTCTCACATTCTCCGGCATGAGTGTATTTAGAGATGAAATCAGCTGGGAATGAGTATTAAGGGCAGCCTTTAAGGGACTATAAATTTGTAGCCAGGAAGTCTCGTTCTTTTGCCTGTGTGATGGGGTAGGTTGTGTAACCAGTCTACGAAAACGTCGGGCCTGGAAAAAAACCAACATTTCCACGATTAGAATAAACAATAAAAGAAAAGATAGAAAAGCAAAAACATTATATCCATCTTCTCCATATAACTGCTATTAGATTTTTCTGCCCATTTTTTAGTTTTTTCACATCTATAAGAACACTGAAATATTATCTTTCTGCTTTCCATTTAAAACTGCAATATTCTAATCTTTATAAGTGCCCAATAATTCTATAATATACATACATATATGTCACAAAATGAATTATATAGTTTAACTAGTTGCTCTATAGTGTTTTCCAGCTTTTGAAGTTTTCCTTGCTAGTATAAATAAAAACGCTCCTGTAAATATCATTTTGTTAATCTACCACTGTTTGCTATTTCAGATTTCTTGCTTTTTTTATACACAAACATATAAACAATATAATAGATTCCCAAAAGCCTACCTTCAGAGCTCAAGAGCCTAAGGACTCTTTTTTTGTATGATAATTTTTAGTAGGAGGTAGAGAATCACTTTCTTCCCATAAAAACATAATTATTACTTTTACGATCATAAAGATGTGTTTTTTCCTTTGGTAACAGCAGGCAAATGGAATGGTTCGGTGGATAAAAGTGCTTACCACAAAGTCTGACACCCCAGTGGCATAGCATCCGGAACACGTTGTATGCTTATATTACATTTGAACGTCTTCTTTGGTGAGGTGTCTGTTAATTATTACAGACCCCTCTAAGGTTGGATTATCGGTTTTCTGATTGTTGGCTTTTAAGAATTATTTATAGGTTTTAGATAACTATTCTCAATGTCTTTTGCATTTTTCTCTCTCCATTTTGGCTTTCCTTAATATCTTGGCGATATCTTTTGTAGAACAGTATTCCCTGCCGTGTGTACATCTATGAGCTGATATCCTAAGGAGTGTCTATTGATCACCGTCGAGTCAGATCACTTTTTCCTTCTGCTTTGAAGTTACCAATTCATCTCAGTGTTTACCATTTTAACATGAGCACATTTACCCCTTGCCTCTCAGAGTCTGAGCTCCTTGAGCAGAATCATTTTTGGAATGTAAAGACAGTCCCCAGGGCCGGAGAGATGGTTCAGTGATTAGGAGCACTGGCTCCCCGGCTGCTCTTCCAGAAGACCTGGCTTTGATTCCCAGCTCCCACATGGTGGCTCACAGTGGTCCGTTAACTCTAGTTTGAGAGGATGCTATGCCCTAAGGGTAACAGGTACACATGTGTTGCAGACATACATGCAGGCAAGCCACCCAAACACATAAAGTAAAAGTAAATAACAAAATAAAGGTCTCTCCAAGTGGCTTCAAGAACCATTTCCTTGACCGTCTTGGAAGTACAGACGGGGTGGATTGGAACGGGGAACAATTGATGGTATTGAAAATCTGACCAGGCACAGAGATGATACAGAATGGAAAACGTTACTTTTAATGAATCTCGGGTCCCAGACATGTTCACATTGACCCTATAGCAGTTAGCAGTTACAGTATTAGTTTTCTTCCTCAAACGCTGGCTTCTAAGAAGATTTTGTCTGGGGCTTCCCGGTGTGTTAAGTTGTGATTCTCTGTATGTGTACATCTGTCGCTTGGGGCAGCGCCTTGCCCTGTGGCTGCACTTTTCTTACAGATCTACTAGGAGCTGTGGACTTCCAGCTTGGCCAGCTCCGACAGAATGATATGGAGAGACCCAAGCTCCTGATACATCAGGGTGGCTGTTCCCGCCCCCCCTTGAATCATACAAAAGAGTAAAATGTTAGAGAAACATGTTCAAAGAAAGAAACAGAACTAGCTGATTATGATCCTCAATTCTTATTTTTATAATCTCAATGCTTTTTTAGCAAGTTTTAAAGATCGACCAAAATAATGACCGCTTTCTAGACTATAAAATAATATAAAAATAATTCACTTTGAGAAGAGTGGAAAAGTTTTACATTTAAATATTGAAGAAATCACTGCTTAACACAAGTTCTTCTTTTTTTTTTTTATTAACTTGAGTATTTCTTATATACATTTCGAGTGTTATTCCCTTTCCCGGTTTCCGGGCAAACATTCCCCCTAATCCCTCCCCTCCCCTTACTCATGGGTGTTCCCCTCCCCATCCTCCCTTAACACAAGTTCTTGAAGACTAATTTATGACCTGTATTTTCCCCTAAGGCCCCTTTCTTTTTCACCTTGTGGCTGACTGTCAGCATTGATTGAACAGTCATGTGTGGCTTTCTGTCCCTCCATCTCCTTTTCTCTAGGCAGTTGTCAGGATTTATAGCTTGTTTATCTTGTTGCTTTTCTCTCAAATGCTAATAAAATTGGTCTTAAGCTTTCTTCTGACTCAGTTTTAAAACCATACGTACTGTAAATTCATAGTTAGGCCTCAGGCTGTTGAACTCTAAAGGAAATTTGTTACCCAAGCTTACATTACTTACTGTAAAAGCAGCAGATTTCTAAAATTGTGTTCTTTAATGGCAATGCAATGTTTACTATGTAGCTGATGCAAAAATATCTTATCATAGTAGTAACTAAATGAATATGGAAGAAATGTAATATATTTGTGGTTCTGTGTTTTTGGGGTGACAGGACGCTGCTCTGAGAGACTAAACGCAGGGGTGCTAGGCTATATTCCTTCCCCATTGCCATCGGAGTGGCAGGCTTGTGGCATTCAGAAACTTGCTCAGGGGAGGTAGAGTGAAGGCCAACATGGGGGCACTAGCCAGCTGAAGCTGTGGTTCTCTAACTCCAGCTCCAAGATATCCAGACACTGCGGGGGGACCTCAAGGAGCTGAGAATGTGGGGCCCAGAGGAGGATCTGAGATGAGTTGGGGTGGGGGGAGCTAATTCAGCTTAGCTCAGGGTGAGTGTCAGGAGGCAGGAGAGGCCATCTGCAGGAGATTTAGGTGGCTTGATATTGACAAAGGCTTCCTTCAGCAGCAGTCTTTGAGGAAGGAGACAGTTCTTGCTTATCTAAACTGTTTATTCGTGGTAGAAAAGGTGCATGTGACTTACTCCACGAGGACCAGAGATTAAATACCTTTTGCAGGAAGGAATGCCAGAGAAGAAACCTTTATTGGCTAAACCCTCAGGGCCCATCCAGATACCCCGTTAACATGGAGAACTCTTGGGCTATATGCTCTGTGACCAGTTGTCATGGTCCTCTTAGTGGGGTGTTTCAGGACAGGAGTCTGGTTGGAGCATATTCAGATGCCTTCCATTCTCAATTATGAGACTTGCAGGGGTTCCTTAATCTACTCAGTCTTACCAGTTTTTCTGTCCGGTGTTACGGTTCCACTTGCCCCACAAGCATTATTAATAATGGAATAGAAAATAAATAAGAAGATAATCAAGTAAAAATTGGGTTCATTAAAAGATCAAAAATGAAGGCAAACACTAACCGTTAATAGCTGCTCATGTCACCCAAAAAGGCACCCAGATAATATGTGTCTCTTGGAGCAAAAAACATGAACTAAACCATCATTGAGCAAAACATCCATACAAAAATTTCAGCACCCCTAAAACAAACTATGAATTCACAGGAAATACAGAGATTTTGGAAAGATGTTGGACATACAATCAGCAGACTACAAGCAATGGCACACTCCACAAGACAGTCCGCCTCTCCCTCCACATGCTGTACCTAGAACAAACAAGAGAGAGAGAGAGAGAGAGAGAGAGAGAGAGAGAGAGAGAGAGAGAGAGAGAGAAACAATCTACCAAACAAGGATCTTCAAAGGTGGGCAAATTGTCTTCAGTCTGTGGGCTTACTGGGATAAAACATGAGACCTATTTTTAAATTACGGTATTCACGAAGAAAATGTAATCTTTAATCACTGGATGTTTGCTATTGTTAAACCCTTGTTAATTCTTTCAGTTGTCATAATACGTTGTGCGGTATTAAAAAGATTCATTATAGGTAGGTAAGGAATATAAATGTTTACAGTGAAATAATATAGTATTTGCAATTTCATAAAATAATGAGCTGTAGAGAGAACTGGATAGAAGCTAGGTGAATTAAAGTGAGCAAAGGGACTGATGAAGCGGAAGGGTGAGCACACGGGATTGCCTGTGCTCCGCGGCAAAGGATGGGCTCACGGGGTTCACAGAGGCTCTCGCAGCAAAGGATGGGCTCACGGGGTTCACAGAGCACCTCACTGTGATCAGGGATGGGTACAAGAGATTCACAGAGCCCTTTACTGTGAGGGATGAATATAGGATTTGTGGAGGCTCTTATAGTAAAGGATGGGCAAGCTGTGCCCCTCACAAATTTTGTGTATATTTAAGATTTGAAACAAAGTTTCACAGGGTTCTGGGAATTATCAAAAAGGCCCAAATCCTGCTAGGTCACTACAATAATAAAAACGGAAAATGGATTTACAATAGACCAATACATTCACCAATCCCCGAATAGTAAAGACATCTAATATAATAATAATAAAAAAGGAAGTGTCTCAGTAGGAGATTGGCATGTTTACACTGACTTCTGGATAAAAGGATTGTTAATGTTTTTGTAGATAACCATTAACGGACATGAGGTTCAGGTTGTTTACTACATGAGTTAAATCTAGATTCCAAAGAAGAACATTTATTTAATTCTTCTACTAGTTACTCTCATGTAAAAAAAAAAGGAAGCAAGATGTCTACAATTAAAACACTCAAAGATAAGTTTGACATTGACCTTAGTAAGAACACTCAAAACAAAAAAATTACACAAATATAGACTTACATATTATATATGAAGCATTAGGAAGTCGAAGATAGCAATGTATTAAAAGTATAATATGCTATATGCAAGTAGGTTTTTGCTTTTCTAAGTTCAAAAGATAGCTTAAAATTTGGAAATCTTAATATAGATCATTATACTAGAGCATTAAAGAAAAAACCTCCTACATAATTAACAGATTTCTTCCTCATTTTTGGTGTTGTAGTACATATCAGGAAAGTTTATTTTAGTTCAAGTTTCTCCCTCATTTGTAGATAGTTTCTGGAGTGATCAAAAAATTGCCTAGCTTGTCTCTAAATAAGACGATTGCGAAGTCCGGTCGAGTCAGGTTCAAATTAGTTCAAAGGGACTTATTATATAGTACAGTAATTATATGCTATGTGATGATTAAAATTGCTCTAATGACTAATGGAGTAGATTTTATGTCTTATTAAAATGCAAATTATCTTGGCAGAAATGATACATTCTGCTTCATTTACCAATTTGCAGAGGAGACTTGCAGCAGATGTGGAAAGCTTGGAAAATATACTGTATTGAAGACAGGGAGGACCGTGGCTCATCACTAAGACCTAGGTCACTCAGTAACATTGGCCTGGAGCTTTGGCTGATGGTGAACCTTGAATGTCTGGGCTGTAGTCCCCAGGCTGGTAGGAAAGAGAATAGCAGATTCAGGGAGATGGCGTACGGCAAAGTAGATTAGCCTCCAAGAGTGTGTCCCACGGTTCCAACATTGTACAGGCACTTTAATAATGGTGAGTACTAGGACAGTTCACAATTTATAGATAAGGACAGTAAATTCCAGAGAAGTTTAATGGCTCACATAAAATGACACAACCAATACAATGCTGTGCTGCATAATTATGTCAACTTCCTATGACTCTGAAGTTAGTGTTATTTCTCCTGAATAATTAAAGGAATGAAGATTCTACTCTACCATTATTTTTAATAATGAGAAATTACATAATATTTCCTAAGCATAAAATATTTCTTTAAATAAATTACTGAAATCTTCAGTGAGATTTGACAACAGGAGGTTCTTTTTTGTTAAATATAAGGAAGAAAAACCATGTTTCTTATTAATTGTTACATCAATTATGTTACATTACTATGTAACGTTAATTATGTTACATATATAAATCAATTGTTACGAATATAAGGATATTTATGTTATATGTGTATTCAATTAAAGGTTAATTTAATTAAACAAGGCATGCTGCTATTCAGCTTTCTACCAAAATGGAACTTGGGAGAAGAACATCTTGAAGAACTTCTCTCACTTGAGCCCAATTGTCTGCCTTGCTTGTGATGAAGGGAAGAAGACATTCATCAGGGAAGGAATGCTCCCCACCTTGTGGCAGACACAAAGCAGAGAGAGAAGCTCTACTGACAGAATATGCCCTTCAAATACATGTTCTCAGTGATCTGGTGCTGCGACCAAGCCCCACCTGACAGCAGCTCATTCAGACATGGGGAAATCCATTGGTGAGATTACACCCTTGTGATCCAACACACTTCGTGTCAACACTGGGGTCCAAGTTCCTAACACGTGATGCTCTGTGTGACATCCTCCCTGTATGACATTGCACCTTGGCTCTCGAAGGTTTATCTCACAATGTAAACCTTATTTAGTCAACATCACAGAGTCTTCACAGTCTTAATTTTAGCATTACTCAAATATCCAAGCACAGACAATACTATATCATTTGAGGTAACCCCTAGCTATGAACCTCTGAAAGAATTTAAAAAGTAGGGAAGAACAGGAGAACAGAAAAGAAAGATTAGACCAAATGAAGACTAAAATCAATCAGGGAAAACGTAAATTCTATAGCTTCATATCCTGTATCCAGGGCACACCATGACGTGATGTGAGCCCCAGAAGACTTAGAAAGCCCCACCCTTCTTGCCTTGCTGGTTGCAGCTCACATGTTTTGTATTCCCAGCAGCTCTGACTTCATGGGTCGCCATCGTCTCTGTGTGTGGTGGGTACGTGCACAAGAATAAGGTTGCCTGGAGAAGTTAGAGGAATTGAACTCCCATGGAGCTAGTGGTTGGGAGCTGCTTGAAACAGGTCTTGGGAACTAAACTTGGCTCCCCTGCAAAAGTAGTACATACTCTAAATTGCTGAGCCAGCTCTCCAGCCCCAAATAGTTATAATTTTTAAAGATATTGTAAAATGACCAGCTGTTAAAAAAGTTCTGCATTTGTTTCCTCAGAGTCTTGCTTTTATACTTAAAATTTCCATAAACATTTTGTTAGCAAAAATTGGCAAGCTTAAATTCCCCCTTTTAACTGACTGCAGTTTTATTTATTTATTTATTTTTGGCTCACATTTAAAGCATCATTATGGTCAAGCATGAGTCGTTTAGCATTTCTGGATTCCAGGTCATGGTTGGAAAGCTTTCTCCACGTCAACGATCAATAGAAACTCTTCTGCTTTTAACTTGTCGTCTTCCAATAATCATCTTGTAGCGCTCGGTGTTTGAGTCTAAGAAGTTTATCTTTGTGGACCCAATTTTATTGCTTTCCTGTGGTTAGAAGCCACGGCCAGTTCTGCTGCCAGGCTTATTTGTTAAGGATAGATTGTTCCTGTGCAAAAATAGGGAAGGATCCGAGCAGGCAGATTGTATGCTTGCCTCCTCCCGTTCTAGATTGACACGGGAAACAAGACCCAGATAGCCTGAGCTACTTGTGTAGGAATACAAAAACAAAACAATACAAAACAAAACAAAACAACAACAACCCCCCTCCCCACACACAAAAAAGCCCCTGAAGCACCTGTTCTCCCACTGTGGGCCCCTAAGAACCATCAGAGAATACTTCTATTGTGATTTGCAACAGTAGCAAAATTACACTTAGGAAGTAGCAACAAAAACAATTTTATGGCTGGGAGTTACAATGTGAGGAACAGGATTAAAGGGACACAGCACTAGAAAGGCTGAGCACCACTGCCTCGGAGGTCGAGCAATGCTATCATTTCAACCAACCACCTACAAAGTTGTCTATTGAATACAACAGCAGAGCGCTCTCAACACAGCAAGCGTGCCTGAGCATCCTGGCTAAAATGATGCCAAGTGATGCATATAGAATCCTGTTAGTATAGGAGGGAAACTTAAAATAGTGAAGGTTTTGTTACAAATCAGCAAGTAACAGATACCTTTCAAAAAAAAGCCACAATGGATTTTACATTGTGGACAATGAGAGACTTCAAGAAAAAAGAAAGAGAAAAAGAAAAAAAAGTGTCCATGATTGTCCATTTTTGTGCCAATACCAGGCTGTTTTTGTTACTATAGTATAGCTATAGCTATGTAGTATAATTTGAGATTTGGTATAACGATATCTAAAACAGTTCTTTTCTAATTCAAGATTGTTTTTTTTAAAGCTATCTTGCTTTTATTTTTGTGTTTCCTTATGAAGCTGAAAATTCTCTTTTCAAGAGCTATGAAGCATTGTTTTGGACATAAAACCACTGCTCAGCTTAACAAGCAAGCTTTCTCAGAGTCCAGAATTAATTAAAAGAGATCGTACTAATGGGAGGTCAACCTGTTCCAGGACAGTTGCCCATGCTGGTCATTTCATGTCATCCATGAAAACGGGCTTATTTAAGGAAAAAATATGATATCTTTCTCAAGGCTTTCTTTTTTCTTTAATCTACTCTTTCTTCTCTTTTATAAAAATTTTCACTATTAGTTGTCTGCAAGTGTTGAATTATTACTCTTTTTAAAGTGACATTTCTTTAGGTAGCTCTGGATATAGTTAAGGATGAAAGATAAGTGTGAAAATAATAAATAATTAGTAAGCAAGCCATTGGGCATGGAAATAATGGGTATGGACAATAAATGTTGCAGTACTTTATGGAGATATTTAGCAAGAATAGGTCAATGTGAGGACTGAGGGAAAGAGATCCTGTGTCAGGTGTGTGATCATTTAGAATGAAGAACATTCTAGATACTTAAAACAGAGACAAGCTACAAACACTAGGCACGAAGAGGGAGGAAACAATGGAGGGGTGGGGTCTCTGTGTAGTGTGAGTTCTGAGTCCTGAAAGTGTGATTCTAAGGCCTGCAAAACAGACACCCTGTGGGAGCTTCACTGAAGTACAGAATCTCAGGGTTTGCCAGAGACCCATCCAATCAAAACCTATGCCTGCACAGTTCTCTGTTGTTTTATGGATACGTTAATGACTAGTTCAGAGCACTGTTAGGTGATTGGTCTCCAAGCTAGCTAGCAAAGCAAGATCATTTTGGCTACATAAAAATGCTGGGAGAGCTGATTGCTAAAAATAGAAATGCTTGGCAGTCTCCCTCAGAGGTTTTTATTCAGTAACTCAAAGCCCAGTGCTTGGAACCAGTTTTCTCAGGTAATTGCGATGCACCATTGCCTGGGGCCCAGAACAAGCTCTCCCAAATCTGATCTGATCTGGTGCTAGGTCAATGACTGCCAACCTCTGTTACACATTAGACTCACTTGGAGAGTTCTGAAACTTTGTTAGCTGGGTCCAACTCAGAGAAACTGATTGATCAGAGCCGTGTGGGACTCAGGAATCTGGGTTTTAATGCTTCTCAGGTCATTTACTTTACTGGGCCAGGAGGACTGAGAAATAGCATTTCCTCTTACACCAGCAGCTGAGATGAAGAGAAAAGAAGAGGGCTTGTGGGAATGCGTGTCTTCTTGAGTAGAAGAGATATGCATGACATGGATCATTTGGGAAGATTACATCCATTGTGGTGTTTGAGGTAGATGCAGCAGTATGAGAGGAAGTGTAGCAACCTCCCATAAGAATGTAATTGAAAGCTGGGGAACGAGAATGTAAAACACAAGGGACTTAGTGTATGTAAAGCTTTACTCTTTCCTCTTTTTTATAAATTGTTTTCACTATTAGTTGTTTATAAGTGTTGGATAATTAGTCTTTTTGAAGGGGCATTTCTTTAGATATTTCTGGAGACAGTTAGGGATGCAATGTAAATGTAAAAATAATAAATAATTAATAAATAAGCCATTAGGCATCCATATAATGGGTATGTATGTAGCTGAAGTGAGGGCCAGAGAAGGGATTAGTGAAGAAAATAAGATTTAGACACCAAGAAAGGAACATGTTTATTAGGAAGAAAAATATAGTTCTCTGTACATGGTTGTTTAAGGGCAGAGGAACTCCTCCCTGCATAAGATGAAGCCAGAGAAGAAAACACAGATAGAGAGCGAGACCTTTAATTTCTTTCTGTACATTGAACTAATAGAAAGAAATTTCGCAAATTCTCCTCACCTGGCGGGAATCCTCGTGAGAGGTGGGTTGGAGCTGAAGAGATGGGTCAGTGGTTAAAACTCTTGTTTTGGCCGAGGACGCAGGCTGACTTCCTAGAGCCCACATCAGACACCTCAAACCTGGCTTACAGTTCCCAACGCTTCTTCTCTGCGGGGCTGGGTTGTGCTTCCTTTCTCAGACTGGAGCCCCTTGAAGTGACATAGGGTCATATGCTGTCATCTCGCACCGGTGTACTCAGATCTGGTAACTCGGGTATAATTTCGCATTCCTCCTTTGTCTCTTTGGGACTGACTTCATTTAGCCGTTGGCTGAAGTCGAGGATGATGCGTGCGCTCACGTTTCCTCCAGCGCCTTCGCCTAACCCCTGGTCCTTCATCTGATGCTGAATTTTATGTCTGGGGTGACTTCCTTTTAATATCTTGTACATTCTTCACATGACGACTTCTAATAAAATCCTGGCACTGAGATTTTGCTTTTCATAAGGAAGAAAGTTATTTGAGAGTTTATCAAACTCTTAGCCTGGATTAGAACATTCAATTTTAAGATACCCTCTCTTTCTCTTTTTCTTTCTTTAATTTTCTTTTGTTTTTCTCTTCCTCTACTGCCTCCCTCCCCCTTTTCTTCCCTTCCCCCACTCCCCTCTCTGTGTGTGGAGGGGGCAGGTTGTCTCTGCAGAGGACAGAAGTTCACGTCAGATCCCTTGAAGTCGGACTTTCAAGTTGGTGTGGTGGCGAGCTGCCTGGAATCAGTGCTGAGGTACAAATTCAGGTTGTCTGGAAGATCTCTTCCTATTCTTAACCACTGAGCTATCTCTCCACACTCACGTGTAGTTTTAGAAGTTAAGCACTAACAGTGTTCTGTCACTTCTTTTCTACAACTCTTTGAATACTCTGTGTGATACTATCTCCTCAATATTTCCCCTTGGCTTACAATAATTAAAAATTTTAAAACATGAACCTCTGTAGTGAGGATTTGTTGATTCCTGGTGTACAAGAAGGCATCTTAAGATTTTTGGGCTAAATTTGTTACACGAGTCATCCTGGATTCCCTGGCTTCAAGACCCAAGACCTTCAAGGCTCTCCTCAGAAAGCACAGAGAAAAACTTTGGTGAGGGGACATACACTGATGGCATGTGCATGTGTGTGCACGTGTGCATGTGTGTGTGTTTGCTTGTGTGTGTTTATATCCAGTACACAGTAGGGATTGAACCCAGAGCCTCACGAATGATATGCAAGTACTCCCAACCCCCCACCCACAGTTACATCCTTGAAAAGCCTTCTTGTAGCTTTCCCTTTTTAAAAAACCTTACTTGTGATAGGTTCCTGATTTTAAGAGGGACAATGATACCTGATAGAAACAAGCCTGTGATAACATTTAACTGCAGAAGATAAGATGACATACGTTGTGAACAGCAACAGATTCTAATTATTATAAGGGTAGCCAGGCTATTTTGACTTACATAATGCCTTTTTCTGGGGTACAGGGTTTCATGTTGCCTTTGAACATCTGATTCTTCTTGCCTCATCTCTCAAATGGTCGGATTACAGGCCAGTGCCACTAATCCTGGCTTTTAATAAGTCTTAATATCAGGTAAGGCAAGTCTCTTATATTTCCTCCAAAATATTAGTTTGCAAAATGTTTGTGTCACTTTGATTTTTCACATAAAACTTAGCTTCTATTTGTCGATCCATAAAATATTCTTTATCTATTTTATAGATATAGAATAAGAATTTTTGTATTTTAGTCTTCTTCAGTGAATTTTACAGAGTTTTAGATCTTTCACCCATCCTATGTTAAGTTTATATATAGGTATCCTATGTTTTTGTTAAGATTATCTCTTAAAATCGTACATTCCAACCATTTACTGTTGGTGTGTTGAAATACCTTGGCACACTGTATGCAACCAACTTTAGTAGTTGCCTGTGGCTTCTTGTAGAACTTCAGCAGACAGTTGGAGCCCCTGAAAATAATGCCAGGTTTGTATATCTATTGTTTTATTTCTTCCTGACATTCTTCATGGTCATAAAGGGATAGAATACGTATTTGTATCTGATTTTAGTTTAGCAGGTGCCTCTGATCATTCATTAGTCACGATTTTAGCTGGCAATCAATAGTGGGGAGGTTGTCTTTGATCTAAGCGGGTAATCTAATATCTGCTATAAAGCAGGTGCTTATTAAATGATTGCTGATTTAAATGCTGCTGTTCTCTCTAATCCATAGACATATGTTAAGTAAGAGCCTCTCTGTCAGGCATAAAAAAAGTCTTAGAGTTATTTGCCTAAACCTAATGTTATTAGAAGCTGCAATCTGGTGCAACACGGGGAATTATCCGGAGGAGGTGTCAAGTTGAATATTTAAGAACCTTTCAAATCTCTGTCATACGCACAAAGGAATTACTCCACTACTGGGGATAACTGATTTATGATAGAATTTCTCTTTTTAAACATCTGTTAATGCCTACCCACTGGGTATGAGCACTGAAATGTATAACATGCCATTTGGAAGCTAGGCTTCTCAGTGCCTGCCATCGTACACCGATACTGGGCATCAGGAAGTCAGGTTCCACCACATTCATAACTTTCCCTTGGGGTGCAGATTCTAAGAGTGCACAGTTTAGGCCACCCCAGCTTTAAAGTCTCAGTCTCCTCCAGTGAAAGTGTGGACATAGGTTAGTTAGACTCCCTGTTCACATTTACGGGGTTGTGCTCACGGTAGAAGCTGTTCTGATATCTCAGGGAGTTAAAGTCTCCCTCCACACTCATTAGGGGTGCTGGCAGGATTCCCTTCCTTACCACTCCAGGATTGAAGACTTGTTTTCTCCCTAGTTGTTCTGAGGATCACACAGAACAAGCTCTGTAGACACTTGATAGCATCCTGTTCCCCTCTCTCCGAAGCCAACTAGGAGAAATTCTGCTTTTAAGGGATCACCTGATTAGATTAGGACCACTTGAAGTGATTTACTTAAAAAACAAACCCACCACAATTTATTTGTATTTTTTTTTAAATTGTGTGTGTGTGTGTGCACATGTGTAATACCTGCAGAGGACAGAGTCATTATATCCCCTGGTTGGCTGGGGGCTGCTCAATGGGAGCCATACTCAGGTCCTCTGAAGGGCAGCCAGAATTCTTAGCTGAGGGGACACACATCTCACCATCCCCCTGACTTTTGATTTAGTCAAAGCCAGGTAGATGAAGACCTGGAGCTCATCTACACGATTTATTTTTTAACCGTACGATATAAAGATTACTTTCTTAAAATCCCACATGCAGCATATCTGCCCATGGGGCATGTATCCCAATGGGATAGAAGTCAATGGAGTCTGCCACTGCTCCCACTGTCTACAAGCAGAATCGGGACTCTCTGTCCTCTCCTCTCACAAATCCTTCCTCCACGTCATGTGGCATCATCTCAAATGCTAAATGCCACAGACCGATACCTTGCTTCTCAGGTACACCTAGAGACATTGTTCAGGGCAGAAGTTAGATAATTTAAAGCTTTTAATCCAGAAGTTTCCGGTTTCCACTGTTTTTTTTTTTTTTTTTTTTTTTTTTTTTTTTTTTATTAACTTGAGTATTTCTTATATACATTTCGAGTGTTATTCCCTTTCCCGGTTTCCGGGCAAACATCCCCCTCCCCCCTCCCAACCCTCCCCCCATTGCTGCCCTCCCCCCATTGCCGCCCTCCCCCCACCAGTCTAGTTCACTGGGGGATCAGTCTTAGCAGGACCCAGGGCTTCCCCTTACACTGGTGCTCTTACTAGGATATTCATTGCTACCTATGAGGTCAGAGTCCAGGGTCAGTCCATGTATAGTCGGTTTCCACTGTTTTTAATCTGGTAGCTTTCAGCTATATTAAAAGTCACACACATACAGTGGAAGGGGGAAGACAAAGACGTGAGAGATGTGTGTGTGTGTGTGTGTGTGTGTGTGTGTGTGTGTGTGTGTGTGTGTGAGAGAGAGAGAGAGAGAGAGAGAGAGAAGAAACCACATTCATATTTCAAAAGTTACCCCAAAAGTTCACTCTTTACTATCTTGTTGTTAGTGATAGGTACCGCTAATTATTTACTTATTTGAATATTTAAAGTGCAGGATAGGAACACATTTCCAGAGGTTTTACTGTTATCTCTCAGAGGTGTGTTGGTCACTCACACCTACATTACAATAGTCTCTTGCAGTCCACATGGTGTGAGCTCGTATGTCATATGTACCTGATTTATGGTAGCCTCTTGCAGTCCAGAAGGCGTGTTGTGCTTGTCATATGTGAGGTTGGTTATCTCCTAAATTATAAAGGGTCAATTGATAGAACTAGAAATTCCATCTAGGACCTTTGATATCAAGCATGGAGCTCTTTGACGCAGCTGCTTCGCAAACTTAGAAGTGAGAAGAAATGAAAGTTTGCTGATCGGCTTCAAAGTTTCATTAAATAAGAGAGACAGAACTTGGAGACATACAGTCTCATTTTATGCAAGTCTGAGCTGGCTCCCGAGGATGAATCTGCCCTTGTCCTGTAGATTTATACATAATTCTTTTTGAATTGGTCTTATTTTTTATTATGCCCCATCACTTGTAATTTGGCATATGTTCCTTGTCTGCTTTGTGTTCTCCTTGTATTTTTATGAGGCCATATATCTCCTTATTTATAGGAGGGAGCAAATGGAAAACATGCCCGTTAACAGATTTATTCAAGGGCTTCACAGTCGCCCGCTCTCATGTTATTCCTTAATCACATTTCATTGTCTGGAGGCAAATATTCTAACAAGAGAATGATGATAATATCCAGAATGATATTCATGAGGCTTGGAGATGTATGAGGACATTCCTCCATGCCAACAGCTTTGGCTAAGGTGACAGGTTTTCACGGGCATGATGGGAGATGCTGTGCAAACAACAGGTATAAGGTAATGTTTAAAAAAATTAAAATGTGCATTCATACTCTCTCTCTCTCTCCCCTTCCCTCTTTTCCTCCATCCCTCTTTCTTTCTGGTCAGATCTTGTTAAAATAGGCCCACAGAGCCTCAAAATCATGATTTTTCTATTTCTACCTCCATACTTGGCTTTTAAAATTAAAGCGTTTTGAATAACAATATAGACACATTACAGATTCAAAGAGGTCACCAGAATGCCAAGTAAGAAAATAGTTTTCCTTCTGATTTGTCACAAGTTTGGTGGTTTATGGTAAAAATTTGGTGAAGACTAGTTTTTTTTTTTTCCCCGAAATGCGAAGTATATTTTCTAGTGACTGAAAAATGTAAGCTGACTTGAAGAACACGTGGGAGTAAGAGCATGTGTAGGGCCAGAGAGATGGCTCAGAGGTTAGGAATGATTCCCGGTTTTCCAGAGGATCTGAGTTCAGTTCTCAGCCTCTAGACTGGGCAGCTTACAACTGCTTGTAGTTCCAGCTCCAGTGGATCTGATGCCCTTTTCTGGCCTCCATGGGTGCGTTGGCACATGTGCACACACACTTGCATGCTCACAAGCATGTATAGCATACATGCATATCCATAACATATTTAATAAAGAGTCCATAGCAAACAGCAGCAAAACACACATGTAGACCTTCAGAAGAAAACAAGGCACTCTCTTTCCAACAACATGAGTGACTGACAAAAAATGCTACTGTTTATGCACAAGGTGACAAGCATTGTTTCTGAGAAGCAACCAGAAGTGTCTGTTTTTCATAGGCTTGTTAATCATTCCTTTCATGTTTCTGTGATCAAAATTCCTGAAACAACTTGAGGGAGCAAAGCTTTCTTTTAACTCACAGTTTCGGTGGGCTTTGGTTTCTCATAGCGGGAAATGGAAGGCCGAGGGGCTCAGTTCGCCATGATAGAAGTGAATGGAGGAGGCTGTCCATATCAGAGTAGACCTGTAAGCACAGTGAGAAGCGACATCCCTGCCCCTACTGAGCTACTTAGACCATACCTTCTAAGAGTTCCATAGCTCTCCAAAATAATGCCACCAACTGTGGACAGAGTGCTCAAAATGACTGGGACCTACATTTTAGGTTCAAACCAGAGTATTCTTCCCCTAGCCTGTAAAGTCTCTTAACAGTTCTAATGATGCTCAAAGTTACAATCTCCTCTGTAACTGAGAGTAACCCATTTTTATTTAAAGATAGGGTTTTGCTATGTAGCTCTGGCATCCCTGGAACTCACTGTATAGACCAGGCTGGCTGTGAATGCACAAAGATATGCCTGCCTCTGCTTCCTGAATTCTGGGATTAAAGGTGTTCATCAACATTTAACCATATAAATGAAAGTCTATATATACCTGGGCTGCATGATACAGAGAAATCAAGCTAAACCTGGGCTGGAGACTTCCTCCTGGCTGGCTAACTTTCATAGACCTGGAAGTTTCTATGTTAGCTGCAAGAGAGGAAGAGGTGGCAATATTGTGACCCCTGTAATCTATGACCTATCTGCCAGGTAAGCTGTGCCACTTGTGTGATAGTGACATGGACAATATAGGTATAACAGATATGGATGTATCTCATTGGATCTGAAGCCCACTCCATGGAGAAAATTCATTCACACTTTGTACTATAAACCTGGCCAAAATCCCACGGAAGGGGAAGTCATAGACTCTTATACCCAAATACTGTAGTTTAGCCAAACTGACTTAATTTCAACATGTTTATACCCATAATCAAACACTACTCTTAGCTCTAATCAGAGAGCCCTCTGTTTTCAGTGAATGGAGGTGAATGCAGAAATTTATGACGGTGCAAGGTGCTGAGAATAATTGACAAAAAAAGACCTTTACACTATTTTGTCTAAGTCATTGTGGAAGAGGGAGCAGAAAAAAATACATAAGAGCCAGGAAAGAGATATGAGCACCACATGGTGCCAGCTCCAGGGCTGGGCATGGTCATGGCAACCAGAAACTGAGCAGCTGCAAAAGCCTGCACTGAATCTTCACAATAATGGGCTTGACAAAAGTCAGGCATGGGTGGAGGAGGCACTGCAGGGGTTCTACCCTTCACTGCTGAACTGTTGCTGCTGACACATTTTAGGGAGATGGCAGCGGCAGCAGCATAGTGGGGTGGGGCAGAAGCGTTGGGGCCGGCAGGGGCAGCAGGGGAGCAGGGGCAGCAAGGGCAGCAAGGGCAGCAAGGGCAGCAGGGCCAGCAGGGGCAGCAGGGCCAGCAGGGCCAGCAGGGGCAGCAGGGGCAGCAGGGGCAGCAGGGGTGGCGTGGGTGTGTGTGTTAGTCACTTCAGTTGTATATCTACTAGAGTCCTCCAGTTCAAATGGATAGTTCAATCCAATGGCCACATAGATTGCTGTGGTTAAATGAGATGATTCACTAAACTAAGCTAAAGGACAACAATTTGGGAAAGGGAGAAGTAGGGTTTGATCAGGAGGGAAAGAAAATAAGAGACAATGGGAGGGAAGCGTGATTCTGATGCTTTATATCTATGTATGCAACCATCAAAAGCAAACAATAGCACGAGAAAGGCCTGCTTACAAAGCTTGCCTTGGCTAACCAGCAGGAGCTTACATTTTAGGAGAGTCAGTATCATTCTCTTACTGATACCATGACTTAAGTGTGTTGATGTGGTTCAAGCTGAACATATGCTTTCCTTTGGAAGACCTGAAGTTCTGGGGTATACTAGACAGGAGGTGTCTACATGACCAGACCACAGTAAAAACTTACAGTACCATGTCTCTTCTGAGCTTCTCTGGCACATATTTTGTACTTGTCCTGATTCAGGAACCAGGTATATTCTGTGTGAGTCCACCTGAAGAGGAGTCCTGGAAGTGTATACTTCTCTAACTTCCTTGTGTTGAGTTTGCATTGTATCCTCTCACTGTAATACATTTAGCTCTGAGTGTGACTGCAAAAAAGAGAATGTTACAAAATTGTGATATAGTGTAGCCAACAGTAAACATGCTTGCTATATAAAGAAGGAAGAGGAGGAAAGTGTGGGCAAAGGCAGGACCCAAACACAGCAGAGAAGGCTTTAAATATTGTGACTCTATGTCTAGCATCTGGGTCACATGAACACACCATCCGCCTTTCCAATAGTCTCGAGAAACTCTGCCTCGTGGATTACCATGAGAAGCCCATGTTGCCTCCTACTGAGGCTGGCTTTGCTCAGAACCTGCAGCTTTTCTCCTTGCATATTTCCTGTGATCTAGCATCTCAGACCTTCTGGTGTCTCTACTTCACCTCAGCTTGCCCTCACAGCTTTATATATATCTCTTATAGGGGGTGCCCATAAAGGATCCCAAACCCAGCTACACACTGCCTGATCTCATGGGTTCCTCATTAAAAAAGTCTTGGTAGAAACCTCCATAAACTCATAACTCTAGGGGTATATAAATATGGCAGTTCTGCTGCTAACTGAGGCAGTAGTTAGAGTCTCTCACCTTAGAGGGCAGCAATTTGGGGGGCTTGAAAAGATAAACCTGGGAAAATGCTTCTGTAGGGATGTATGTAAGGTTGGAAAAACCAAGGGGTACTCTTATTTTTATTTTGTAGTTTTATTTTTTGGGTCCTTTATTTTTAAAGGGAAGTCTCTCAAATTAGTTTGCAGCTTTTATACTTTAGAGCCCTAATTCCTGAAACGTTCTCAAGGCATCTTTTCTATCATCCCAGTGTAAATTGCTTGATGTATTTCTAATGTGTTATCCTTTTATATGATTGCATTCATTGTCTTAACCTTTAAAAGAGCATCGTTTCTGTCTAAAGAGTTCATTTCGCAGACCATTCTGGTCTGCTTTTAGCTTCTGATGCTCACTGTAGGCTTGGCTAACGGCAGCCAGCAATAGCTGCACCACGGGTCTGAATGCTCTGCTCTTTCAAAATTGTCTGAGCCAAGTTAATATTAGTCCATTAGTATTTCATTCAGCCTCACTCAAATTTTTAGGACATTGGCAAAAGATTGACAAATTAATTGACTCACCTCTAGCCAAAGTGAATTAAGATCTTTCTGTCTGCATTTTGGTATGAATGCCCACCAGAAACCAGAACCAGGAACCAAGACAGGAAGCAGAATTGGTGCCTTTCACCTCCACTCCTTGAGGTGCAACTAGAGAACTCTTGTCTTCTTTTCTTGATTGATTAGCTCAGCTATATTGGAAGAATACTTTTTACTTAGGTGTGGAGAGCTTTTGGGGCCATGTCTAGAAACTTGGCAGGAATTTGACATTGGGCTAGGACACGGAAGTAAGTTCAGGGAGGAATCTGATTTTGGGCTAGAACAAAGAAGTAGGCTTCAGCAAGAATATGACTTTGGGCTAAGTCAGGGAAGTAGGCTCAGATATCTTGGTCATCCTGATAAGCCCCTAGAAACAGTGATCATGGGACTTTGTTTATTGCCTTGTTTGTTCCTTAACCTAGAACTGATCTTATTATTTGCATGTAATTAAAATAGTATAAAAGCAGACTGGGAAAAAATAAATCCGCTTCAGCCTCAAAACTGGCTAGGGTCATGCTATAGTGTTGCCTAATTGTCTTTTTTTCCCCCTTTTAATCCTTGCTCACTCACCGGAGAACTGGTTGACTGAGCTGGTCACCAAGTTTCTAGACATGGCCCCAAAAGCTCTCCACACCTAAGTAAAAAGTATTCTTCCAATATAGCTGAGCTAATCAATCAAGAAAAGAAGACAAGAGTTCTCTAGTTGCACCTCAAGGAGTGAAGGTGAAAGGGACCAATTCTGCTTCCTGTCTTGGTTCCTGGTTCTGGATTCTGGTGGTTGGCTGGCTTGGTCACTTAGGGTTACAGTATGTGTCCATTGAACTTGGAGTTCTGAGTTAAAAGAGTTAAAAAGTATCTCTAGCATTGTATGGCTTCTTCATGCCTGCAGACAAATGTGTTACTATGTTTATGCTGAAATGAGCCTACTTGTCAAAAATCTTGCTATGTTCATCGCAGTTTTGACTTCCAGTAGTAGAGACAAAGTAGCACTTAGTGACCACAGCAAAGCATAATAACATATAGGCAAATATATAAAAATATAATAAAATAGTCAAATTGATATTTGGCTTATATCAAATACGTTTGTAGAGCAGGGAAAGAGACTAGAATAAGTATTTTTCTGTTGCTTTTCTGATGGATGGTGGATAACATTCCAAGATTTTTTTAATTGGATATTTTTTAATTTACATTTCAAATGTTATCCCCTTTCCTCGTTTCCAGTCCATAAACCCCCTATCCCATGCCCTCTCCCCCTGCTTCTATGAGGGTGTTTCCAGACCTGTCCACCCACCCCTTCCTGCCTCTCCACCCTGACATTCCCCTACACTGGGGGATTCAGCCTTGGCAGGACCAAGAGCTTCTCCCGTTGGTGTCCAACAAGGCCATCCTTTGCTACATATGCAGCTGGAACCATGGGTCAGTCCATGTGTAGTCTTTGGATGGTGGATTAGTCCGTGAGAGCTCTGGATGATTAGTACTGCTTTTCTTATGGGGTTGCAAACTCTTTCAGCTCCTTCCATCCTTTCTCTAACTCCTCCATTGTGGACTCCATTCTCAGTTCATTTCTTTTGGAGGCAATTATACTGAAATTTTATTGAAAGGAAATTTTGTAGTAACAAAAATCAAATTTTCCACATTTCTAGATTTCAATAATCAGTTTAACAATGGGCTTAGGTTTAATTTTTTCTGCATTCTTTATTTTAATTCCTTATTCTTTATTTTTAATTCTTTGAATTCTAATTTATACCATTTTTCCATACTGTGAATTAATTAGTACAGTAGCCACTTAACAAAAGCATTAAATGTATAAAATTAACCTTGATAAATAATTTATGAATAAAAATTTGATCTCTAATTATCATAGTGAAATGAGTATGTAAATGCATATTCTTTGTTTTTTATTGATGCAAAATTTTAACTAAGTTTGTAGACCAATATTTTATACAAATTGAATTGTAAGAAAAGTCTCTAAACTAGTAACAATATCAGCGATTGATATCTAAACGCAATTGTACATTAGCAAATATAAATAAATTTCAATAAACAGCTAGAAATTTTCAAATGAGACTTTCTAATCGGGCATAATAATATAAATGAGACACCAGAGGGCGCTCTGCCCCTACTGTGTTTCAGGAGATAGCCAGGGTCTTATTGAGGGAAGGTAAACGAAGATATTTAGGTTTCTGGAACGTTAGAATTTTCACACACCATGTAAATAGCACTGGGCTCAGCAGGACTTCTATGCTGTACATTAAAATTTTCACTAGGAACGGTTTAAGTTTTTTAATGACTAAGAAACAATTCAAGTCTTGAGAATGCACACCTGATTTAAGAAGCTGGAGTTACAATACCATGGTTTGCCCAGTATCACTTAATGCCATTTCACTTGATTATATTTTATTATCAATGCTG
Source organism: Rattus norvegicus (assembly GCF_021556685.1). NCBI lineage: Eukaryota > Metazoa > Chordata > Mammalia > Rodentia > Muridae > Rattus > Rattus norvegicus. The sequence continues at coordinate 64,360,058 of NC_141536.1, read as the reverse complement.
TGTAATATTGGGATGGAGGTGGCTGGTTATCAGAGTTCTGATTCAGGCAGCTCACCTCTTCCCTGTACCCATGCACATTAAATCCACATGGGAGACCCTGCAAAGTGCTTGGATCTAGCATGTGTTAATCTAATATCCCTCGGTGCTGAATTTGACATTTAGGAATGTGATGTTAACGAACACACTCCAGCACATATTTCTGAACCCTTTTCTCCTTGGTCCATAGGTGGAAGGAGAGAAAACTCCAATGAGATGGGATTTCATTTAGCCCAGAGACCAATTTTGTTTGTCAGGTTTTTAAAATCTGAATTCTATGTCACTTCAGCTACTGCATTTTCAACTTTAAATAATTATCAAATTTTCCTACTGTCCTTTCTTTCTTTCTCTTTTTTCTTCCTTCCTTCCTTCCTTCCTTCCTTCCTTCCTTCCTTCCTTCCTTCCTTCCTTCCTTCCTTTCTTTGCTTTTGAGGAAGGCTGTCTCTGTGTAGCCCTGGTTGTACTAGAACTCACTCTGTAGCCCAGACTGGCCTTGAACTCAGGACCTACCTGAGTATTTTGTTGGCAGCAAATGCTTTTCCTGAACACCAGTTTGTGATTGAATAAGCGCTGTCGCATGAATTTGGTTTATTTAAACAAAGAAAGAAAGAAACGAACGACCCCCCAAACCCTGTAATCCTTTCACTACGTCGTCACTCTGTAGCTGGGATTGTATTCTTGGTTCTAGACTCAGTTGCCGAAGCTGACCAACGGATACAAAGTGCCTTTGAATGCACCATCACCGGTGGGTAACGACATTAGATTTTTCATTTGAGTCTAGTCTGCCTATCAACTACTCAATTCCTCCAGCAGCTCCAGTCCTGCTTTTCTCCTTCCGTGTAGACTTTAGTTGCAGATGAATGTTTAAGCCAGCAGAGGGGGCTGTGCCGCCGGCTGCCTCTTAAGGTTCTTCCAACCTTCATCCTCGCGGTGTTTACCCACCTATTCTGCCGCCAGCTTTTGCATCGTAGCCTTCATCCTGTAGCAATAGTCCTTTACATTTCTATAGCACTCTCGCCACACATTATGCGGCTTCAGAGTTTTCCTTCCGTTCGTCTAAATTAGGGCTTGTCATCTGGCGCCAATAGCTGGACTCCCTTATTAGGAAAGAGGGTCCCTAGTCCCTGAGCTCAGAATGTCACAAGAAGCCTGTTAACTTCTTTTAAGAATATAACTCGATGCTGTTGCAAAACAGTACTGAATTTAGTACTAGAATCACACAAAGTGTTTGCTGTACACACATAGACTGCCAATTGAAAGGTTTCTTCCCAAGCACGCTGTCATTTATTTGACTAGGTCTGGACTGAGAGCTGAAGGTATTGAACAATTGCCCCAGATAGGAACTCGGTTTCTTAGAGCAGAGAGTCTCTCAGAAGTGAGTGAAGTTAACCTGCGCATACTCAGTTGGTTTTTGTCTCTTTATTTTTTTCCCCTTACTAGATGAATTGGAACTCTTTCCCCTTTCTTTTCTTACTTTTCTGCTTAACTTCTCTTGTCAAGGACAGACCAAAGTTGATAGTTAAATAGCCTGTATGACTGACATTGAAAAGCCACTTGATCTACATATACCCTTTATACAAACTAGAATAGATGATTCTAGAACTGCTCCACCTAGGATGATTTATTCCTTACTGTGTCTGTATTTTAAGTGATACAGTGGTTTAGGAATCAAATGATACTTTTTTTTTTAAGTCTTTTCAGAAAACGAGGTGCCACATCTTTCTCCAAGTGATCTTGTCCACTTCTGCAGAGCCATAAATCTTCCTCAGTAGACGACAAGTTGAATTCCACAAGCCTTGGGCACATTGTAAAAGCAGCACACTCATGTAAAGACCCTGCAGAAACTGTGACAGCTTACAGATGGTTTCATATGCCAAGAAATGAGATGTTCTGGGAAAGGCGTGCCACCTAATCTCATCGTACTCTATTGAGAAGAGACCAGAAACAAATCCTGCTCTCAAGAGCTGGCCATCCAACTGGGTAGGATGCTGTCTCATCATGGTACCTTGTCTGGGGGTTAAACACCCTGGTAAAGTCAGTAAGAGCAAGGCTGATCTCACACAGCTGCCGCTCTTAAAAAATTCATGGAGAGGAACCATTCTGGCAGATTTGACATCATTGATCGTTAGCTGGATGGGTTTACAATGCTAATTCAGCCAGCCTCTGTGGTATGGTAAACTTTACACACACAAAAGGCTAAAACCCAAGCACAAATCAGTAAAATAATCAAAGTGCTAATTTTTGTGTTACTTGCAGTTCATGACAAGAAGCGGAATCCTCTGGTAGCATGGGCAGAAGCCATTTCTTCTCTGTGATGAACTAGTTGGGATCCAGTTTTATTAACAGAATGCCTACTGGCTGAATATTTTTTCTCTCCTAATATTTTGTAGTCACTGTCAGTTAAAACAAACCTCATTGCATTTATTCATTTATTTGGGGCAGCTTGCTGAAGTCAGATTGATCCATTTATTATGTGGGTCCCAGGGATTGAACTCATGCTATTAGGCTTGGCTGCAATCACCATTATCTGTTGAGCCATCTAGTTGACCCAGCACTGTCATTGTTGGGGATTCAGTCATACTGTTTTAGCTAATCAATTTTATTCTGCTTAGTACAAATTTTTCAGCTATACATGGCCTTTAATTGGACCCCATTAAACTTTCAGTGACTGGAGACTCTTCTTTGCAGCTGATTTTGCTTATTTCTCACCGGCGATGGACCAAAATGATACTCTCTCTCATCAAGTGCAAGGGAGAGTGGCTGAAGTTTTCTTTTTCCATTATATGCTCTTATTTATATTTTATATCCCCACAGAGTCTAACAGAAGTTTATTTTCAACCAAAACATAACATTTTGTTTTCTAAAGAGGGAAGATATGAATCACCAATTCAGCATACTTAGGGGAAGAAAATTTACTTCAGGCAAGTTCTTTCCTATAGTTTGCTTTTGACATGGATAGCAATTTGCCTTGCTAGGGGGAAACTGCTTAAAGCATGCCACTTACCTATGGAGTAAGAAGCCTGCCTCACTGCCACACTCATGTCCTTTCATGCAATGGATGCTAATTATGCTATGCATTTGGCATAGTCATTGTTTTCATTATGCATTAGACATCAGTCAGTTCATCTTTCTCATTACGTATTGACTTTCTTCAGATAATGAGGTCTAAGAGACTAACTTTTAGTTTGCTTTAGATACCCCAGTCTTGGTCTTGTCTGCAGCATAATGATTTTGGTAAATATTTTTCTACTAGGTGAATGAGCTCTTTATTAATAGTGCACTGAACAGAGGACTCTGATTTGACAAAAAAAAATTAAGTGTACCTTGGGCTCCAGAATAACTGGAAAGTTCTGACTGGGAAATGCCAACTACACACACACACACACACACACACACACACACACACACACACACAGACACACACACACACAGACACACACATGCACACACATGCACACACACACACACACACACACACACACACACACACACACACACACACACGGTAACATGTGAGAAAGGACAAGGCAGACATCTGGAGGAAGCAGAAACAGTTTATTCCACTCCCAGTGTCTGTACTGTTCAGTGCTATGATTTATCTCTAGAATGCCTTCAGATTTGCTCAGTGTAGAGCCCCTTTCTGTTCAAAGACTGAATTTTCTTGGTCTTGTGTTGGTTGTAAGTGGACTGGGAAAGAAGAGAACCTTGTGTAAGACACCCTGAGCCTTTCAGATGCCTCCCCGACACCATTAACCATCAGCACAGTTCTCTGAAGCAGGTTTTGTCCATTAGAGAGATTAAATCCCAGACAAAAGATGAAGTTTAAGGAAACCCAGAAAATTCATCAGAGCCTCCTTGGTTTAGGAACCCATTGCAAAGCACGTAGCGCACCCTGGAGGGCACAGAACAAACACCTGTAGTGTTGTAATGAGGCCTTCTGATAGAATTTTGCTAGAATCATTTACTATATGCAGGTATGTCAAATGGAGAATTCCCCAGACCAGTTATACTTAGCAGTATTTGAGTGGAACAAACCCTGATCAATAAAGCAGGCAATGTAGGAGCGAGACAGATTCGGAGAGCAACAACCAACAGTGTAACAGGAAAAGAGAATCAAGACACAGAGCAACCTGACTGGCTACAGCTAACAATTTACTAGTTATTGGCTATGGCCTAGTCAGTTGTTTTTCCTTAGGCAATTGTCTACGGTGCCTTCAGTGCCAACTGAAGTCCAGTTATGGGGATAAAACTCTATTGATTTGGAATAGTGGACCCAGCGCAGGCACCTAGCCTTATTGCATACCTCCTCACAAAATTTTATTTAACTATTCTTCCCCTTGGGTTATTCTCTTAGGTTAGAATATGGCCAAGCTTTTGGTGTCTGTGCCACTCTAAGTAACCATGATATTAGATATAATTCGAAAAGTCATTCATAATTTATAGCACCCTTATGTCTACACATTTAAGTTCTTGTCATTCTACCCAATGCAGACCATTTAGCAGATGGCGGCATGTAGACGTTTAAGCCTGAGAAGGCACAGCACCAGGGGGGGCTGCTATTACGTCTCTTAGGAAGAGAATAGCAGCAATTTGGCATACAATTCCTACCCAAGGCCTGCAGAAAATAAAGCCATTAAAACTGAATGATTAGATGATGACCGATAATGATTTTTGCTTCTTATAATGGAGAATCTTCATTGCCCAATGTGTTTATTTCATGCAAAAACGTATTAGTAACTGACAAGGCCACTTGCTGTACAGCCTCTGAGCTAACACCCCACAGCTGCTAATTCATAATGGCTAGAAAAGAGTGTTTAGAAGACCGGATATCACAGTAGTCCAACAAGTGAAAGCCATAGAAGCAAGGACAAGTCAGGAGCAGGAAGAGCTTCAGGATGGTGGAGATGCTATATTTCATCTTGGGTAGTCAAATCATCTGCATGTGAGGTAAACTTTTCCTTAGTGCATCTGTGGTGATTTGAATATGATTAGCCCAGGGAGTGGCACTATTAGGAGGTGTGGCCAAATTGGAGTAGATGTGGCCTTGTTGGAGGATGTGTGTCACTGTTGAGGTGGGTTTTGAGGTCCTATGCTCAAGCTCTACCCAGTGTGGAAGAGAGAGCCTCTCCTTGGCTGCCTACTGAAGACAGTCTCCTCCTGGTTGCCTTAGGATCAAGATGTACAACTCTTGGCTCTCTAGCACCATGTCTGAAAGTGGCCACGCTTCCTACCATGATGATAATGGGCAGAATATCTGAAACTTTTAAGCTAGCCTGGGTTAAATGTTGTCCTTGGTCTTGGTGTGTCTTCACAAGAAGAACCTCAATTAAGATAGAAGTTGGTACCAGGGACTGGGTTATTGGTGTGATAGCCCTGACCATACTTTTGTTCTGAGGAATGTGGATTTTGAAACTTTGGATGTAGAAAGCAGTGGAATGGCTTAATGGGCCATTGTTGTAGGAATATGGAAGATTTTGGTATTGAGGGTGTTGTGTATAATTAATAAAGCACTGACAGTGTGTGAAAGCGGCTGACAGAAACAACTAGAGCATGTAGATCTACACAGAGTGGGAACTCGTGGAAACCTTTTCTACTACCTTATTAATTATAGTGCAACATGAGGTTGAGTTGAACTGTGGGAGATTGACTCAAGAGGTTTTAAAGAAGAATGTTAGTATGTGGCCTAGAGACTGTTTTTGTGATATTTTGATGAAGAATGTGGCTGCATTTTGCCCTTGTATGAAGAGTCTACCTGAGACTAAGGTAAAGAGATTTCGATTAGTTGCATTAACAAAGGAAGTCTCAAAAGAGCTTAGTTTAGACTTTATCCTGTGGCCTAGTCTGATGAAAAGCATTTTAACCAAGCATAGCAATCTTGGGGGGAAAAAAGATGTATGGTTCAAGTATTAAAGGGGCACCAGGAAGTGGAATGGAGCGTAATCCTATGTTCAAGGAGTTAAGGGAGTGGTGACCCCTGGGCAAGATCCCACCCAGCTAAGTTTATTGTTTGTGTGTTTACAGCTGAACAGGGATAGTTATGTTAGGTGATATTATGACCTGGTTATTGTTTTCATTTGGACATAAGGAAATATGATTATATATCAGATCGACAAGGGAAAGATTGTGGTAGCTATTCTTGGTTGTCAACTTGACTATCTCTGGAACGAACTACAATCCAGAAATGGAGGGCACCTGTGTGATCCAGATCTTAAGGCTGGAAGACAGGCTTCTTGAAGCATAGTGACTATGAAAAGCTTAGGTACAGGTCTGGTGGTATACAATTTTAATCCCAGGAGACCGATGAAGTCAGATCTTTGAGTTCAAGACCAGCCTAGTAAAGAGCAGGGTCATGGTAAAGAAAGGCTTAGGTGCAGGCATGGTGGTATATGCTTTTAGTTCCAGCAGTCAGGAGCCAGAACCTTGCAGATCCTCTGAATTTAATATCAGTCTACAGAGCAAGTTCCAGGACAGCCAAACGTAGGCAATGAAGAATGGAAAACAGAAAGCTGGTGATGATGTAATAGAACAAGAGAGGCTATATTCCGGCTCTAGTAAGCTGGAGAACTCAGCAGCTTCGGCCATGTGGCACTGGCTTTACAGTCCAGAATAGAAGGAACAATTGGAACAAGTGATGCTGGTTAGCTGGAGCTAAGAAATTAGTGGTGATAAGAAGAGAGCAGCATCACTGAAGTGAAATCATCTGGGAAGTGTTTTCTAAGATTACAAAGTAGCTGTATTCCAGAGATAGCCAAGGTTGTACCTCATGCTGAAGCTGGACTTGGTAATGTGTGAGAATCACCCAGGTGGTACTAGTTTTGAAGGCATGAAGGGGTCATGGAGAGTTGGTGAGGCTTGACACCGAGAGGCCAGGAAAGGTGAAGGTATAGTTTCAATTACAGTTCACAGCCTAAGACTAAACAGGTCATGCAAAAAGGGACACCATAAAGGGGAGCCTATGAGAAGGTATTAGTGAAGCCTAGTTGCAGTGGAAGACCTAGCATGTTGGAGATGCCAATACCAACAAAAAAAGCAGCAGCAGTAGAGTAGAGTCAACCAGAGCCTAGAATGCTACAGAGGGCAAAGCTGGAGAAGTGACTGAGCCCTCCGTGGGATCACAGACATTGGATCAAGAAGCTGTGCAGTTGAAATTGCGTTGGAGACCCTAAAATGTTAAAGTTGCCAGAGCCATGGGATGCCTGCTGAGGAAAGCTGCTAACAGGGAGTGGAACCATCCCAAGAGAAAGAAGTGTATTGCCATCATCAAAGGTAAAAGGAGTTGGACATCAGTCATGGAGATACAGAGTTTGGAGTTTCCCCAGCTGTTTTTTGGTCTTGCCTTGGTCTAGTATTTTTTGTGTATGTACCATATGTACCATATGTCTGAAGTTTGTACTCTGCTTTTTAATTTTGATTTTATGGGGATTACAGTTAAGAGATTGCATGAATCTCAGTAGAGACTTTGAACTTTGACATTGTTGAGACTGTTATAGATTATAGGATTTTTAAATATTTTATTGATATCCTCTTTCCTGGTTTCCCGTCCATAACCCCCCTATCCCATCCTCCTTCCTCCTTCTATGAGGGTGTTCCCCCACCCAATCACCCACCACTTCCCATCTCCCAGCCCTGACATTTCCCTACTCAGGAGGGTTCAGGCTTGGCAGGATCAAGGGCTTCTCCTCCCAATGGTGCCCAACAAGGTCATCCTCTGCTACATATGCAGCTGGAGCCATGGGTCTGTCCATGTGTACTCTATGGGTATGTACATGATGGTTTAGTCCCTGGGAACTCTGTTTTTTTTGGAATAGTTCTTATGCAAACCTCTTCAGCCTCTTCGATCCTTTCTCTAACTCCTCCAATGAAGATTCCATTCTCAGTTCAATGGTTGACTACAAGCATTCACCTCTGTACTTGTCATGCTCTGGCACAGCCTCTCAGGAGACAGCTATATCAGGCTCCTGTCAGCATGCACTTCTTGGCATCAGCAATATTATCTTGGTTTGGTGGTTGTATGTATATGGGCTGGATCCCCAGGTGGGGCACTCTGAATGGCTATTCCTTCAGTCTCTGCTCAAAACTTTGTCTCCATATCTCCTCCTATGAATATTTTTGTACCACCTTTTTAGAAGGACTGAAGCATCTGCACTTTGGCTGTCCTTCTTCTTGAGCTTCATGTGGTCTGTGGATTGCATCTTGGGTAATTCAAGCTTTGGGGCTAATATCCACTTATCAATGAGTGCATACCATGTGTGGTTTTTTTGTGAATGGGTTACCTCACTCGGGATGATATTTTCTAGTCCACCCATTTGCCTATGAATTTCATGAAGTCATTGTTTTTAATAGCCGAGTAGTACTCCATTGTGTAGATATACCACATTTTCTGTATCCATTCCTATGTTGAGGGACATTTGGTTTCTTTCCAGCTTCTGGCTATTATAAATAAGGCTGCTATGAATATAGTGGAGCATGTGTCTTTGTTGTATGTTGGAACATCTTTTGGGTATATGTCCAGGAGTGGTATAGCTAGGACCTCAGGTAGTGGAATGTCCAATTTTCTGAGGAATCTCCAAACCGATTTCCAGAATGGTTGTACCAGCTTGCAACCCCACCAAAAATGGAGGAGTGTTACTCTTTCTCCACATCCTGGCCAGCATCTGTTGTCACCTGAGTTTTTGATCTTAGCTGTTCTGACTGGAGTGAGGTAGAATCTCAGGGTTGTTTTGATTTGCATTTCCCTGATGACTAAGGATGTTGAACATTTCTTTAGGTACTTCTCAGCCATTCAATATTCCTCAGCTGTGAATTCTTTGTTTAGCTCTGTACCCCATTTTTTCAATAGGGTCATTTGATTTTCAGGAGTCTAACTTCTTGAATTCTTTGTATATTTTGGATATTAAACCTCTATCAGAATATGGGGTTTTTAAAGTTAGACTAAATGAATTGTGCATTTTGCTATGGCTAGGTATTGACCTATAGACTAAGGAGTTTGAACAAGCCTATGGGAGCCAGGGAGTGGAATGTGGTGGTTTGAATATGCTTGGCCCAGGGAGTGGCACTATTAGGAGGTGTGGCCTTGTTGGAGGATATGTGTCATTGTGGAGATAGGTTTTGAGGTCCTATTCTCAAGCTCTACCCAGTGTGGAAGTGAGAGCCTCTTCTTGGCTGCCTGCTGAAGACAGTCTCCTCCTGGTTGCCCTAGGATAAAGATGTATAATTCTTGGTTCCTCCAGCTCCATGTCTGCCTGCAAGCTGCTATGTTTTCCACCATATTGATAATAGACTGAATCTCTGACATTGTAAGATAGCCCCAATTCAATGTTATTTTTTTATAGGAGTTGCCTTGGTCATGGTATCTCTTCAGAGCAATTGAAACCTTAACTAAGACAGTACTCTAAGATCTTTAAATCTGTGTGTAGGAACTGTGCTAGGAACTCATATGAGGTTTTATGTTACAAGATACAGACTCATGTTTTGATTCTGAGGCTTTCACTGAAGTGGCAATCATTGAAGTTAGGAGAATCACCAGGCCAACATCTTCCCATAGTTGGTATTGTCTTATCTTCTCCATGGTGAATGGTGTAAAGAGACTTCTAGAAATAGAAGTTTAAAGACTTAGGACAGACCATGTATGTGCTTGTAACATCCACGAGTCCTAGCTTAATATTAAATTCCTTCCCCAACTCAAGTGTGTAATATGGTCTCCTTGCAAGGCCACTGTAGGCAATCTGATTTGGATCAGATTTGGTTCATAACTACATGTAAGTTGTTTCATTCAAATTGTTTTGCACAATAATCTCACAACTTGTGTTTGGAGTGAAAGTCTGTCAAAACATTTCCTTGCATTTATCAATTCCTGTCCTCCATGATGTGTTCAAGAGCAACCAGTGTCTCTGAGAGAATTCTAGGAATCCCCACTCTACTTAAGGATAGGATTCCAAAATTACAACAGTCTAGTATTTGTCAGAGTCTGCTCTATGAATTTCCTTGAGTAGGAAACTCTTCAGTCTAGAATAGGGCATAAGCATCTCTGTGGGAAATATTGACCTATAACATTCCTTGGTTTAGTCCAATCAGCCAAGAGCCATGTTGCCTAGAGCACAGTGTGTCTAAGGTAGGGATAGTCAGCCCTGTCAGCTGCTTGCCTTTTAGGTTTGTTGGCCAGGAAGGAATATACAATATCCATTGTTATTTACCTTCGGTTTTGTTAGCTTTGGGTCAATTCAAACCCAGGTCCTTGGTTCATCTTTAGTGTGCAGCTAGTTCCAAGCAGCCTATAGGTCTTCATCAGGTACTGAACAGCCAGTGCTTCTCTAATTGGCCATGAAAGGGCAGTGTTGGAAAATGACCTGCAGGCAACTTGGAGGTTTCCACAACAGTGTTTAAATATGCCTTCTTTTTAAGTTTTAAATTTTTCTACCTATCACAGATCTGTGATCAAGCACTGGTCTTAGAGGAAGCTGACAATTCGCATTTGCATGTCTCAAAAAGAACACCTGGGAAGGAGAGACTGTAGCTACAAAGATCTTTTATTCTCTTTCTGTTTGCAAAAATTCCCTGTAAATAGTACATAAGCCTAACTGGTTTGTCTTGTTAGATTGTTTCTAAAAGCCTCCCGGAATGCACCAAAAGTAAGTCTGAAGGCAGAAGATCTAGTCTAGAATTTGATTTGTGAAAGCCTTTCAAAGAATGAAAGGTTCAGAACTCTCGATAAAAGAAACCCATAGTCAGTGCAAAATAATCATTCAGTTAACCAAAGCGATAATACTTCACACACTAACACAAAGAGCCAAATAAAGTGGAAAAGACCCAAGATCTTCAAACAGACAAATCTTTCAAGAGAACCTTGCTTTCAAACACAGGGAACCAAATTCTAATTTTGTGGACTTACATATTTGTAATAGTGTACATTTCCACACTTGATCTTAACTAAAAGGCAGAGAAGCAATAGTACATTTCCCAGAAAACCTTTTAGTCCTCTAATTTCAGTCAGCTTGATCACCTCAAACTCATCTCCCATTTCTAGATTATTTAAAATATCATTTTATGTATTTGTTCTCTATTTTTCTTCTTGTCATTTCAGGATAATCAGTTGTTCTAATTTTATTTCTACTTCTGTGATAAAATGCCCTGACTAAAAGTAACATAGGGAGAAAAGGAGTTTACTTGACTTGACATTTTAGGTTATTGTCCATCATAGTAGAAGTGACAGTGGCTCTTCTCTGCTCTGCTCTCTTGCCCTCTTCCCCTTTGTCCCTTCTCTCCCCACTCCCCTCCCTGATTCCCTCCACATGCTCATGTCCGGCCTCTGTTCCTCTCCTCTTCTACACTTCTCTCATTAAATCCGTGTAGATTCCACGTCTCTGCATTAAGTTGTTTTGTCTGCTATCTGTTGTTTATGTAACCTATCCCTGGGAAGGGAGCATTCCCTAGACCAAACCAACAACTCCAGGCTGATTCTGAATTTTCTTTCCTGATTTGTAAAGTTCACTATTTTAATATACTATTATCACTAAAGATACTTGCCTTTTACCTTCCTGTTTTGATAACCATTAGCCAATTTTCACCCAGATTATTTTCTTGGGACAGTGGCAGGAGCTTGAAGCAATTGGTCACAGGTCACATTAACAGTCAAGACCAAAGAGAAGCAGATGCAGACATGTTGCTTGCTTATGCCCAGCTGGCTTTATTTATTCTTGTATTTTTGTTTGGGCGCCTAGCCTCTACTGGCCCAGCCCTGGCTTTATTTGCTCTTACATAGCTCAGGACCTTCTGCCTAGGGAATGGTGCTGCCTGCAGTATGTTGACTTCCTTCATTAATTAAGACAATTAAGACAATCTCTCACAGACATGCCCATAGCAAAACCCAATCTAGACAGTTTCTATGTTGTGGTTCTCTTCTCATTGACCCTAGGGTGTGCCAAGTTAACAGTTAAAAGCTAACCAGTTCACTGGCCATTATACTGGAGGCTCCATATTTATTTTTCTTCAAAACACCTTTCATGCACTAGAGCTTCATCAGCCCAGACCCACAAACCATATCTTGCTTTCTTTGTATAATATTATTTCTAGTTTTAGTGACTATATAGTGATAATAAAAAGGAATTCTTCAGGTCAGAAGACAGTAGATGGCACACTGGCCTGGTCAGCTAGAATTTCAAGAAAAAAAATCTGGGTGAAAATTGGCTAATGGTTATCAAAACAGGAAGTAAAAGGCAAGTATCTTTAGTGATAACAGCATATTAAAATATGGAACTTTACAAATCAGGAAAGAAAGTACAGAAGCAGCCTGGAGTTATTGGTTTGGTCTGGGGAATGCTTCCGTCCCAGGGATAGGTAACATAAACAACAGATAGCAGACAGAACAGCTTAATGCAGAGACACGGAATCTACACTGTAGTTTTTGAAATGAACTTGCATTTATTTTTACTTTTTTTGTTTTGTTTTGTTTTCTTGAGACAGGGCCTCTCTGTGTAGCCTTGGCTGTCCTGGAACTTGCTCTGTAGACTAGGTGAGCCCTTGAACTCATAGAAGTCTGCCTTGCTCTGCCTCTCAAGTACTGGGATTAAAGGCATGGGTGCCACCACTGCCAGGTGCACATTTATTTCTTAATTACATGAATTAACTAATTAATTAAATGGCTCATTGTGTTTGGGATGAGGCTCATACAACAATGTAACAATGTGGAGATGAAGACCAGAGGAGTTGGTGGGAGTTGGTACTTGGCTACTATTAGGTGGATGCTGGAGATTGGAGTGTCTTTATACACTGAGATATCTCACTGGACCCAGTATGGACTTTTTTTTTATCAGATTGACCTTGAATTCATAGATATCTATTTGTCTCTGCTTCCTGACTGATGGGAAAGGATGTGTGTCACTACACACTGTCCACCTATTAGTAGCTATTTTAAGGAGGAAATGGGAAAGAAAACTACCAACGCAGACTTCTATATTCAGAAAAATCCTATCTCCAATCTGTGACTGAGAAAGACAAACTTTTCATCATAAAACCATGAAATTCATAACTACTAAGCCAGTTTTTCAGTAGATACTTGAATTCTTCAGACTGAAGAGAAAGGCAAACATATTCACAATGCCAAATGGAAGAATAAACTCTGCTAGAATAGTATTTTAAGCAAATGAGGAATAGGAAAATACTATGAAATTGGCAAAAGGACAATAGTTATTACACATTTGTCTTAGTTAGGGTTACTATTGCTATGATGAAACATCATGACCAAAAGTAAGTTGAGGAGGAAAAGAATTTATTTGGTGTACACATCCAGATCCCTAGTTCATCAATGAAGGAAGCCATGGTAGGAACCCAAACAACGTGGGAACCTGGAAGCAGGAGCTGATGCAGAGGCTATGGAGGGCTGGTGCTTACTGGCTTGTTCCCCATGGCTTGCTCAGTCTGCTTCCCTCTAGAACCCAGGACAGCCAGCCTAGGGGTGGCCCCACCTACAATAAATAGACAGGGCCTTCCCAGGTAATCGCTAATTAAGAAAATGCTTTATCAGCTTGTCTACTGCTCAATCTAATGAGGACATTTTCTCAACCGAGGTTCCCTCCCTCCTAGGATGCTTACAGCATTTGTCAAGTTGACTTAAGTGTAGCCAGCACACTTTCCAGTAATGAATGAGTATTAATGGCCTTCATTCCACAAGCAAAGGATGCACAGTAGAAGATTGGATAAAAAACGATCCATCTATTTGCTGTTGCTAAAAAGTTTGACTCATCACCTGTGATTCTTGTTTTAATTGTTAAGTTGAAACATTTTAGTAGAAAGTGTCAGGGAGGGACTGTCTGCCTTCTTTTGGCCTGTGGACATGTCTGTGAGCATTATTTTGATTATGTTAATTGATGGGAGAAGATATGTTCACAGCGGGTAGCAACATTCCCTAGGCGTAGGACCCTGAACTGTGGAAGAGTAAGCAAAGTGAGCCAAGCACCATTTTTAATTATTAAAGCTTTAATTAATCTCTCTGCCTTTGATTGTGGATGTGACCAATGCCTTACTATACTGCCCCAAGTAATGGACTGTAATGTGGAATTATGAGCTAAAATAAACCCTTTCCCCCATAATCTACATTTGCTAGGGTATTTTATCAGAACATCATGAAACAAAAGATGCCATCAAAGGCCCATACAACTTTGATGTAAAAATAAAGGAAAAAATGTTCCAAGCAAATGGAACTAGAGAACAGGCAGATGTTGCTGTCCTGCAGTTTCAACCTAAAATTGGTCAGGGGAGATAAAGAAGGTCACTTCGTATTGATTGAGAGAACAATCCACCAGCTGGATGTCTTAACTTTAAAATGTGTACATATTGAATTGAGTATATTCAGTTTTATAGAATAAATACTCCTAGACTAGCTCCAACACAAGCACAGTGGGTGTCTTTAATACCCTAACACCACTAATGGAAATGCTGTCAATGATTTAATTTTTTTTCTCCAGGTCCAGTGGGGGGAGGACACGTCTTAGATAAAGGCATCTTTGACATATGTAATCTTTCTTCTTCAGAGAGTTAGGTCTCCAGATAAACAAGATTAGACTGGCTTTTAGCTCAGGCTGTGTGACTCTAATTAGAGAGAGTTCAGGGTATCACCAATTAAGGAATGAGATGGAGAACATTTTCTTTCCTTCTTGCTTGTTTCATTCATTTCCTTTTCCTCCTCCTCATTTTCCTCCTCTTCTATCTCCCTCTCTTTATCCTTTCTGTTTGTTTTATTCAAAACAGGGTCCTTCTATATAGCCTGGCCATCCTGGAACTCACTATGAAGACCAGGCTAGCCTCAAATTCACAGAATCCTCCTGCTTCTGCCCCCAAGTGCTGGGATTAAAGTCATGCATTGGTTTTAGAGAGCATTTTCTAAGCAGACCAAGAGGACATATTCACAATTCTAAGGGTAATGTTCTGACCAAGGCATAGAGATTTAAGTGAAATAAGCCAACCCCATTACCTAAGGGCCAAACTTCTACAAATAACCTTCCGCCACAGTGTAGTCCTGTATAGGTGATGCTCTATTTACAAAATACAACTCACTCTATATGCTTTTCAGTCTTTCTTTATAACAGATCCCATAGCTAAACAAATTTACCCAAATTTATATGTCTTCATTGTGGTCATTGTAATTCCAAACTATTTCTAACAAATTTCACTCCATTTCTTTTTTTTTAGAAAAAAATGCAGGTTTGGCCATGATTCTATATGAATTGCCTGCAGAAGTTCCAACTCCTGAAACTTCTAGTGTTTTTTTTTTTTTAAATCTGATTAAAGCAGCGGTCATAAATCCCAGAAGGGCCCTGCAGTCCTCTCATAGCACACTGCACTGTGGGTACTCTTTTATAGCACAAACTGATTTTGTATCGTACTAGGAAGCAGAGGTGCAGAGTACTAGACCCAGGTGAACTCTTGACTCCTTGGTTTCACTGAGCTTTTTGTCTGACCAGGTCAGACACCTGAGGCCTCCTCCAAGACTCATCCCTATGTTTCCTTCACAACTTCCAAATGCAGTCTGGACCAAAATGGTTGGTCAAACAAATTCATGTTCAAAAATGAGTCAGTGGATCTTTCAAATCACAGTGAGAACTTAGCCAGTGACCCTCATGCAAAGAAACAGTACACAGCTCAGAAGCCAACACTCCTGATTTCTTTAGTGCTCCCCGGGTCTCTGGAACTCTGTTTTGAATCCTGGTCATCACACTAAAAATGTTAAAAGGAAAAGTTCTGAGATCCATTAAGTGTGGTAGAATCCATTTGACTAAACCACTATTCATGAATGAGGTAATGCCTAGACCCAGGCAAGGTTCTGAGAACTTCAACCAACAATTCAATTTGACATTTATAGAAAAACAGACCCAGACAATATTGCTGATGCCAAGAAATACATGCTGACAGGAGCCTGATATAGTTTTCTCCAGAGAGGCTCTGCGAGAGCCTGGCAAATACAGGTGGATGCTCACGGTCAACCATTGAACTGAAAATGGGATCCCCATTGGAGGAGTTAGAGAAGGATCTGAAGGAGCTGAAAGGTTTGCAATCCCATAAGAACAACAACAATATCAACCAACCAGACCTCCCAGAGCTCCCAGGGACTAAACCACCATCCCAAGAGTACACAGGAACAGACCTATGACTCCACTGTCTACATTTATGTGTGATATTTTGGTGGTTGATGAGTCCCTTAGCTGTATAAACTTTTATACTTTTCTTTACTTACATTTTTAATTACCCGGTATATGTGGCACCTGTGACTTTTAAATGTGATTATTAAATTTTTGAAATTCATCAATTTACTTGGGGTAAACCATAACTTCTGAGGAGTTAAGCAAAAAGGAAAAATTGTAACATCAGTGATCCCATTTGCATAACATCTATCAAAGCTACACAGAGAAGTCTGGGTTATTAGTCAATAGGATTGGCTCTACTCCCAGACTGACTTAATAAGTAGTTATCGTAAGCACCCTGAATACATTGCGGACTATAGTACCTGCAAGTATTTTTCCGTACTTTTCCAGATGTGCCAAAGCCAGTGTCCTTTGTGTTAACTCTTTAAAAATCTGACACAGTTTCTCATTTTAATATATATTTTAATTTTTAATTTTAAGATAACATTATTATATAGTTTTAGTAATTTTAATATTATTTCTCCTGTTTTCTCCCCCTAAACTGTCCCTTGTACCTACCCACTTCTTTCAGACTCATGTCCTTTTTAGCCAGCTACGTTCAGAGAATATTTTTGAAGACCCGAATAAATGTAGACACTAAGAAGATACACAAGCACTTAACATGCACCACAGACACCAGGAAGGGGCAGGTCGTGTTTGATGCCGCTCATGACATCATCCTGAAGAACAGTCTGAAGCACTATGGTCTCTTCTGAGGGTCAGCATAGACCACCACCAACTGCTTCCTACTACACCTGAGGACAGTGCAGGCAAGAAGACCGTGCTCTCTGCCTGCTTCCCACTCCCTAAGCTGCCAGTATTCCTCCTTTCTGTTCTCAATTACCCTGTTCCCTCCCTCAGCTTGATAGACTTGGGGGGAAGAGTTGCCACAGGCATTCCTGTTTGAAGCTCACCATTGTCTGAGGTGTCATAAACGGCCATGACCCCTCCTTCTTGGACTTTCTGTTCTGGTTTTCTGACTGTTGTCTTGTCCTGGGGTAACAGGAGGAAAACATGTTCTCCAAGGACTATGTGTGGAGGGGTACCTACCTCTCCAGTCTATGCCCCTGGTTTTGTCCAACACCAACCCTGAGTTAGGTCTAAATGTTTATAGACAGCCTTCTGCCTAACCCACTCTCTGCTGCTAGAAGGCCCCAAAGGAAAAAGCACAAGAGGCCTGAAGACACCACTATTCCTGGAGACCATAGACCATCTGCTCATTCTCATAACTTAAAAAAATAAAGGAAACTGTCAGGTCCTGACTTCACCCACCTGAACCCTTTCCAGTGATTCCTGTCTTGAGTGTGTCTATGTGTTTACCTCTATGGGTTGTCTCCTGCCCTGCCCTCCATGGAATTGTGTTATAAGGGCTGTTCCAGATAACTGCCAATGTCACCAAAGGCCCTGTTCTGAAGTCCTGGGTTTAACCTAGATGTTGCTCCTTGGCACTAATCTAGGAATCATAGCTGCCAGCATCTGAATCTTCAGGCAACAGGAAGAATGAACCACTGGGCCTGACTTGGGCTTTTGAAATCTCAAAGCCCATCTTCAGGGGCACCCTTCTTCTGACAAGGCCACACCTTTAAATCCTTCTCAAGTAGTGCCATTCCCTGAAGACTAAGCATTCAAATATTTGAGCCTATGAAGATCATTCTTATTCAAACCACTAAGTTACATATAAATATATAAATACAACCTTCTCAGTTTGTATAATGTTACTTGTATGTGTGTTTTCAGGGTTGACCATTTGGTATTTGATAACCAGTTAATGTGCTCTTCCCTGGAGAAGGTTGTTCCTTCTGCTCTCAGAATTTCTACAGTTATAGTAATTGCCTGTTGTTATAGAATTGCCTATAGTTATAGTAATGTTCCCTTGAATGGCCTATTGTTCGTGGACTGCCATTTTCAAACTTGGATGGTGTGTGTGTGTGTGTGTGTCAGAGAGAGAGAGAGAGAGAGAGAGAGAGAGAGAGAGAGAGAGAGAGAGAGAGAGAGAGAGAGAGAGAAACAATGTGGTTACAGCATGAGAGTTGTCTTACCCTTTCCCACTCCTACATGTTGTTAATTACTGCTTAAAATTACAACACAAACCAAAAGATACACCACAGAGCAATGTTTGTTGTAGAATAGGTGTTAGGAATGAAGTTCTCCATTGTTAAGAGGGTTGAGAAAGCAAGGGTGAATGAGATACAGTGAGCATACCCGGTCCAGGCACAAGGGAAGCCGTACTCATGGAAAACCTGGAAGTTGGTTGAAGGGTGAAAACAGAAGATCTAGGCAGAAAGCCTGGGTGGAAGCCTAACTTTCTGGGATATTATTGAGCACAGCCTAAGTCTTTACAGAATGAGTATTATGTCTAGGTCAGCAGGGACTTATAAGTTATGAATATGCTTGGTGAACAGTAATGGAGATTACATGGAAAACATTAATATGGACCTAGGGGCCTGTGGAAATAGCTCAGCTTGTAAAGTACTAATGGCATAGATGTGAGGAGCCGAGTTTGGCTCCTTAAGTATCCATGGTATATCTGTATCTGTAATCCTGGGGAGGTGTGTGTGTGTGTGTGTGTGTGTGTGTGTGTGTGTGTGTGTGTGTGTGTGTTGCTATCTAGAGCTCACTGGCCAGAAGTCCCAGTTGAATAGATGGGTTTCAAGCACAGATCCTGCCTCAAATACAAATATCTTCTGGCCTCTACATGCTTATGTTTACGCCTTTATGCAATTACAGATGTCCTTATCATAGTCAGACACAAGGTAGGGCAAGAGGAGGAGGGGCAAACAGCCACGAGGCCCAGGGCACAGAATCATTTGACCTTGAACGTAAAAGGTCATTATTGTGTGCTTTGTGAGGCTGCAGAGGAAGAGCACATTCTCTGACGAGGGTGTGAGCTAGGAGAAAACCACCTGCTTCAGGGCCTCTGAGAGTCTCTATGCTTCCTTCCACACTGGGTTAGATGCTTTCTATGACAGTTGGTTAAATGAGGACACCTTGTGTCACTGTTTCTGCTTATGAAGTGAAAGCATGATAAAAGCTAAAAGGAGAAAATAGATCTTATTTAGAAATGTAATGTATGGGGAAACTAAAATTTTAAGACAAACTATGTAATATCACCCTCCCAAATAAATCTGGAATGTGAAGTGTGGTTGCTGAGTGCTTTAAAGAACCCCTTTTTAAGAACCAGGAACTCTCGTTAGATATTGCATGTCTAGATTAGATATCTTAGAAACTAAATTAGATATCTCACCTCCAACCATAGTGAAAAGAAAAAAAATTAATGCATTCCTTCAGTATCTTTAACTTAGAGAACTTTCTCTAGAATAAAAATGACTGTTTCACAGGAACCAGTTAAGTGTGACTGAGTATTCAGATTTCCTAATTCTTCAAAGTCTTCTTCAGGCCTGTCTAATCTGAGCTCTGTGTCCCTGACATCATTGCTTACTGAGACTACTGTAATCTATGTGGTTTCAGGGAAACTTGAAGCCACACTTCTAGTACACTGATGAATTAAAGGTGACGTTTTTCAATCTTTTAGTATCTTCCTCAGGATGTTCCTAAACATTTTAAAGTTTTCATTATGGAAGTCTTTTATGTCCTCCGTTAGCTTTATTCTGAAGTATTTTTGAGGTCTGTGGTGAATGGGACTGTTTCCACGATTGATCTCCGTGTGTTGCCATTGGTGTATGGAAAGGCTGCTATGAGGTTAGCTTGTATCCTAACACTTGGCTGAAAGTATCAGTTCTAAGAGGTTTCTGTGGGGCATATTTGTCTTTATCTATTTTATTTGGGCTCTTTTTATGTCTACCTCCCTTCCAACCCTTATTCCTTCCAACAACCCAATAGCAGGTAGGAGAGGAAGAGAGTTAGGGGGAAAGGGAGCATAGGAAGTCTCTTTAGACTAAAAGAAATGGTGCTGCACAGTGCACTATATTTGATTTCAAGTTACATTGCACAGCCACTGCAATTAAACCAGCACAGTACTAGAACAAATACAAACATGAATTGATGGAATAGAATAGAGGATCCAGATATAAGCACATGCAACCTGAAGTGGAAATTTCTGGTTTCATTGGAGACCCAGTTGGGATGTTTTTCTGGAAACTGTCTTATGAGAGGATGTTTTGCTGAAGCAGACACAGAGGATGTTTTACTGGAAGCTGCCTGGTGAAGGAGCATGTGATGTTTTGCTAGAGAGGACACTTGAGAGGCCATGTGATGTTTGGAAAGTATGACCCAACGGACAGTGGATGACACCCTGGCATTGGTTCACCTTGCTGGTCTTCACTGGTCTTTGCTGACAATGCCTTGTTTTCTTTGCTGATTTCATTTGTCATGACTTCAAAGAGAAAGGCTCACCAAAGAACCTCTGGTGGTGTCCCAGCCACTTCTTGCTGTTTTGACAGGGTTGTGCCAATTGGCAGAGCCCCGTGGTTTCTTCTGGATGGAGTCACTGCTGTTGATTCATGTTTAGTGTTTTTCTATTGGACTGGATTTCAACAAAGGTTGGACTCTCTTCAAGAACCTATTTCTAAACAGGTCCATGTCCCCACTTGTCCTATTAGCCATTTTCCTTCCCTATCTTTGGTTGGTGGGCTATAGGGAGGTTGAAGCCTGTAAGAACCCTTATTAAAGTAGGTTTTGAAAAATGCAAGCCTTTAGCAACTATTGCTTTTTGAATTTTGAATAGATGACACAATACACAGACTGATGAAGACATACCATCTCCAACGAGTTGTACTGGGAAAACTGTATAGGTACATGTAGAAGAGTGAAATTAGACCTGTACTCTGAGCATACACAAAAGTCATTTCCAAGTGGATCAAGGACATGTTGGTTAGGAAGGACCCCATAGCCACCAAGGCAACCCAGCCTGTTGGCATTGCTCTTGGTTACCCATAAGAACTAATTGGCAAGACCTTTTTGCTAAAGGCAGCCATATGGCTTGGTTTCATGACAAAATCAGGACTGAATTGGAGCCTTCTCTCTGCTAGCTGACTTCTATAGTGCTTGGAAATGTATGGAGGCAGCTGGGGAAGAAAAGATATTATGGTCTTATCAAGAGGTAGGTCTTATATGCTTTGGGTCCACTAGTGTCATAGTGATATGACTTATGGAATAAGTGACTGCTTTCTGATTGGGTCTGAGGTTAGAGCTACAGGAAATAACTCTTGCCTGATGCTGTAAATCTGGTCAATAGCTCCTGGCTGGAGATGTCAGAGGCCCTATCGGCAAATTTACTACTGTCGTTTCATTTAATGAGCATGGTCTTGGACTGATTTCTAGTTTATATGCACACAGAAGCTTCTTATACTTAATAGTGGTGAACACAAAGACTTTTGGCTTCTCAAGGTGCTGAGAACATGTGACTTAGATATTTATTTTTATATGGGGACATGTTTACCACCCACTTCAGGGGCCAGAGACCCTTATGGAAGAGAAAGCAGAAAAAAAGGAATGGGATAATAGGAAGGAATGTCCTCAAATACTGTCTTTTGCATGTGATTCGACCATTTAATCTTGTGCTTAAAGAGCTGTAGTTGCCTGCACTGGGACTGCCCAAGATTGGATGTCAGTTTTGGATGGGGGCGGGTGGAGAGGCTCAGAGGGCCCTATTCCTTTGTGTGGTGGTAGATGAATGCTGGGTGTAGGAGAGCCATTGTCTTGAGTAGTGTAGTCACCAATGAGTTCCCTATTCTCCCGTGGAAAGCTCTGACTCTGTGCTAATACAGGAAGCCCTGGTTAAATTCATGGGTCACAAGATGAAAACAGAAACAAAAGACATACAGAAAAGGGACAGGGGTCTGTAAGAAGGACAATAAGAAAAGGCGACAATGGGAAAAGAAAGGTCTGAGGGGTAAGTGTGACCATAATGAGTTATACACATGCATGAATCGTTAATGAGTGAATTCAGTTAAAACTGCAAAAATAGATTTATGATGTACCTATGCACAAGTTTTCCATAATCAGAGTGACGAGTGTTTCTAACGGAGTCTAATCCAATCGATTTGTCTTCTATAATTTAAAACTCAGATTGCACTATAAGTCGCACATCACATGTGACAATTGCAAATATGGTTGAACCTCACAGGAAGTGACACCTTAAACCATCTTCTGTTGCACACCTGTTTTCAATATTTCTGGGACAGGTTCCAACCATTAAGCTGAGTGCAGCAATTAGAGTCTGACTGAAGATGAATCACACACATACACTGAGGTTCGCCTCCCTTTCCTGTCTGTTGACGTGAGAACAATGTATTCGCACCCCATCAGGCGTTCTTGCACATTCGTTTTCTTTCAGTCTTCAGCTCAGAATTTTGCCTTTGTACCTGAATGCCACAAAGAAATTACTCCTGTGAGAGGGAGGTTTTGCATTTCAAGGCAAGGGTAATATTTTTTCAGCGAATAATAGTGACACCTGCAATCCTCAGTCTCAAAGAACACGGATCTGCAGGTTACAAAAATTTGCAGTCGAAAACCTCTTTCAGCAAGAGCAGAGATCTCGACTGCTTGGTCTATGTCAATTGCTCGAGTCTTTTGGTTTACCTTGCTCTAGGGTTATTCTCATTTCCTCTGAAACTTACTATCTTCGTGTTGTGAGCGTCAGGGAGTGGGTACAGCGCTTTGCTGCAACTTCTGGACTTCTTCAGAGAGATATGCACATGTGCTTCCCAGGTTAGGCTTGGCTCCTGTTCTGTGGAGCTACGCTGGTGGGCAAGGTCACACTGCACTCAGAAGAGGCTCCTTCAGCCCTCTGAAGCTTATTCGCCTTGCTGTTTAGGAGGGTAATTTTCACTTCATGTGAAAAATGGTTCACCATGCAGAGGAAGGTGACTGCGGATACATGAAGATGGCTGATGGTGCCTTCTCTTTTTCCTAGCACAGTCCCATACTTTATGCTTTCTCTTGTGACCATACTTTTTATAATTAAGAGATTAGTTAATTACTTAAGTACATAACTAATAATTAACCAAGCATGCTATAAACAGGTGAAAATGAGCAAAAGAAGCAGTATCTCTATGATACACATGAAATACATTGGAAGAGAAAACTCATCTAAAAAGGTCACTCGAAAGTCCTGTCATACTGGGTACAAGTAAGAAAACAGTGAACCACTAGTGATTTAAGAAGACAAAGGGATTTCTTTTCAGACTGTCTTAAAAAAATTCAAGTCTTAAGGTTTCTTCCTGTTTGTATGGCAATGAAAGAAAGGGTAAGATTGGAGTGGGTGGGGAAGTGTGGAGGATCTGGGAGGAGCTGGAGGGAGGGTAATGTTGCAGTATAATTTTATTTTCAATAAAAAAATAAAATATTTCTCTTCTATTCAAGTTGAAAGTTGAATTATATTACCTGGTCTTACATGAGATAAGGAGAAGCATCTTGACTCTTTCCTATTTAGAAATATCAAATAAAAATATAAGCAAACAACGGACAGAAATACTGGTTCATATGATGACTGTGGTTCACATAAGACATTGTTCAAACTCAGCAGCGGAGTCTGAGCTGGTGGGCTTGTACCCATGGCGGGGTTTGGTTCTACGTGAACGACATGTCGGTAACAGTTGTACATTTGTGCGTTTTAAATTCATACAGAACGCTGCAAGTATAAATGATTCACTTCTTTATTTCAATTCCTTTGAATTGGCAAGCAGTGCTGATGGATCGGATAGGATTTCCCCCGAACTTAAACTGAAATGGCTCTTCTGTTCATGAATTCACCTTGACCTACATTGTCACGGGTAGAAGTGTGGTTTGTGAGGAACGTAAAGTCCTCCTAGGTGGGAGGCAAAGTAGGGAGAAGTATGTAAGAGATTTGTGAGCTGGGGGCAGAATGCCATGTGGAAGCTGTAGGGTGGAAGGGAGGGAGCATTCTCCTGGAAGACCTCAGAGGACGGACTCACTCAGACCGTAGCTCAACACCTCCGAGTCCGTCTCTTCCTTTCTGCCTGGCTTTGTTTAGTCAGAAAAGCCTTGCAATAAGAACATCACGAAGGCAAACAACTGGTCACAACACCAACCATTTCTATTTTAGCATAAATGGATTTTCAGGTTCAATGTAAATGGCTGAGACTGGTGGGGGCTTCACAGGGTTGATGCTGAGACACAGGAAGTAAAGCACCAGCTGCTGGGTAGAGTTGGGAAGAAATCCATTCATTCCCATAGGAGAAGCTATTTTTGGTGTTCCAACAACGTCCAGGCTCTCTTTGCTTCAGTGCTGACCTGAGTAACTGCAAAACTTATTCATATGCTGTCTGCCACATCCGTGCTGACCAGCCACACCCAAAGCTTTCACTCCTAGCCATATTTGAGTGTATCCGTTCATCGTGGGTTTTCATGAATTATTAATTTGAGACAAAGTCTCACTGTATAGTCCAGCCCTGGCTTTCCTAGAATTGGTTTTATATACCAGGCTGGCCTTGAACTCACACAGTATCCAGCAGCCTTTGATTGCTAAGTGCTGAGATTACAGGTGATCAATTCTATTTTGATGAGAGGAAATGGAGCCAGCATGGAATTTGCCTTTATTTGTAAGCTATCAGTATGTGAAAGGAAGCTCCAAGACCAAGTGGATGAAGTACAACTTACCTGCTACCAAAACTCCAAGGTTGTGTTTCACATGATGTCATGAAATCACCTTTCAATTTCCTAAGTCTTAGGGAAGATTTGTTTCTTTCTTTCTTTTTTTTTTTTATTAACTTGACTGTTTCTTATTTACATTTCGAGTGTTATTCCCTTTCCCGGTTTCCGGGCAAACATTCCCCTAATCCCTCCCCCTCCCCTTCTTTACGGGTGTTCCCCTCCCCATCCTCTCCCCATTGCCGCCCTCCCCCCAACAATCTAGTTCACTGGGAGTTCAGTCTTAGCAGGACCCAGGGCTTCCCCTTCCACTGGTGCTCTTACTAGGATATTCATTGCTACCTATGAGGTTGGAGTCCAGGGTCAGTCCATGTATAGTCTTTGGGTAGGGGCTTAGTCCCTGGAAGCTCTGGTTGCTTGGCATTGTTGTACATTGTGGACTCGAGCCCCTTCAAGCTCTTCCAATTCTTTCCCTGATTCCTTCAGCGGGGGTCCTATTCTCAATTCAGTGGTTTGCTGCTGGCATTCGCCTCTGTGTTTGCTGTATTCTGACTGTGTCTTTTTTATATGTTGGGGCATCTTTTGGGTATATGCCCAAGAGAGGTATGGCTGGATCCTCAGGCAGTTCATTGTCCAATTTTCTGAGGAACCTCCAGAGTGATTTCTGGAATGGTTGTACCAGTCTGCAATCCCACCAACAATGGAGGAGTGTTCCTCTTTCTCCGCATCCTCGCCAGCATCTGCTGTCACCCGAGTTTTTGATCTTAGCCATTCTCACTGGTGTGAGGTGAAATCTCAGGGTTGTTTTGATTTGCATTTCCCTTATGACTAAAGATGTTGAACATTTCTTTAGGTGTTTCTCAGCCATTCGGCATTCCTCAGCTGTGAATTCTTTGTTTAGCTCTGAACCCCATTTTTTAATAGGGTTATTTGTTTCCCTGCGGTCTAACTTCTTGAGTTCTTTGTATATTTTGGATATAAGGCCTCTATCTGTTGTAGGATTGGTAAAGATCTTTTCCCAATCTGTTGGTTGCCGTTTTGTCCTAACCACAGTGTCCTTTGCCTTACAGAAGCTTTGCAGTTTTATGAGATCCCATTTGTCGATTCTTGATCTTAGAGCATAAGCCATTGGTGTTTTGTTCAGGAAATTTTTTCCAGTGCCCATGTGTTCCAGATGCTTCCCTAGTTTTTCTTCTATTAGTTTGAGTGTGTCTGGTTTGATGTGGAGGTCCTTGATCCACTTGGACTTAAGCTTTGTACAGGGTGATAAGCATGGATAGATCTGCATTCTTCTACATGTTGCCCTCCAGTTGAACCAGCACCATTTGCTGAAAATGCTATCTTTTTTCCATTGGATGGTTTTGGCTCCTTTGTCAAAAATCAAGTGACCATAGGTGTGTGGGTTCATTTCTGGGTCTTCAATTCTATTCCATTGTTCTATCTGTCTGTCTCTGTACCAATACCATGCAGTTTTTATCACTATTGCTCTGTAATACTGCTTGAGTTCAGGGATAGTGATTCCCCCTGAAGTCCTTTTATTGTTGAGGATAGCTTTAGCTATCCTGGGTTTTTTGTTATTCCAGATGAATTTGCAAATTGTTCTGTCTAACTCTTTGAAGAATTGGATTGGTATTTTGATGGGGATTGCATTGAATCTGTAGATTGCTTTTGGTAAAATGGCCATTTTTACTATATTAATCCTGCCAATCCATGAGCATGGGAGATCTTTCCATCTTCTGAGGTCTTCTTCAATTTCTTTCCTCAGTGTCTTGAAGTTCTTATTGTACAGATCTTTTACTTGCTTGGTTAAAGTCACACTGAGGTACTTTATATTATTTGGGTCTATTATGAAGGGTGTCGTTTCCCTAATTTCTTTCTCGGCTTGTTTCTCTTTTGTATAGAGGAAGGCAACTGATTTATTTGAGTTAATTTTATACCCAGCCACTTTGCTGAAGTTGTTTATCAGCTTTAGTAGTTCTCTGGTGGAACTTTTGGGATCACTTAAATATACTATCATGTCATCTGCAAATAGTGATATTTTGACTTCTTCTTTTCTGATCTGTATCCCCTTGACCTCCTTTTGTTGTCTGATTGCTCTGGCTAGAACTTCAAGAACTATATTGAATAAGTAGGGAGAGAGTGGGCAGCCTTGTCCTTATTCACTGAATTAAGAAATAAAGAAAAGCGCTCTTTTGGCTTGGAAGAGCTTCATGGACGAAACCCTGGGTAAGAGGAAGGGACTCTCTTTGTGTATGGTTATAAAAGTAAGGTTACCTCCACTGGGCTAGCAGGTTTTTACCCCAGTTCCCACCTCCCATGTCCTTATTGATATAAATATTACAAAAATTAGAATTCTATATATTATGCATTACAACTGGCTATTGTTTGTTTATCTGCCTCTATGGAAAAACATACTTTTGTCATGTGTCCTTGTGGTTGAACACTTTCCTCACGTTACTCCTCTTAACCCTCAGAGTATAACTTGTCTGAATCTCTGAATAAAGTTGGCCATTGTGTTAGACTTAAAAAACCCAGAGAAAAGCAAATTAGTGAGGGCTTACATATTTAAGATACCTTGAGATAGTTCTATTCTACCATGGACTTGTTTCTTTTCTTAAAGTTGTGTGTGTGTGTGTGTGTGTAGGATATGAGCATCTGTGTTGATAAGAACAATATCGCTTGAAAATATCTAATTTCAATTGTTATCAACAATCTTGTATTTCATTGTTTTTATTTATAGAGAAATGTTTAAAAATTATATCTCTGTAAACTAGGAAATTTTAATAGGTCCCGAACCCACTTGGGCCTGGGAATGGTAAAGAAGGAGGTAACATCGTTTTTAAGGTAGACAGGAAATGCTGTTCTCATGGCAACTAATAGAACTATATCCCAGGAGAAAAGCAATTAGAGAAGCAGGGTCAAAATTAAAAATAAAAATGGAATCATTGATCTTTGAGATAACTGTCAAATGTATAGAAACAAAGTCTTAAGTTTGCTCTTTTTCTTTTCCCACCCTCAGCTGAATGCTGTGTCTTGTCAAGTGGATAGTAAAACCTTCATGGGTTTCAGTTATCACCTACTGGCCTCATCATGGCTCTGATGAAATGGTCTAATTAAAGAACTGTATTTTCAATAGTGTCATTGTCAGCAAACACGTAGTGAACTTTAACCAGACTTTATATCTGATGAAATATTTGGATAAAAATGACCCCCTTCAGTGTGACGGGTATGCACACATTCTCTAGGCATGACCGAGTACTTATGTATTCATTTTTCTAACAACCTTATCCCTTTTCACCTATCCCAATCATCCTCCCATTTTCTACAAACGTCAGTCTGGATGGGAATCAGACTGGGTTATTCGTTTGCATTTGGTATGACAGGGAGAAGAAAGTCTCACTAATGCAGTGTTGACTTGTGGGTGATTCCGCTGATCTGATGATTAACACTCACAAATTCTGGAAATTTTTGGAGCAAATTGTAGCGGGTGTCATTTTAACTGGACCCTTGTGGCCAATTTATGTTGTAGAGAAAAGTAAAATGTTAAGAATTTTGACAATTTCCCAATATTGTACTTGAGAGAATTGCCACCACATGAAAGAGGAAGAAAAGTGGATCATAATCTAGCATTTTATTTGTTCTTTATTCTATTTTTTATTATTTTTGAAAATACTAGCTCTTTTTAAACACAATTAACTTCTCTCTGCAGTGGTAGGGACTGCACTCAGGGCCATCATCCATGCTACACAGGCACTAGTCCAGCAAACCCTTATCTCCAGGCCTTTGCAGCAGGCTTTGAAATGAGTCCACGCCTGTGAAAGCGAGTGCTCAAGCACTCAGTAGCTCATGAGTTCCGAATGTTGGGACCTGTGATGATTGATAGCTGCACACGCCCCTTGACTGGGTCTAGGGTGCTCAGACTTGTCTGGGACTCTCTTCAAGGAGATTTCCTGAAGACAAGGCACGTGAATTGGTGACCAGGCAAGGTACCTGGCTGGTCCTCTTTGATGCCGATGGGCATCTTATAATCCTAGGCCTGGAAAGGATGACAAAGCAGAGGGAGAGGAAAGTTAGAGGCAGTCTCAGTCCTCCCTCCTCCTGATGATTGAGCTGGGATATTGTTCTCTTGTTAATGACGCCTCTGTTTTTCCGGCCTTCAGAAATGGAACCCCTGTTTTCTAACTGTGGATATGTCAAAATGTGCTGCCAGGTTTCCCATGTCACCAGCTTGCAGAAAGACTGGAAACCTTTCCAATGCTCATGATCTCCCTCCCTCCCTCCTCCCCCCTTCCCCTCCCTTCCTCCCTCCCTCCCTCCTTCCCTTCTTCCCTCCCTCCCTTCCCCTATTTCTTCTTCCTCCATTTATCTTGTCAATTCTTTTTTCTGTGATGAACTCCGACTAAGCCAGAACACGAATTCTCATTCTTAAATATTAACTAGAAATGGAGGAAATGGGAGGGGAAAGAGAACGGGAAAATTATGTTCCTAGCACACAGGGTCTGCCTTCCCCTGAGTCCCTGCATCCTGAGAGAGTCCCCAGGAGAAAAGTGGTGAACCTGCTAGCTTGTATTAAAGAATATAAACGAACGAAGAATAAACATTTGTAATAAGCTTTTGCATAAAGGAGTTAACATTAAAATATGCCCTAGATAAGACTGGAGAGTGAAAAAAATGGTGTTACTGAGAAGTCCCAGCAAATCCCTTTTCCAGTCTAAGGAAGGTTTTGAGATTTTAAATGAAGGATAATGTCTTAGATAGGGTGAGACCTTTCTGAAGTAGGGAACAGAGAGGGAGCATTTGCTCTGCCAGCTGAGAAGGTGATGGAATTCAATGCATTTGAATCAATACCGCATTGGCTACAGATCAGTGGTTAAGAATTCAGAATCTGAAAATAAACTCTAGTCTGTGTGAGAGTTTAACATATAGCTAAGGCGATATTTTCACTCCGAAAAATGGTGGGCTTGGCAACATATGGTGTTAATCCAGCAAACTCTTCACCAGGAAGTAGATTCAGTTACATCACTGCCTTATATCACACAGACAGAATTTGAATGGGTCAAAAATTAAATGCAACAACACGATAGAAACTGGCTGCAGCATGTCTAGAAGACCGCATTTACAAACGGGTAACAGTGGATCAGGATTCAATACGTTTAAAAAGTGATTAGACGAGCAATCTCTTTGGGAAAAATTGTATGTAGAGCACAGACAGTTGGTGTCTGAAATACACAAGGAATTCCCACCAACTGACAAGGAGATTATCCAAAGAGAAAAAGGGCAAAAGATAGAAAATGAGAACTTAGCAGAGATAATCCAAAAAGATCAACGTCCTTATAGGCAGACAAATGGAAACTAAATGTATGTCTGTTTATATCTCAAAGTGACCAAAACTAAAAAAATAAAAAGAAGATGCTACTACTGTTTGCTGCAATATGTGTACTTTCAGACATAAAATAATAGAATAAATTATGGCAGTTAAACATTGAGGATTGTGGGTTGGGGATTTAGCTCAGTGGTAGAGCGCTTGCCTAGCAAGCACAAGGCCCTGGGTTTGGTCCCCAGCTCCGAAAAAAAGAAAAGAAAAAAATTGAGGATTGATAATGTCTAGGAGAATAAAGAAATGCATCTGAACTTCACTTCAATCTAACATCCACATTCTAGGGACACAAAGGAGAGATTACAGCACACATGAAGATCTCATACAGAAGGTTTGGGTGTCATT
This sequence comes from Rattus norvegicus, assembly GCF_021556685.1. Lineage (NCBI taxonomy): Eukaryota > Metazoa > Chordata > Mammalia > Rodentia > Muridae > Rattus > Rattus norvegicus. Next base: position 64,329,557 of record NC_141536.1, on the reverse strand, counting down.
GCTCATAGTGGCCAACACCTAGACCCACCGAGTGTTAATTGTCTCACATTTATACCCTGAATATTCTGTAGACATTAAAAGACAGTGTCAGTGCTGTATTAGGGGAACCTCTGAGGTGCTCCTTAGTGAAGCAAGCAGGGTGCTGGTAATACTGTATAATGCCCCAGCTTTGAAAAATATGTAGATCCACCCCTAAAATATGTAGATCCACCCTAAAATACATGTCTATTTTGTAGATACTTATGATTTTATAATCAAAGAACGTTTGTTACTTGTGTGGTGGTGGTGATAGTTTTACTGTGGGGGAGGTAGGGAGGGAATACATGCCTCTTTTCCTTATGTAGTAAGTTAGCATGAATTTGGAAGGTTGAAACAAATCTTTTCTCAGTTTTCATGGGTCAGAGATCTGATCAGCCTGGTATGCTCACTGCTCATGCATTTGCTATCTTTCTCATTTTCTGTCTTTTAGCCTTCTTCTGCTTGGATAATTTTCTTGTCAGTTTATGGGAACTCCTTGTGTATTAGACAAGGATCTCATGAAGCTACAAACAAGCTATTAGCAGGATTCTGTGTGGTTGTGGAGGTCAAGCTACCTCCCCAGGCTCCCATGGAAGCTGGCAGAGTTCTTTTCCTTTCAGCTGCATCAGGGAAGTCCTGGTTTCTCATCTGGCCAATGGCTGAAGGTCACCTGGAATACTTTATCACAAGGCACTTCTCATAGGGTGGTCACAACATGGCTATTTGGTTTTTCAAGGTGGAGAGAAATTGTCCTGTGGCTAAACCAGCTAAGCCCGAGGTAATGAAAGGCTGTCCCATCATTTAGCTGTATACTATTTGTTAAGAGAAAATCCTAGAGGACACTGACCAAAAGAAGGTTCTTATGAGAACATGGATTATTGGGGAGGTCTGTGGGTCACAGAAGTCCAACTTCAAGAGCAATGTAAATATGCAGTGGAACTCAACGCAGGGCGCACATTGGAAACTACCTCGAGTGATTTTTAAAAGCACCTCATCCAGATCAATTAAATCAAAATTCCTACAGATTTTGTATTTTGTGGATCTCAGCGTGGGCATTAAAATATTGCTTCAGGTATTTCTTTTATCCAGTTAGCACTTAATATCACTGGGGTGAGGAGAAGAGATCATGACAGTCAAATGCTTTTAGACTTAAACTAGTGGTTCTATTTTATGTCTTGCTAAATGGCCTTCTTTTCAATGCATTTTTTAATAAAAAGTGAACATATTAAAACCAGACTTGCTACTCCATTTCTGTGTAAGATGGGCTATTTGCATATCAGGAAGTGAGTTAACCAGCCTATAATATTCTGTAATTATTAATGAAACCATTAATTAGATTTTTCAAACTGTATCCTCCAAAGTTATGAACATATGCAGTTTTCTCTTGAGGGCATTTCCATTACTATGTGAATATATTATAAATTAGCAAACCTGGAGACTGTGCGGGAACTGTGAATTACATCCTGTAAGTCTCAGAGTACATCAGAAAACTCATTTCCTTCAGGATGGATGCTGTACTTGTCTTCTCTAGCACCAAGAACATAATTATAGAGAAGTTAAATGGCTTTAAAGTCCTCAACAGTTCTATAAATATGTGAATAATCAATGAGCTTTCTGTTGTATCTGTGCACACACACACAATTTAAAACATTTTGTTGGAAACTAATAAGTATGAAAAACACCCAAAAAGTCAGTATTAGTAATTATTTGTATAATGACACCCAGAACTGAAAAATAAATTGTTTGAAATGGTTAAGAAATATTGAGTGGCTGTAAGAAATGATAACACCCAGCCTTTCATCTTAGAAGACAGAGATAAGGACAGAATGAAGGTGCCTGGATATCAGGCTTTTGTGTTTCTCAAAGCCTAAGTCCCGCTGAGAAGATTTTTATTAGATGTTCTTTGAAGCAAAAAATGTTTGCTAGAGAAAATGCTTTTTTGACTCTCAAAGCAAAGGTAGGGGAAGGTTTTAATTGGATAGAGCAAAATTTTCTCTAGGCTCCAAGTTCCCGTAGAGTTGTGCCTAGTAGAGAAAGGGCTATGCAGCCCCTGCTTCTGAGATACTAGGCCAGAGTGGAGGAAGGACAGGAGAGATCTGCACAGCTATGTCAGGAAGGGATGGACTTCTAGGTTTTAAGCTTAGAGTCTGGGGATGTGGGAAAGAGAGACATACAGACAGATAGACAGACACACAGCTACACACACAACTACACACACATATACACAGAAAGAGAGAGAGAGAGAGAGAGAGAGAGAGAGAGAGAGAGAGAGAGAGAGAGATTGGTTGCTGTTCTATGCATCTGTGCAAAGGGTCCTAGTGAGCACGGCTGAGATGACAGCTGATAGCTGGGTCAATATAAATAATGTACAGCAAGCAAGACCTGGGAGAAACAGGAAATGGAGTGAGTGTTGTCTCAGTGGTGTCTGTGTGGGAAGAAGAGGGATGGAATGTTGGGTAAGGCAGAGTTATAGGATTCAAACACCCAGAATTGGAGCCTCAAAAAAAATTCACAAAATAAAATCCCAAACCACCACCACCACCACCATCCCCACAACCGCCATCACCACCACCACACCACCACTATCAACCAGGAACGGAGAATTTAAATGAGCTACGATTAAGGTTTATCACTCTAGACTTGATGCTCAAAAGAGGAACTGACTTCAGGAAAACAAAGAAAACTGCGTGTCTATTCTCTGTGGATTTGTGGGGTGAAATCAATAATACCATGTAAGGTGAGAGATAAGGAATGTAGAAACTTAAGTGCTTCTTATAATTCTCGCTCTCTTAAGAGAAGTCAGCTTTTTCACAGTGGAGGAAAGCTTCCAGGGCATAGTACGCTTCCACCCCTGTTCTCAAAGTGTTTGCAAAGTGTACCTTCTCATGTTCAAATCCTTGGGTGTTTTTCAGTTCAATATTATCCATCTGAGATAAGGGGTAACCATGGAAAATAACTTTGTCCTGGAGGTAGGTGCTTATTTATAACGAATTTCCGGGTGCTGTGACAATGATTAGACATGTAGATGGAGAAATGACTTCGTACCAGATGCTCAGAAGCATAAAGTGAAGACTGAATGGCCATTGGAGGAACTCCAAGTTTCACAGATCAAATAATTAAAATCCACACTAATATAAAATGTGAAAAATAGTTTGATTCCTACTGCATCAAATAGATTAACTTAATTATCATAATTTGTTGAATAGATACTTTTTTGGCTATTTAGTTCTTTTCTATTTTTTTTGATATTCTGGCAGGAATGTATTTCATGGAAGTGAAGAATTACATTATTCAAAGCAGCAAAATATAAATGACATTAGTAATGAATTTTCCAGAGTTTATAATATACAGGAAGCCATACTTAGAAACAACATCAAGACATGCCCAAATATGAGCTTCCTTCAAATGGGCGTTTACTCAATATATTAGTAGTAAATGTCTTGAGTTTTAATGACCAGTTGAAAAGAAGCATATGTTTACTCAGGAACTTTCTGTAATTAAGATAAAGTATCTGCCAGTTTTAACGACAGAAGCCAACATTACAGAAGGAATTCCTGCCAACCGTGAGTATTCTCAATGCTTGCTACTTTATGACTTAACTGCATTGCAATTCTAGAGCCAAATTCTAAGGTGTGTGTGGATCTGAGTGATATGAAAGCCTCCCAAATTTGCGTTTATTTTAACTCTAATTTATCAGGTAGCACATCTCATAAAAGGGGGGAAAAAGATAACAGACGACTTTTAGTGACATAAAATATTGTGGTGTCATAGACTCTCATTAGTTCACTGAGTGATAAGTAAAAAAAAAAAAAACAAAAAAAAAACAAAACCATTTACAAGTTAATGCAGACGTTAGCTCACTGGTGGCCCTGAGGACAGCTACAGCAATTCTCGGCTGCTTTCCCCTTCCAGTGCTGGAAGACTGGATTACATCGCCTGCTCTGTGTGCATCACTGCCTCCCGAGTGCGTTCATTCCCCAGCTTCAGAGAAACCCACAGCGATTCCTGGACATGCTCAGCTTCTTTTGAGAGAAATCATTTCTAATGTTTTTAATGAGTTCATAACAATTGCATATATTTATGGGCTGCATTGGGTAGCCTGGTCCGTACATGATGTGGAACGATCCAATTAGGGTTGGATTACTGTCGTGTCCATCACTGTGATGTGTTGGAACATTCCAAAACTTTTCTTCTAGCTATTTTGAAATATATAATAACTATTGTAAACTATAGTTAATCAGCGGTACTACAGTGACTATTGATCTGACCTCTTCGATCCCAAATCTCATCCTCTCCCATAATTTGGTCACTACTATTATTCTCTTCTCTGTTTCTCTGCATAGATCAACAGTTTTGGCTTTCATATAAAATACTCCACTTTTAAAATTTCATGCGTTTTAAATGTTCTCTCACTTTCTGACGAGTTTTCTATTTGACCAAATAAACTTTTTAAGGAAACTTGCCAATTATTACTTATCCTTATAACATTGAGCAAAATGGCATTTAAAAAAAGAGATAATAAGGAATTGCAAGAATCACAATGGTGGAATTAATTCGCTGTAAAGCTATCCTTGAATAGTATTTCTTGAGCTTAGACATCATTAGCCTCTTCAAGGCTGACTGGCTTTGGACCAAGTCCTCAAGTGTGGGTGTCACTGCCGTGATCTCTGGCTCCCTTGTTCTGGTCTGCTTCAATGGTGCTTGCAGTTCTAACCCGGTGTCAGAACAGAGGTTGTCTTTCTCTGAGTCTGTCTTTTCTGCATAGGGCACTCATTTATTTAATGAACACAAGCCAGGCCTGTGCTGAGCGAACCAGGGACATAGTGATAAATGTGCCTTTGCTCTCTAAAACCCACGGTCTGTATGCAGATAATTTTTCAGCTCAATTCTGTTGTCAGTTGCTCATATTTATGGAAGTATCAATGCATTTAAAACACAAAAGAAGAGCAGTGCTGGCTATCTGCAGAGAAGCAAAATGAACACTCGCATGTGGGAAAAGTGGACCAGTTTCTCTGTGCTTACTAGATGTTTATTTTCCTGTAAGCAGCATTGTCGTTTTTATGGTGAGCTTTAGTCTGGGATTTTTGGGGCACCACTTCTGCTTGACCTGGTTCTCATCTTCTTGGACAAACTGTTTCATCGTGTGATCTCTGTTTCAGTCATGTGATCTCCACTTTCAGTCAATGCCACGAGTGCAGGACTTTTCTCCTCTCTTTGTTCCTGGTCTCATGCTCTCTAGTGGTTGCTTGCGTTTTTACTTTCTCACAAATAACAAAATTCAAGCACAGCAGCACAATGTCCACAACCCGGGAGCATTAAGCAAGCACAGCATAGCAGAAGTGAGAAAGCAAACAAGGCTGGCATAAAATATTGCTAACTCCTTTGCTGCTAAAATTGGAGCTCGGTAAAGTTGTCAAAGATATGTGAGATTCGGAGAACACAGAAATACAAAGCTTGTATAATAATTACAGGGAAAAGGGTTTCTGAGAACATTTAAAGCGAATAGGTGATCCAGATGAGTGTGGAGGTTTCTGGAAGGTAGGATACTGTGACAATGTATCTTAAACAAGAAGGTGTGAGCTAACAATAAAGGTGACAGAGTCTCAGAAGAGGGCAAGATGGTGCTGAGCCATGACAACGGGGTTGCTACACTTCAAGGGAGATTACCCAGAGTGGCTGTTAGGTTCTTCACAGGCCTGAGCATTCAAATGTGATGACTTCATAACCTAGACTTGCCTATGGACAGGCCTCAGCCTGGCTACGTGTTAGGGTCTGAGAGAGGTAATTGACATTGCTGATGTTTCTGTACTCTCTATCCTAGGGCATTCTGTGCAAATATAGCTAGATTGACATGTTTATAGAATCTACATAGGATTCCAATTAGTGGTGACGAATGTGAAACCAGTACACAAAATAGCCAGGAGAGCTCTGCTTAGGAAAGCTGTCCTGTCTTGGCTGGTTTGATGGAGACAAAGAGTTGACTCTGACTGGGAATATAGATAAATACATAGCCACAGAGGAAGGCTAGAACAGAGAAACCAAATCAAGAAAACAGTTTTCTATTGGAGATGCTAAGATGTCCAGGCAGATATTTTGCTTCTTACCAACTCTATTGTACTAGGGTAACTTCTCCCCCCACCCTCCCTATACTTTACTGGAAAAAATGGAGATACTCATAGATACACCACAAATTATTTTTTGGTTAAAAAATGTAAGTATTTATCTTTTTTTATTGTATATTTTTATTTACATTTCAAATGATAATCATTTTCTCCATTTCCTGGCAATAAATCCCCTATCCCATCAATCTCCCCTTCTTCTATAAGGGTGTTCCCCCTCCCCAAACACAAATCATTCCCATCCCCCCTGACATTCCCCTACACTGGGGGGGTCCAGCCTTGACAGGACCAAGGGCTTCTCCCATTGTTGCCCAACAAGGCCATCCTCTGCTACATATTCAAATGGAGCCAGGTGTCTGTCCATGTGTACTCTTTGGATGGTGGTTTAGTCCTTGGGAGCTCTGGTTGGTTGGCATTGTTGTTCTTATGGGGTTGCAAGCCCCTTCAGCTCCTTCAATCCTTTCTTTAACTCCTCCAACAGGGACCCCGTTATCAGTTCAATAGTTGACGGCCAGCGTTCACCTCTGTATTTGTCATGTTCTGGCTGAGTCTCTCAGGAGACAGCTATATCAGGCTAGTGTCAGCATGTACTTCTTGGCGTCAGCAATATTGTCTGGGATTGGTGGCTGTATGTATATGGGCTGCATCCCCAGGTGGGGCACTCTCTGGATGGCCTTTCCTTCAAACTCTGCTACACAAACTTTGTCTCCATATCTCCTCCTATGAATATTTTTGTTCCTCCTTTAAGGAGGGCTGAAGCATCTGCACTTTGATGCTCCTTCTTCTTGAGATTCAAGTGATCTGTGGATTGTATCTTGGGTATTTCCAGCTTTTGGGCTAATATTGATGAGTGCATACCATGTGTGTTTTTCTGTGATTGGGTTAACTCACTCAGGATGATATTTTCTAGTTCTATCCATTTGCCTATGAATTTCATGAAATCATTGTTTTTGATAGCTGAGTAGTACTCCATTGTGTAGATATACCACATTTTCTGTATCCATTTCTCTGTTGAAGGGCATCTGGGTTCTTTCCACCTTCTGGCTGTTACAAAGAAAGCTGCTATGAACATAGTAAAGCAAATGTCTTGGTTGTATGTTGGAACATATTTTGGGTATATAGCTAGGAGAGGTATAGCTGGATCCTTAGGGAATGCAATGTCCAATTTTCTGAGGAGCCTCCAGACTGATGTCCAGAGTGATTGTACCAGTTTGCAATCCCACCAACAATGGAGGAGTGTTCCTCTTTCTCCACATCCTCGCCAGCATCTGCTGTCACCTGAGTTTTTTATCTTAGTCATTCGGACTGGTATGAGGTGGAATCTCAGGGTTGTTTCGATTAGCATTTTCTGATGACTAATTCTGTTGAGCATTTCTTTAGGTACTTCTCAGCCATTTGATATTCTGTTGGTGATGCTTGTATCTATGGCTTCTTGTCTCTTCCTTGGGTTTCTATATCCAGGGTTGTTTCCCTTTGTGGTTTCTTTATTATTTCTATTTCCATTTTCAATTTGTTTACCAGTTTGGTTATGTCTTCCTGTAATTCTTTCATGGATTTTTGTGTTTCCTCTCTAAAGGCTTCTGCTTGTTTATTTGTGTTTTCCTGCATTTCTCTAAGGGAGTTTTTTTATGTTTTTCTTAAAGTCCTACATCATTATAAAAAAATGTGATTTTTAAATCTAAATCTTGCTTCTCTGGTGTGTTTGGATATCCAGTATTTTCTTTGGTGGGACAACTGGGCTCTGATGATACCAAGTAGTCTTGGTTTCTGTTGATTAGGTTCCTGCGCTTGCCTCTAGCCATTGGGCTGTCTCTGGTGTTTGCTTGTCATGCTGTTTCTGGGAGTGACTTGACCCTGCTGTAGGCCTCTGTGTCAGCACTCCTGTAGAAGTATTTTCCTGTTTTCTTTCAGCCTTTCCTGAGAACATGTGCTCTGATCTCAGGTGTGTAGGCACTCCTGAAGACTGTCTTCTAGCTCTAGGGGTGGGCAGGAATCAAACGGTACTGCCCCCTGATTGCTTGTGTAGGTCATTGAACCCCCCAGGCACAGTTGGCACTATGAAATTCCCTTTTGGGTCTGTACTGTGGGCAGAGGGTATTCTCCTCTGACTTCTCAGGAGTATTCACACTTCTCTCTCCCATGGGATTTGGGTGCAGGGAGCTGTTTGGCTGGATCAGTTAGGTCCTGGGCGCAGACCAGAACCATGTGTACCAGCGGCTGTCTGTTTCTATATCCCTGTGTTCAGAGGCACTGTGTAATTTCCCGTTGGACCAGGGATGTGGGCTGAGGTGTGCAGTGGTGGCAGTCTGTCCTTCTGCCTCAGGATGTCTGCACTCCTGGGTGGTCTACTCTCCAAGTATTTATCTTTTGTCAAAAACTGTTATCAGTGTGATTCTCAGCTTCACTATAAGACACGCTACCGTTATTATGACTCCATTCTAAACATTTTGATGAACTGCTTAATGCAAAAGTTTAGTCAGTTTTTATAACAGTCCTATAAGACAATAATTTTAATTTGATAGCTGAGAAATTAAGGGAGTTTAATGCACATAATTTATTTAATATTGTTCATTGATGATCTCTATTTAATAGGTCTACCAATAAAGTTATATTCTTGCATAACTCTAGTAACTCATTTTCTTTCTTTTTTTCCAGTGGCATATCGTCTTATGTTGCTTCTTAGGGTTGCCAGATGTGGTAGATTTATCTTCTTAGTATGATTATGCTCTAGTTTTATTTCAATTGCTGATACAAATACCCTGGTAAAACCCAACTTGGTCAAGGGAAGGATGCATTTGGCTTACAATTCCATCATTTTGGGAAAAGTCAAGGCACGAACTCAAGCAGTTAGTCACATAACAGGCCAGCCTGTTCTAGATAATTCCTCACCAAAACTCTCTTCCCAAGTGATTTTATGTTATGTGATGTTGATAGTAAAAGTAACCAGCACAAAATATATCTGCACTATCCCAATAAGATGTAAAACACAATTAACAACTTCTGGTATTTTTTAAATTTGTTTCCTGTCAGTTTAGAGGAAATAAGTTGATAATTGGAGAAGTCATCTGGTTTGAAAGCACTTGCCAAACCCAGGCTAAAGCTACAAACCACCAGCTTCACTATTCTCCCTGAAAGAACTTCACAAGGCTATTCCACAACCCTCCAACCATCTATTACTGGCATGACTTCTGACTCAGTTACAAATGAATTTCATGAAAGTAGAGGATTTTTTTAAAAAAATGATGTACTCTGTTATCTATTACAAATGTCATGTAAGTATTAAAGCTATGAAGAACATATTGTAGTTTAATTTCATAATTCATGAGACATTTCATTTTATGCTTCAGTTTGTGTTTATAATTATGAGGATCTCAGGTATGACTGGTCAGGGAAACTAGTTTACTTTTAGTACTAGGTAAGGAAGTAGCAATACAGGGCAGGGGAATGGCTCAATCAGTAAAATGCTTACCTTGTAAGCAAGAGGATCAAGGTCTGACCCATGTGCACAGACGGTCCCAGTGAGGAAGTAGAGCCATGTGGACCTCCAGCCCTCACTGGGCTAATGGGTGAACTGCAGGCCAGGGAGAGGCTTTGCCAAACAAAACAAACAAAACAAAACAACAACAAAACCCCCAAACCAAAACCAACCAAACCAAACCAAACTAATCCAAACCGAAAGAGCAATAAAAAGACAGTGCTTGAGAAAGGACATGCAAACGTCCTTTGCCCTCACATACATACATATGGACACACATAATACAGGCATGCACACAACATGGTAACGTAACAAGATAGCAAATAAAAATGTCTTCATGGAATACTACAAAAATGAAAATTACCATCAATGATCCATGACAACGAAGAACTAAAATTTAGTAGTCAGCATGCCAGATACTTTTACATGCCCCAAATACCCCAGCAACAACTCTGGGCAGTACTAATTTTACAGATGAGGAAAATACATCACAGAGAGGGGAGGTCAGAGATTCATAAGCTGTTCCAGTTAATGGTGTCTTTAGTATGGTAAATGACACTCATTAATAAATCATGCAACTAAAAGTTTCCTTTATTAGACGGTCTTGTTTAAAACTATAAGTGCTCAAGACCCAGAAACTTTTCAGTCACTCGAAAATAGAATATACATAGTTGAACCGGTATTAACATTCTTCTTTTAGTCTCAGAAAACCACAGCTATTAGTGAATATGCTTGCCTGTTGAGCGCTGCACAAATCATGGGTTTGCATCAAGAATGAACATATCACTTCTCCTTTTGCACCAATTTTCAACCGATAATTTATGACAGCCCAGATTTACTGGAATGAATATAGCATGGTTGAATAGTGACACTACTTACACTGTATAGAAATGATGCTAAGTATCACTGTATTGCTGTTGAAAATTAAAAATATGGTGAGGCTTGGAGCATTCTGGTACAGTTTGGGAAATATTGAGTAGACAGCTTCTCAAAATGAGGAAGCTAATAAATGTGGATATCTCTTGATTGTCTCTGACATGCCAACACCCAGTAATGACACAGAGACTTATATTTATGCATGAAAGTCTGGGCTTTAGCTCCAGGTTTATTCCCTAACTAACTCCTATAACTTAATTAATCTGTTTATTCTAATCCATGTTTGCCACTTGACCTGTTACCTTTCACTCAGTCCTGGTACATCTGACATCTTGTGTCTAGCTGGCAAATCTCTTGTACTTGATTTTTCCCACAGTTTCTAACTCTGCCTAGAAGTTCTATCTTTCTTTTTGTGCCTCAGGTATTGACTGCCAGATCTTTATCAAACCAATCAGAAGGCGAAGGAGGTTTATGTTTGCAAAATACTGAGGTGGGTGGTGAATAATATTACCAAAGTTAGGCCTGTACTCAACTCTTTGCTGTTACAGAAATCAACATTTGAATAATACAAAGATAACCTTTACACAGTGCCCAACAAGATTACACCAGCATGTTGACAGTAGACCTCAAGTATTTGTTACACATCTGCAATGCCAGCACTTGAGAGATTCGGGCAGGAGGATCAGAAAAATTCAAGACCATTCTTGGATATATAGTATCTTAGTTAGGGTTTCTATTATTGTCACAAAGCACCATGACAAAGGCTTATAAAAGAAAGTGTTTAGGTGGTTTATGGTTTCAGAGAATACAGTACACCATGGGGCAGAAACTGCTGAAGATTCCGATTTTGATCCACAAGCAGGAAGCAAAGAGAGACACATTGGGAATGTCCAGTCTCATGAAACCTCGAAGCCTGTCCCCAGTGACACACCTCCAATAAGGCTGCATTTCCTAGGCAAGCGCTCTACCACTGAGCTAAATCCCCAACCCCAAGGCTGCATTTCCTAATCCTTCTCAAACCAACTGAAGGTCAACCATTCAAACACATGAGCCTATGAGGACCATCGTAATTCAAAGCACCATGCATAGAAAACCTGAAGTAGGCTTGGAATACTGAGACCTTGCCTTAAAAGCAAACAACAAGAACAAGAACAACAAGAACAACAGCAACAACTATAACAACAAAAACTAGAACATGAGCCCATAGTATGCTTATACATTTAAAATATCTTAATTGATGGACATATTGAGTTTTTATTGAAGAAGACTATACTTCTCTGCAATTCACTATGATTTTATTAAGAAGTAAATATATTGGGAATGTTAGTTAATAACATGTTTGAAGTAATGTATATAAAAATGAATGAGTTAATAACAATTTTCTTAGAAGGATATAACTTTAAGAGCATATGAAAATGTAAAAAATAGTATAATCAGAGATAAATAAGAAATAGAGCGATCTGAACACTTAAATATTTTCTATTTCATTTAAACTGGTATTATGCAATTTACCACATATTTTGAAACTTTAATTCTCACGTGAAAATCTTGTAACTATGAAGTTATACTTTTTGAAAAAATTCTTACCTCGAAGATTTGCAGCCTACTATCACAAAATTAACATAAACATAAGACAGTTACCAAATGAAAAACAGTGTTAGCATGAAGAGTGACTAATTCCAGAAATGGCCTTTGTCATCCCCTCCTGATTAGACCTGTGGAGAGAGTGCTGTGATTACAGGTGGGAGCTTCCATATCTGGGAAGGATTTGAAAATGTAGGAGCTGAAAAATACACATGGCTGCTCTTTGGTTCCTTCAAAAATTGCAAAGAAAAGTAGCATTCAGCAAAATCAGGTTGTATTATTGCGTGTAAGAACTTATACATACAGATCGAGTGGAAGGAAACAGAGGTCTTTCTCTTAAAAATGCCTTCTTCCCACACCACCAGGAAAAAACAACAGAATCAACTAACCTGAGTCAATAGGGGCTCAAAGAGTCTGAACTGCCAACCAGGGAAACTGCATAGGCCTGACCTAGGTCCTCTGAACCTAAGTTAAACTTGTGTAGCCTGGTCTTCTTGTAGTAGTACTACCAGTAGGAGCAGGGGCTGTCTCTGACTCTATTGCCTGCCTTTGGAACCCTTTCCTCCTACTGGATTGCTTTGTCTAACCTTAATAGAAGAGGAGGTGCCTAGTCCTACTATGCCATGGCTGCTTGATATCCGTGGGAGGCCTCCCCTTTTCTGAATGGGAGTAAATGGGTAGGGGAGTTAGGTGAGAGGGGAGGAAGGAGGCAGATCTTTGGCTGAGATGTTAAATAAGTAAATAAATAAATAAATAAATAAATAGAATAAAATATTTTGTTTCCATAGTTGTATATGACTTAACCAAGGAACCACAGGGCTGCAGTCTCATAGCCTATGAAGTTCAAACCTTGAGTTTCCACAAAGCCATCTGTGTGATGGCACTTACAGATTGGAGGAATGAATATGTTGGATTCACTCAAGTTTGGGAATAGAACCTATTCATTTTTTGACTTGAATCTGTTTCTGAAAAACAGACTATTAAAAGTTTTTCTGTTCAAAAATTTTTTCTTCTTAGACATCCTCCTGTCTCAGGTGCCCATGAAAGCGTTATTGTTGTTCAAGCAATCTGATTAGCCTTTAATATATAAAAATGAAACTCTTTAATATTTAAGAGAATTAGAATTCATAACTGAGACTATTTCAACAGGCTAATCTCTAGCTTGTTTGGCATTCTAAAATATTGTACAAATCTGTTTTGCATAAACTGAGTATAGGGTTAGAGTTCTTTGTGATGCAAAGTTTATTTGAGTTGACTCCCTGTCATCTCATGAGGATCATGGTCAAGACATGGACCTGGTCTGCAGAGTGTGCAGGGCACAGAGGCTGCCATGGCTTTTACAGCTGCCATTAGAGCAGGTATTTTGTTCTTTAGAGGAAAATATTAGATTCAAAAATAATCTTCCTTCCTTCCTTCCTTCCTTCCTTCGTTTCTTCCTTCTTTCCTTTCTTCCTTTCTTTTTTCTTTCTTGTCTTTATAGCCAAGGTTTGTTTTCTTTCATTTATCTTTATTCTTATCTCAATAAATATTTTTTGTAATATAAATAATAAATGTTGACATGATTATGGAGGGAAACTGTAAAACCATAGTCTTTGGAAATCTCTAAGAACAGAATAGATTTTTGTGGGTTGTTTAGACTGTAGTTACAGTAGAGGGATAAAATTGCTTAATCTTTGGAGTCTAATAACCATAGTGTTTTGAAATCGGATATGTCAAATGCTGATATGACCAAAAAATACTAGGCCATTGTGATTTAAATTTCCTGGCTACTAATGAGAAGAGACTTATGACAACATGTGGCTGACTCAACATGGTGTGGTGTGAGTGTTTTGTTTCTAAGGAGTCCACCATACATGGGTTGAGACACTTGTGTGTTGGGGGGTTGTATGCCTTTCCTTTTCAAAATATCCTTTTTGTTCTTTTGCTACTCTGAAACCATATTCCTTTCCTTCTCTAGCTCTTCCTTGTGGTGAATATTGTTAGGGGTTTGGGGCCCTAGGATACTGGGCATCTCTGAATACATGTCTTGTAATGGTAGAATGTGGAAATGGCAGTCAGATCAGACTACTGTGTTCAGCAGGTTTGGCGCCTGGAAGAGAGCAGAGGTCCAGGACTACACTTGGGAAACTGGTCACATAACTATACCTGACCCCTACATTCACTGTGAATGTCAGATGAGTCTAGATGAGGGTGAAGACAGAACCTAGGGAGCTCAGATAACATAGATCATAATCAGAGCTCTGACTGCTTGGACTTCTTACAAGAAGACTTGGTGGTCTTTGCAAGAGGTTCTGATTTCCAGACAGGAATAATCAAATGTAGAGACTCAGTATCCAGCATTCAGCTTGCACTTGGCTTTCCTTGTGTTTTGTATTAGAGATATTTTGTAACCAGTTTCATTTTTTTTATTTCATTCTCCTGATGTTTATAAAAATATTAGTGTATTCTTAATTATTTGAATCTATCTCTGCCTTAAGTTTTTCTTGTATTAAGATTATTTATTTTACTCTTGGTGTTGGACTGAATATACTTGGCTCATGGGAAGTGGCACTACGATGAGGCATGGCCTTGTTAGAATACGTGTGACCTTGTTGGAGGTAGTGTGTCACTGTATAGGTGGCACACTTATTGCTCAAGCTCTGCCAGTGCAGAAGACAGCCTCCTCTTGGTACCTTCTGATCAAGATGTAGAACTCACAGCTCCTCCAGCACCATATCTACCTGCTCGTTGCCACAACATGATGATAATGGACAGAATCTCTGAAACTATAAGCTAGTTCCAATTAAATATTTGACTTTGTAAGACGTATCTTGGTCATGATGTCTCTTTACAGCAATAAAACCCAAATTTTAAATCTTATTTTTGTCTTGTCTCCTTTTTTTTAAAGAAAAAAACCCAGCATTTTTAACATTTTTATAAGTGTTTCAATCAACACTCTTAAACTTTGAGCTGTTGGCTTTGTCTGACATTTCCAACCTTTTTAGGATATTTGAAATTCCACTCCAGCCTTTAATGTCAGCCTGTCATGTTTATTTATTTTTGATTGTCTCAGTTAAAACACCATTCATAGCCCTTCATAAGCTAGGGCCCATAGATGTGTGTCTCCAGCTGCTAGACTGCTATTGCTGGTAGACATTTGTTATTGCTTTTGATCTTTTTAAAATTTTGTGTTTTATGAATTTCACATCACGCACCTCAATCCTATTTATCTCCTCCTCTCCTCATACCTGCCTTCTACCCTTGCAACATCCCTTGTACAAGAGAATAAAAGAAATCTCACTGTAGAAACTATAGCATGTCACAGTGTGTCCTACGGTATACCCTTTAGTCCACACTTCTTTGCTTGCAAATGTTCATTGCAATGATTTGTTTGTCTGGTACAAGGTCTCTAGCTTTTGCTACTCTATCAGTACTGGAACCTCACTGGGACTCCTCTCAAATACCCTGCTGTTATTCTGTGTCATGGAGATCCTGTAGTTTTAGACTGGCCCCTTCATGAGCTGAAGCAGTTCCTTGATGGGATAGATGTTGGAGTGGGCCAATTCAAAACTCTGGATCTGGGCCTCAGAGGAATCTGAGCTGGTCAGCCCCACTGGCTTTCCTGCTCTCATGTATTTGGGGACTGCTTACCAGAATCCCTCACTACCAGGGCTAATGCTACACTGCCGAAGTGAGCTGCATGGCCTGCTCTCCTGAGTGCTGTAGTAGGTATAGGGCAGGGACAGTTCTACTCTGATGACCTTGGACCCAGTTCTCTTGCTTGCTAGAGATGGTAAAGAATGAGGGAGGGGAAGAGGGTGTCTCTCCTTCATCTGCACAACTGCCCAGCAGACAAGAGGCAGAACAAACTCTCCCATGCTCACTTTATTAGGACCAGCTCACTTCTACCACCACCATCAGGGTCAGCTCTACTGTTTTGCCAGATGCTGTGTGGCGCTGCAGTAGGCGAGGGACAGGGATAGCTCTCCTGCTCTCATAACCCTGTCAGGGGCATGCTGGTAGAGTTTTACCTACAAGGTGATTTAGAGGTTGCCATGGCTATGGATAATGTCTGCACAAGATGACTATCTTTCCATCACAGCTCATATGATGAAAACTGGATGAGATGGAGGTTGGCCATGTTTGCAAAGTGCAGGACCTAAATGGCTCTCTCTACAGCTGTGCAGTAAGCACGGCCTACCTTTTATGTTCATCCAGTTTGACTCTTCTACCTGCTGTAGCTCACTTCCTTCCTCTGGGACCCACAGGAGCTTTCTCAAGGTCAGTGCTTGCACTATATACACTAACATCCTCAGAATTGGCTTCCAGGAGACTCCATTTAGGATACTAACATTTATTTCTTAAAGTCCCAACTGTAGCTGCACATAAGCATATTTCCATACAGTAAAATGTACTAAGTTAAAGTGTTGCTCCTCAAACAAGCCAGGCAGCTCTTGCTTCAGTGTCTTTGACCTTGATTTTCTTCATGGACAGCTTCCTTCCTTGCTCTTGACACGACACACTCACCTAATTCTTTCAAAGCCATTTTTCTTAGGAATATTTTCCATCTGTGCTTAAAAGTTCAAGAGACCTCCATTTTGGAAACACAGACATAAAGTTTTTGCTTAGTGATTTACATAGTCCTTCTTGCTTCTACTATGTTATATAATCAACTTATTTAGTTTATTTTCTGTCTTCTTATTTTATATCATAACTCACAATGGGCAGGACTTTAATTCGTTTTGTTGGTAGCTGTCTCTACAGTATTTATAAATATTTGCTGAAGAAACGGAAACTTGGCTTTGACCTTCGGTTGTATACATTGTCGAGACAGTAAGTTTTCCTTTCTGAGTGAGTGCCCCTGTATCTGTAATGGGAAAATATAAATATAAATTTCTATTGGAGAGCTGTGGTAGGAATCCAAAGGCAATGCTTCATTCTCTAGAGTTTCTAAACAAACACACTACAAAAAGAAAAGTATCACACAAAATGTGAAATGTCTCACGTGTGTGTGTGTGTGTGTGTGTGTGTGTGTGTGTGTATGTGAACATTTAGGTGGGTGTGCGCACACTCATGTGGAGGCCAGAGGTCAATGTTTGCATGTCTTTCTCAATCACTGTCTTGTGAAGCATTGCTTCTCCCAGAATGAGAAGCTCATTGGTTCAGTTAAGTTGGCTGGTCAATGTATATGTCTGTCTTGCCTCCTCACTGGGGTCAGCATGGCCCACTAACTTTTATGAATGTTCTTGGGATCTGAGCTCAGGTTCTCATGTTTGCAAGCAAGTACCATAGCCAATGGAGCCATCTTCCAAGCTCCTGGTTCACAGTCTTTGAATAGGTGATAGACTGGCAACAGACTAATTTAAAACTTTAATTTCCAGGAGAATTTATTTGTTGAATATTACCAAGCAAATTGTGTTTCATGCCTATCTTCTAGTTATTTGAATAAAATCAAATGCCATTAAGTGACAGAGAAGGCCTGAGAACTGAAGGCACCCTGCCTGACTTGAGTTGCAGCCTGTGAAGAAAGCCAGTGCATAGTTTTGGGACTGAGGTAAGCTTTGGAAGCTTTAAAAGGATATGAGATATGGATATACATACAAGTTGTGTTCACTTTGAGGTCAAGGAATTTTCTTTTCCTATTTTGCTGTGTGTGTGTGTGTGTGTGTGTGTGTGTGTGTGTGTGTGTGTGTGTGTATGCAGGCATATTTATGGGAGTATATGTATTTAATTTGTATTTTGATTCTAAAATAATTCACATAACAAGAAGAATGAACCTAACATTTACTTCAACCCAACTCCTTTCTCTGTCCTTGTAGAGTGTCTGTGACTTTATAGACTGCTCAAGGACACAAGGATCTTGAAAATGTTCCCTTTCCTCTTGGTGTAGTTCTGTATTTGTCAAGATTGTGGAAGAGAGCAGTTGTACTTTTCTTAGTGGCTTCAATGATTAGTACACAGTGACAGGCAAGAAGCCCAGCTCTTAAAGGGGGAAATGAAATAGACATTGGAGGTGGATGGAGAAAGAACTGGATGGGAGAGGGGGTGAGGAGGGGAACATGGATGGGGATCACTTGATGAATCTTTAATGTGGATAAAAAAAGAAACCACCATGGAAAGAGGGTAACAGGATACAAGAGGTAAGTGACAGGATATAAGTGATTGGATAGGGGAAATGAGGAAAGGGGGCTCCTTAGTGAAGGAGGTAAATTATGAGATGGGGGGAGGTAGGTAAAATATGGGTGTCTTAAAGAGACACAAGGAATCATATTAACAATCTACCTAAAAATAATACATATGATTCTCTATATAAATATTTATATAAATAGTTTAAATGATTTTTCTCATATGGGGATGACTGTGCTCCCTCCAAGAACCAAAGACAACCTATCAAGTGCCTAATACTAGACACGAAATGCCCACTTTTGTGTTGATAGTCAGGATAGTTCAAGAGACTCCTAAAATACATAGCTAAATGATGTTGCCCTTGGTTACCTCTCAGAGGTGGAAGGTAAGTCCGCATTGCTAAAGACACCATGCTCTTCAGTATCAGGGCCTAGAGACCCCTGTGCTAGAACTGACCAGAACGTCCCCTACCCAATGACTAGCTTTCTTGGTATCACAAGACACTATGCAAGCTTCCAAAGGAAGGAGTGAAGCAAGCAGTAGTATTCCTACAAGTTATGATGTCTATGGACCATATCAACAAGCAGCCAGCAGCTAAGGGTTAAGCTACACCTAACCATCAGCTCTCTAACTGTACTTAAGACACACTTAACAAGAGCGATATCATGTTTGCTATTAGAAACCTAGCTACCTCCTCTGTGCTAGTAAAGTCACACTCAATGGAAGAGAATCTACAACTACTAATTTACTAAACCAGCATACTAAACCCTAACAATAATTATCCTATGCCCACAAGTAAGCGTAGTCTTCATTCCTCATAGAGAGAACTTCTTTTTGCAACAGATGGAGACCACTACAGAACTCACAATTAACCAAAATGTAGAATTGTAGAGTATTTATAATACATCCATGTATTTAAGGCTCAGGAAACATTGTAGAAGAAGAGGTGGAAAGATTGTAGAGGCTCTTGCTCTGAGATTGTGTCTAGTAATGATATCAAAAGCTATACCCATAAATCTCAATATGATTATTCAAGTGTAAGTGGAACAAAAATGATACCAATGGACATGCCAAAGTGGACAGGAAAAGCCCACTGAGGTCTCAACCCTACAAAGGACTACAGGAAACTGAGGAAAGTTGGGAGGAGGAGAAAATGGTCCTCCCCAGGCGAGAACATACCAACTCACTGTCCAATTCCAAATAGTCAGCTCTGCACAAAAGAACACACATGGTATGTACTCACTAATAAGTGGATATTAACCCAAAAGCTCACAATGCCCATAATATAACCCACAAACCATATGGAGTGTAGAAGGAAGACCAGGGTGTGGATGCTTCAGTCCTGCATTGAGGGGGAAACAGGATGATTGCGGGAGGTGGAGGGAGAGTTGGACAGAGGAGGGAGAAATGAGGGGGAAGAAATAAGGGTAGCAGTCTCAGGAACTGGAGGAGATATAAGAGAGGTAGAGAGGGTCAAAAAATCTAACACAATATGTAGAAGGGGTGTGAGGAACTAGGGGTAGCCACTGGAGGTTCCCAGACACCAGGGAAGTGTGAGACTCCCAGGGCCCAGTGGGACTTTAGCTGAAATGTGCAGAGAAGGAGGGAGGAAGATAGAACCTGTAGAGACCACCTCTAGTAGATAGGTGTGGCCCCTGGTCAAGGGATGGGGCTACCTACCCATCTCAAAGATTTTAACCCAGACATGTTCCTGTCTAAAGGAAGAAAAGGAACAAAAATGGAACAGAGACAGAAGGAAGGGACATCTGGGGACTGCCACACCTGGGGATCCATCATGTCTGCAGACACCAAACCCAACACTGTTGCTGTGGTCAAGACACACTTGCAGACAGGAACCTAGTGTGGTGGTTCCTGAGGAGGACCAGCCAGCAACTGACCAATGCAGATGTGGATGCTTGGAGCCAACCTTCAAACTGAGTTCAGGGAACCTGGTTGGGGAGCTGGCAGAAGGACTGGAGGAGCAGAGAGGGATTGCACCCCATTGGAAGAACAACAAAGGCTGGCCTGACCACCCAGTTCTCCCAGAGTCTAGACCATAAACCAAGGAGTGTACCTGGAGGGATCCATGGCTCCAGATACATATGTAGCAGAGGATCGCTTTGCCTGACTGCAATGGGAGGGGAGGCCCTTGGTCCTGGGGAGGCTTGATGCACCAGTGTAGGGGGATGCTGGAGGGGCTGGAGTAGGAGAGTGTGGGTGGGTGAGGGAGCACCCTGTTGGTGGAGGGAGTAACTGGGAAGTGGGAGATCATTTGAGATGTAAACGAATGGAATGATTAATAAAAAATAAAAATAACCCCCCAAAAACAAATTGTCAACTCTGAGAACATACAAATAGATAAGATTATACAGACTTGATAAGATATTTTATGAGTATTTAATGTATATACATATACACATATGCATGCACTAGCAATTGGTGAGAAAAGAGGCCGCGAATTTGAAGGAGAATCAGGTGAGGTATATGGAAGGGTTTGGATAGAGGAAAGGGAAAAGATAAATGTTATTAAATTACAATCTCAAAACCCCCAAAGAAAACCAAACAAATGAACAACAACAACAACAGCAACAACAACAACAACAACAACAACAACAACAACAAATGAATTCAACTTGCTTTCCCAAACTGTCTTGGAAAAAAATTTCTTAGAATGTTATGAATTTTTACCCAGAGTGGATATTTGGGAATTAGATCATGAGCAGCTGTGTGCTGTTCTTTTAAAACAAGCTAGAGGAAGGAATTTTAAAGATTTTTCTCCCTAAGGAAGCGATAAATCAATGAAGAGATAGCTATCTTTAATGTGATTTAGATATCATCCGAAGAATTATTTCATTGAAATGCATTATGTCATAGATGTGATGATTTTTATGCTTCCTTGTATTAGCTAAAGATACAATTAATTTTTAAAAAGCTGAACAGATGGAATGGATACCCGATTCCCACTTGTATTTATTATATATGTATTCAGATTGAGAGAAGCTGAGCTCAGCTACTCAATCACTCACAAAGTCTACTGGATTTATCCTGTGTATATAATTGACTAAATTCTTGTAATCTTTGATATATTCAGTTTCAACAAAGCGAGTTCCTGTATAGTTCAAGTTTTCGATGATTCGTCCTTTATATATTGGGCCACTTTTCTTTTACCTATGTCTATATTTTTCCTCATGCATTTCTACTGATTATTGTGTCTCTTAATTGTAGCTATCATTAACTTGATTCTGTTTTCAAGTTACATGAAATGATGCTTAAATTTTTGATGAATATTTGAAACAAAAACAACATAGCACAGGGTGTCTCCCATTCTCAATAGCCATTAATAGCTCTTCATCTGTGAATGGGGTCTTGTGATATTCCCCATTCACGTTGGTTTGTCAACTGGTGTTGACATTGTGACATTGTGACATTGTGGAGTTCTTACTTAGGTAACTATATTTTTGAGGCTTCACTGGGGAAGCTTCCTTGGGATATATGGAAGATCCTGTCTCATAGCAGACATCCTGGTCTTCTGGTTCCTCCCATCTTCCTGCCTTCTCTTCTGTGATATCCCCGAACCTTAAGTGCAGGCGTTGTGCTGTAGGTATATCCACTACTGTTGGACACCATGTCCCCATCTGTTGTTATCGACACATATCTATTTATTTGTTAAAATGTTCATCTCTTCTCATCTGTCACATGTATCTCACTTCATTGTTAGGCTTATTTCATTGGATTCTTTCCTTTCTACTCTAGCTCAGTAACTCAACAGTGCTCAACCTCTAATTTTGCTTTTCCACTTTTTGAAAAGCATTTCAATGCTTTAAAAATATTTTTTTTCCAGAGGCAGAAGGAACACCCATTCAGAGCCTGCCCCGCATACTTATACAGCCACCCAATTAGATAAGATGGATGAAGCAAAGAAGTGCAGGCTGACAGGAACCGAATGTAGATCTCTCCTGAGAGACACAGCCAGAATACAGCAAATACAGAGGCGAATGCCAGCAGCAAACCACTGAACTGAGAACAGGACCCCTGTTAAAGGAATCAGAGAAAGGACTGGAAGAGCTTGAAGGGGCTTGAGACCCCATATGAACAACAATGCCAAGCAACCAGAGCTTCCAGGGACTAAGCCACTACCTAAAGACTATACATGGACTGACCCTGGACTCTGACCTCATAGGTAGCAATGAATAGCCTAGTAAGATCACCAGTGGAAGGGGAAGCCCTGGGTCCTGCCAAGACTGAACCCCCAGTGAACATGATTGTTGGGGGGAGGGTGGTAATGAGAGGAGTATGGGGAGGGGAACACCCATAGAGAAGGGGAGGGGGAGGGGCTAGGGGGATGTTGGCCTGGAAACCGGAAAAGGGAATAACAATCGAAATGTAAATAAGAAATACTCAAGCTAATAAAGATAAAAAATATATTTTTCTATCCTATCAAAGTCTACCCTCAATAACCTAATATTTTTGTAAGTAAACCTAGGAAGAAATTATTTATGAATAAAATAGTTTGCTCCAAGAAAAAAAATCAGTAGACTGCTCAATATTTCTCTTCTACCTACACAAGTATAAAAATTAAATGTGACTCTCAGATCAGGCATATCCCATGTGGTCCCACCACTGGGAAGGCTGAAGTAGGAAGACTGTCTCAAGCGTGATGCCAATTATGCAGTTAGAAGCAGATAAGCCAGAGATAGGTACAGAGCAAGATCCTGACTTATCAGAACAAACCAAACAAAATGCAGAAGGTGAATATCCATAAAACAATATTTTTATATTTAGAGTATACAAATAAGGATTGGGATTTATTAACCACCTAAAACCATTTTAAGATTTCTGTAGGTTCTCTACTGCTGAAAGATTTTTGGCACATTGGAGAAAATCCTTTACGAAAATGAGTGATTCAGGAGAGACTGGTGCTGAGACAGGAGAGAGATGTGTTGATGGGGAAAAGGAAGTGTGAACCCCGGAAACAGTGCTACTTAAAAAAAATAACGTTTTAGAGACATTTTTTTTTTTTTTAGGCAACACAAATTTATTTCCTTATAGATCTGTGGTCAGAGAATTTTCACAATTCTTTTTTTTTATTAACTTGAGTGTTTCTTATATACATTTCTTTTTTTTATTAACTTGAGTATTTCTTATATACATTTTTTTTTTATTAACTTGAGTATTTCTTATATACATTTCAAGTGTTATTCCCTTTCCCGGTTTCCAGACAAACATCACCCTCCCCCCTCCCCTTCCTTATGGGTGTTCCCCTCCCAAACCTCCCCCCATTGCCACCCTCCCCGCATAGTCTAGTTCACTGGGGGTTCAGTCTTAGCAGGACCCAGGTCTTCCCCTTCCACTGGTGCTCTTACTAGGATATTCATTGCTACCTATGGGGACAGAGTCCAGGGTCAGTCCATGTATAGTCTTTAGGTAGTGGCTTAGTCCCTGGAAGCTCTGGTTGCTTGACATTGTTGTACTTTTGGGGTCTCGAGCACCTTCAAGCTCTTCCAGTTCTTTCTCTGATTCCTTCAACGGGGGACCTATTCTCAGTTCAGTGGTTTGCTGCTGGCATTCGCCTCTGTATTTGCTGTATTCTGGCTGTGTCTCTCAGGAGCGATCTACATCCGGCTCCTGTCGGTCTGCACTTCTTTGCTTCATCCATCTTGTCTAATTGGGTGGCTGTATATGTATGGGCCACCTGTGGGGCAGGCTCTGAATGGGTGTTCCTTCAGTCTCTGTTTTAATCTTTGCCTCTCCCTTCCCTGCCAAGGGTATTCTTTTTCCTCATTTAAAGAAGGAGTGAAGCATTCACATTTTGATCATCCGTCTTGAGTTTCCTTTGTTCTAGGGATCTAGGGTAATTCAAGCATTTGGGCTAATAGCCACTTATCAATGAGTGCATACCATGTATGTCTTTCTGTGAGTGGGTTAGCTCACTCAGGATGATATTTTCCAGTTCCAACCATTTGCCTACGAATTTCATAAACTCGTTGTTTTTGATAGCTGAGTAATATTCCATTGTGTAGATGTACCACATTTTCTGTATCCATTCCTCTGTTGAAGGGCATCTGGGTTCTTTCCAGTTTCTGGCTATTATAAATAAGGCTGCGATGAACATAGTGGAGCACGTGTCTCTTTTATATGTTGAGGCATCTTTTGGGTATATGCCCAAGAGAGGTATGGCTGGATCCTCAGGCAGTTCAATGTCCAATTTTCTGAGGAACCTCCAGACTGATTTCCAGAATGGTTTTACCAGTCTGCAATCCCACCAACAATGGAGGAGTGTTCCTCTTTTAGAGACATTTTTCAATTTTATTTTGTAAGCCTAACAGAATTTTGCTTCAGAGTTTTCAAATGTAATCACAAGTCATACCAACTATAAAAACTGAAAAATTTTAGTTGGTATTATGTTTTAATATTGGGAATGTATAGGGTTGTACACATAGGCTCCAGACGACTGGAAGTCATGCCGAAGATTCATGTGTAGGACATGTGATTTTGCCAGTAGAGGAACAAAGTCATGATTAGGTATATGTAGCTTTTCAATGAATCAATCAATCAAGTAGCACATTTGGACCAATAATAGACATAATTGAACTTCTCTGATTCCACTAAAACTGGAAAATGTGTTAAACAGGATTATATAATTAACACATGGGGCATCCGGTTGAAACTGAATCTTAAACAGACAGCACACACACACACACACACACACACACACACACACACACACACACACACACACACACACATATTAGTTTATTCTGCTCATCTGAAATTCATAGTCCAGGGGGCACTCTGGCAACCTCTTCAGCTTAGAACAATGAGAAGTCTAAGAGTCAAACTACAAACATGGAGAGCAGTAAGAACACAAGGAAACCCATGTCAATTTACTGCCAACAACCACAGGTCCATTGTCATTCCCTTGTTGAGGTACAGGATTTCTATTCTTGAATCTATATCTGGATGAAACTAATAATTTGATTGTAATTAATAGAAAGTAGAGGAAAGACCTGAAGAGATATAAGGTCTAGATTATGACAGGAGCTGCAGATTCTGCATGGTACATGCAGATACAACCTGTTGAATCACTGAGCCACCCAATAAGAGAACTGCCTACGGCCACCATATTGTAAAGGAGCCTCACCCACATGGAAAGGCTTAAGTATGTGTTTCTATTGGCTGCCTCAGCTGCACTGAAGTCGCTTCTGAGAACCATATCAATATTTGGAATGGGAGTGCATCCCTCCTGATCACTGTGTAACTGTAGACCACACGGTGTAAAACAGGTAGAGTATTCTCACTTGTCTTATCTGAGTACCGTGTTTACAGAATTGAGTAACACAGTGAAGCAATTATTTAAGTCACTAGGTTCGGAGTGGCAAGGGGAGAGTGGGGTACTTGCTAAGCCACGATAATATCTAAAACATTGAGAAAGTGAGTGGATAAACCAACCAGTATTGAAGGAGCTGAGAGCCATCAACGGCTTTGGTAGGGAGAATGGCTCCTCTGCTCCACCCCACACCTGAAAGAAAAGGGTAAGGATGAATCGCTGGCGAAGATTTGTAATCTCCTTCTTAACATTCTTTTCTGGAGAAAAATCGCACTTTCAAGTCAATCAGTTTGCAAAGCACTGGGAAAAAAAGGTTGAGCACTGAATGGAGAAAGGAATGAATTAAACTCCTGTCTTAATTTCTGATCTCGTCTCTGAGCATTGAAAGAAGCCATTAAGACAGTGCATAGGACTTAATGGTCTTTAGGGAGGCTGATAACCGGGGAAACAGATTGCAGTCATTTTGTTTCGGTGACCCACCAGTCACTTTAAATTTTGCATTTCTTTACAGTTCTGAAATAAGGCCACTCTAAAGTGTTCTTTTGAAAGAATACAAGAATTCCACGAGAGAAGAGAGCAATTTGGCGACAAGAAAATTTCCTTTATGCTGTAATGCCTATGGCGAAGTCTCTGAACAGCTGAATGGTCCAAGATAAAAGTGAAATATAGTCCTTGGTCGCTTCTTATGGAAGGATTTTTTGTTTTTATTTTTGAGTACCATAATATGGATTAGTTGTGAGGAACACTGTGAAGAAAGACTAAGCCATTTTTCTTGAGGACTTTACAATATCATGGGATGATTGTAATATGAAAAATGTCTACACCTTACTCAAACTTGCATTTTTTATGTTTACATAGCATTTCTTTTATAAAGATTTGGGAGTCAACTTTGAGTGGCTTGAAACAGTTTCCCTCACACAGCTCCTCTGCATACCCCTTCCCTTTCTTCTCTGAGAGGGTGGGAGGGCCCCCTTGGCTACCCCTCCCCAACCTTGGCACATTAACTTTGCAGGACTAGGTGCATCCTCTCCCACTGAGGCCAGTCAAGGAAGTCCAGTTAAGGGAATGGGATCCGCAGGCAGGCAACTAGAGACAGCCCCACTCCAGGTGTTAGAGGACCTGCATGAAGACCAAGCCATACATCTGCTACATATGTGTGAATGTGGTGGAAGCCTAGGTTTAGCCTATGTATGTTCTCTGGTTGGTGGTTCAGTCTCTGAGAGACCCCAAGGGTCCAGGTTAGTTGATTCTGTTGGTCTTCCTGTGCCATTTCTTTCACCTCTTGGGCCCTCAATCCTTCCCCCAACTCTTCCGTAAGACTCCTGTGTAATGTTTGGCTGTGGGTTTCTGCATCTCTTTTGGTCAGCTGCTGGGTGGAGCGTCTAAGAGGACATTTATGCTAGGCTCCTGTTTGAATGTATAATAGAGTATCATCAGTAATGTCAGAGATTCTTGCTTGCCCATGGAATGGGTCTCAAGTTGGGCTGGTTATTGGTTCGCTATTCCCTTAGTCTCTGCTCCATGTTTATCCCTGCATTTCTTGTAGGCAGGACAAATTTTGTGTTGAAAGTTTTGTGGGTGGGTTATTGTCCTTATTCCCCTACTGGGGATCCTGTCCGGTTACAAGAGGTACCCAATTCAGGGTCCATATTCCCACTGCTGGGAGTCTCAGCTAAAGTCACTTTGTAGACTCCTCAGAGCCTCCTCATCCTGGCTCTCTGGCATGGCCTAGAGATACCCTCATCTGCAACCACTGCCAGCTACCAATCTCCATTCGTTGTCCTGTCTCTCCCCAAACCTGATCCCAGATCACCCCATCCCCCTCCCCATCTCCTCTCTCACCCAGGGAGAGCCCTCCTTCTGCCTCCTATGAGTATTTTATTCCCTTTTATAAGTGAGATTCAAGCATCCTTGCTTGGGCCTTCCTCCTTCTTGTTTAGCTTCTTTGGGTCTGTGGAGTTTAGCATGGGTATCTTGTACTTTATGGCTAATATTGACTTCTAAGTGAATACATACCATGCATGTTCCTTTGGATCTGGATTACCTCACTCAGGATATTTTCTAGTATCATCCATTTTCCTGCAAAATTCATAATGTCATTGTTTTTGTTAGCTGAGTAGTGTTCCTGTGTAAATGAACTACATTGTCTGTATCCATTATTTGGTTGAGGGGCATCTGAGTTGTTTCCAGCTTCTGACTATTATGAATAAGGCTGTTATGTTGTTCAGTTCTCTCTGGCATCAAGCTTGTAATCTCCCTTGTCCCTATGAGTGCTAAGATTACAGGTGTATACCACTACCACAACTGTGCTCTCATGTCTTCTTTGGCCCCTCTCTGTTATTTCCAGGATTCCTCAGGTCTTATGATGTCCGGTCCAACCAGCATCTTTTTATCTCCTGCAGTCTACTGAGCTTCCTGGATTCCCCAAGCTTCCTGGAATCTAACTTTTAATCCTAGGCTGCTTTATCCATGTTCATCATTCAATACCCCCTTCATTAGTGTGGCGAGGCCAACCTCCAAAAAGGGCTCTTTCTGGTGAGGTAATACATTCTCTCCATTGATTAAAACTCCTCCGAATTCCCAAGATTTTGATGTCAAACTGCATTTTTCAAAAAGTTCATAAATTTGAGAGTGATCCGACATCTTTTATAGATGATAAGATTTATTATTATTCCTATGACTCACTATGTTCATTTTTTAAAAATTGGTTTTCTGGTTACTATGTAGTGAGTTCATTAAAGAGATAGGTGCTTATCAAACTCGTGTCAAATCTGGTTTCACCATTCAGTTCCTTAGTTCTGCTGTTCCTATCACATGATAATCTCAGTTTCGGCAGCCCTTGTTTATTTTCAACATAGTCATCTAATAGCAAACTTATTAAAGAAGTAAAAATATTAATCTCAGTGCTCTGTGAGTTCAAGGCCAGCCTGATTTACATAGTGAGTTCCAGGTCAGCCGGACCTATAAAGTGAGACCTTGCTTCAAATATCTGTACTAATTCTTAAAATGTTTCACCTTCTTTTCATAACAGACAAGATCACATAGGAATACCTCACCCTCGGCGGTACTCTTAAGCTACTGAAAATTCATGTTTAAGATTTCAGCCTCTTGAGGAGTCTCACGTGCCCCCGAAGCCTGTGAGGTATTAACTGCCCATTGTCCACCATGGCTTCCCTTTGTCAGTCTGCCATCTTCTCATCCTCTTTTGCTTGATGTATGCCCATCAGGGCTTTACCTCTAGGTACCTGCTTGGCAATGCCTATTTTCAAGCCAAGTGTTAATTCTTTCTACTACGTGTCGCTGTTAAGGCCCAAAGTGATAAGAAGAAAGCCCTCTGCTAGCTGGACTACTTCAGTAGCAATTGTGATACCTGAATTTTTCCCCCCTCAAAAGTTTTATGGAAAACCAGTCAAGAAACAAAGCAACTGACAGTTGTTTGTTGTAGCTTTGGGCTTCACTTTTTTGTGCTCTTGGTGTTCCCCAGTTTTTCTGAGCGTTGACTAACCCTCCTAAACCTTGTGATGTCCCACTGATAAGTATTCTGGGCTCTCCCTAGCGTCAGGTGATTCTGCTGTAGTGTGAGACCTGAGAAGTTTTGCACTGACAGATAGCTGACATTAAACTCATTTACTCATTTCTTGGGTCTTCAGTCTAGGTCAGTGGTTCTCAACCTATGGGTTATGACCCCTTGGGCTTGCATAGCAGATATTTACCTTATGATTCTAAACAGGAGCAAAATTACAATTATAAGTAGCAATGAAGCTAAATCTATGGTCGGGAATAACCACAACACAAGGGGCTGTATTAATGGGTTGCAGAATTAGGAAGGTTGGGAGCCAGTGGCCTAGGTGTTTGTCAAATAGCGGTCCTTCTTCTCCGTATCAAAAGAAACATATAGCATTTTTGCTTTGCATCTATCAAGTCATACCAAGGCACCTGCTTGATTGCTGAAAAAGCTTGGATTTGGGTTACTGTTTGGAGTAAGTTCATGGCATTGTGTACATGGAAAGAATTCCAAGCGAATTTCAGACTTCAAAGGGAGGGAAACCCAGCCTTACTAGTAGAAAGTTCTCCAATCAGAGAGTAATGAAACCAATCTTGGGCCACATTTTGCAAAGGACTGAGAATGATGGTAACTATGTATGTATGTATTCATTTTTTTTATCTTTGATTTAACTGATTTTCACATTTACTATGTTAAAAAACAGTTGATGTCACATGTAATATTAATTCTGTATTTTAGTTTTTGGGATCACAATTTGCATTGAGCATGAGATAAAACAACCAATCGTAATTTCTACACAGCTGGATTTAGTGACAGTAAATAAAGTTGAAGACTCAAGGCCTCAGAAGGGGTTCTGGAGATGCATTTATATTGTTACATTATGGGGCTGTGGGAGCCATACAGAGCAGGTGTGGAGCAGAGTGGGATTGAGGCATGAGATCGATGAGATGGTGGGGGTAGGATTTTATTCCCCATGCCACCCCCGCAGGAGGCCTGCATGTCCCTGTACACACAGACCCATTTTTGCCCCACTGGAGGAGGTCATATAGCCTGGTAGACGGGTTAATTATACGGTCATATCCAGCATCACCTGGAATTCTTCCTTATGCAAATGATGCATTTCCAGCACCCTGGCACTACCCAATGATGTACTCTCTCTGAAGCCTGTCTCCCAATGGTCTGTTTCTATAGTGCTCACTCACTGCCTGATGTCTCCGTCCCTGGTCATTCCTGCCTCACTTCCCTCAGGACCCAGCAGTCATGCTGCTATGGTGGGGGAAGCAGGGCACGAATGGTTATATGGTTTTGTAAATCTGCACAAGAGATGATTTTTTTCCACAAGAACTGTTCACTTTTCTAAACTGCAGAGAATCCAGTCCTCACCTAACTTGATTCTGATAAACTCCTGAGCTTCCACTCACGAGATGAGCTGGTTATTGACTCTGTAAACAGATCCCGCTTTTACTGTCTTCATCTTCCTGTTTATTTAGTTTAAATTAAAAAGACATTGTAAAGTTAAAATACAATTACAGAATTTTCTCCCTTCTTTTCCTCACCCTACCCTTTCCAAGTTTCCCCATTTCCCTCTCTAATTTATGTTGTCCTTTCCTTTAATTGTTATTGCTTTTTTAAAAAGATTTATTTATTTTTATTTATATGAGTACACTGCAGCTGTCTTTAGACACACCAGCAGAATGTGTGGGATCCCGTTACAGATGGTTGTGAACCACCATGTGGTTGCTGGGGAACTGAACTCGGCACCTCTGGAAGAGCAGTTAGTGCTCTTAACCACTGAGCCATCTCTCCAGCCCAAATTGTTATTGTTACTTATATGTATAAGTGCCTAAATATGTATAAATTAACAACCTAAAGAGTATATTTAGTGTTTCTTGCATGTACATGATTTCAGGGCTGAACACTTGGTATTAGATAAACAATTAGGGGCTCATCTCTGGAGACAACTAATTGCCTCTCTCTTGCCTGTCCTTAGTTACAGGTAGTTCTTTGTCCACAAGGGTCTTGTCAGATTTCCACCTTCCTTGTTAGTATACTAATGTAAAACTTACTTTATGCTAATATGTCCTAGTAACTATGCACACTTAAATTAGGAAAGGACCACTTGACATGCTGATAAATAACTATTGCTTCAAGTCCCTAAGTGACTCTTATTATCCCTCCATCCAGCGCCTTCCACTCAGCCCATCCCCCACAGACCCCCTTAATACCTGGCATATCAGTGATCAATCCAGTGCACTGCACTAGCACCCACTCTAGTTGGCCGATGTCTCTGCTCAATGAGTTATTATACGAGTTAAATATCACACCTACTTAAAAACAACCTTAAAGCCACACCCGCGGATCCTGGCCCGCAGCAGCTCTCTGCTCCCAGACCCCGTGAGAGAGAGAGACCCAACCGCCTGGTCAGGTGGGCACTCCTGAGGCTGCAGAGCAGAAGAGACCACCAACACTGCTCACCCCTGCCCACATCCCTGGCCCAAGAGGAAACTGTATAAGGCCTCTGGGCTCCCGTGGGGGAGGGCCCAGGAGCAGCAGGACCCTTGCCTGAGACATCTCCGGAACCTGAAGGAAACAGACCGGATAAACAGTTCTCTGCACTCAAATCCCGTGGGAGGGAGAGCTAAACCTTCAGAGAGGCAGACAAACCTGGGAAACCAGAAGAGACTGCTCTCTGCACACACATCTCAGACGCCAGAGGAAAAAGCCAAAGACCATCTGGAACCCTGGTGCACTGAAGCTCCCGGAAGGGGCGGCACAGGTCTTCCTGGTTGCTGCCGCTGCAGAGAGCCCGTGGGCAGCACCCAACGAGCGAACTTGAGCCTCGGGACCACAGGTAAGACCAAATTTTCTGCTGCAAGAAAGCTGCCTGGTGAACTCAAGACACAGGCCCACAGGAACAGCTGAAGACCTGTAGAGAGGAAAAACTACACGCCCGAAAGCAGAACACTCTGTCCCCATAACTGACTGAAAGAGAGGAAAACAGGTCTACAGCACTCCTGACACACAGGCTTATAGGACAGTCTAGCCACTGTCAGAAATAGCAGAACAAAGTAACACTAGAGATAATCTGATGGCGAGAGGCAAGCGCAGGAACCCAAGCAACAGAAACCAAGACTACATGGCACCATCGGAGCCCAATTCTCCCATCAAAACAAACATGGAATATCCAAACACACCAGAAAAGCAAGATCTAGTTTCAAAATCATTTGTGATCATGATGCTGGAGGACTTCAAGAAAGACGTGAAGAACTCCCTTAGAGAACAAGTAGAAGCCTACAGAGAGGAATCGCAAAAATGCCTGAAAGAATTCCAGGAAAACATAAATAAACAAGTAGAAGCCCATAGAGAGGAGACACAAAAATCCCTGAAAGAATTCCAGGAAAACATAAATAAACAAGTAGAAGCCCATAGAGAGGAGACACAAAAATCCCTGAAAGAATTCCAGGAAAACACAATCAAACAGTTGAAGGAATTAAAAATGGAAATAGAAGCAATCAAGAAAGAACACATGGAAACAACCCTGGATATAGAAAACCAAAAGAAGAGACAAGGAGCTCAACAAGCTTCACCAACAGAATACAAGAGATGGAAGAGAGAATCTCAGGAGCAGAAGATTCCATAGAAATCATTGACTCAACTGTCAAAGATAATGTAAAGCAGAAAAAGCTACTGGTCCAAAACATACAGGAAATCCAGGACTCAATGAGAAGATCAAACCTAAGGATAATAGGTATAGAAGAGAGTGAAGACTCCCAGCTCAAAGGACCAGTAAATATCTTCAACAAAATCATAGAAGAAAACTTCCCTAACCTAAAAAAAGAGATACCCATAGGCATACAAGAAGCCTACAGAACTCCAAATAGATTGGACCAGAAAAGAAACACCTCCCGTCACATAATTGTCAAAACACCAAACGCACAAAATAAAGAAAGAATATTAAAAGCAGTAAGGGAAAAAGGTCAAGTAACATATAAAGGCAGACCTATCAGAATCACACCAGACTTCTCGCCAGAAACTATGAAGGCCAGAAGATCCTGGACTGATGTCATACAGACCCTAAGAGAACACAAATGCCAGCCCAGGTTACTGTATCCAGCAAAACTCTCAATTAACATTGATGGAGAAACCAAGATATTCCATGACAAAACCAAATTTATACAATATCTTTCTACAAATCCAGCACTACAAAGGATAATAAATGGTAAAGCCCAACATAAGGAGGCAAGCTATACCCTAGAAGAAGCAAGAAACTAATCATCTTGGCAACAAAACAAAGAGAATGAAAGCACACAAACATAACCTCACTTCCAAATATGAATATAACGGGAAGCAATAATCACTATTCCTTAATATCTCTCAATATCAATGGCCTCAACTCCCCAATAAAAAGACATAGATTAACAAACTGGATACGCAACGAGGACCCTGCATTCTGCTGCCTACAGGAAACACACCTCAGAGACAAAGACAGACACTACCTCAGAGTGAAAGGCTGGAAAACAACTTTCCAAGCAAATGGTCAGAAGAAGCAAGCTGGAGTAGCCATTCTAATATCAAATAAAATCAATTTTCAACTAAAAGTCATCAAAAAAGATAAGGAAGGACACTTCATATTCATCAAAGGAAAAATCCACCAAGATGAAGTCTCAATCCTAAATATCTATGCCCCAAATACAAGGGCACCTACATATGTAAAAGAAACCTTACTAAAGCTCAAAACACACATTGCACCTCACACAATAATAGTGGGAGATTTCAGCACCCCACTGTCATCAATGGACAGATCATGGAAACAGAAATTAAACAGAGATGTAGACAGAGTAAGAGAAGTCATGAGCCAAATGGACTTAACGGATATTTATAGAACATTCTATCCTAAAGCAAAAGGATATACCTTCTTCTCAGCTCCTCATGGTACTTTCTCCAAAATTGACCATATAATTGGTCAAAAAACGGGCCTCAACAGGTACAGAAAGATAGAAATAATCCCATGCGTGCTATCGGACCACCACGGCCTAAAACTGGTCTTCAATAACAATAAGGGAAGAATGCCCACATATACGTGGAAATTGAACAATGCTCTACTCAATGATAACCTGGTCAAGGAAGAAATAAAGAAAGAAATTAAAAACGTTTTAGAATTTAATGAAAATGAAGGTACAACATACCCAAACTTATGGGACACAATGAAAGCTGTGCTAAGAGGAAAACTCATAGCGCTGAGTGCCTGCAGCAAGAAACAGGAAAGAGCATATGTCAGCAGCTTGACAGCACACCTAAAAGCTCTAGAACAAAAAGAAGCACATACACCCAGGAGGAGTAGAAGGCAGGAAATAATCAAACTCAGAGCTGAAATCAACCAAGTAGAAACAAAAAGGACCATAGAAAGAATCAACAGAACCAAAAGTTGGTTCTTTGAGAAAATCAACAAGATAGATAAACCCTTAGCCAGACTAACGAGAGGACACAGAGAGTGCGTCCAAATTTACAAAATCAGAAATGAAAAGGGAGACATAACTACAGATTCAGAGGAAATTCAAAAAATCATCAGATCTTACTATAAAAACCTATATTCAACAAAACTTGAAAATCTTCAGGAAATGGACAATTTCCTAGACAGATACCAGGTATCGAAGTTAAATCAGGAACAGATAAACCAGTTAAACAACCCCATAACTCCTAAGGAAATAGAAGCAGTCATTAAAGGTCTCCCAACCAAATAGAGCCCAGGTCCAGACGGGTTTAGTGCAGAATTCTATCAAACCTTCATAGAAGACCTCATACCAATATTATCCAAACTATTCCACAAAATTGAAACAGATGGAGCCCTACCGAATTCCTTCTACGAAGCCACAATTACTTTTATACCTAAACCACACAAAGACCCAACAAAGAAAGAGAACTTCAGACCAATTTCCCTTATGAATATCGACGCAAAAATACTCAATAAAATTCTGGCAAACCGAATTCAAGAGCACATCAAAACAATCATCCACCATGATCAAGTAGGCTTCATCCCAGTCATGCAGGGATGGTTTAATATACGGAAAACCATGAACGTGATCTATCATATAAACAAACTGAAAGAACAGAACCACATGATCATTTCATTAGATGCTGAGAAAGCATTTGACAAAATTCAACACCCCTTCATGATAAAAGTCCTGGAAAGAATAGGAATTCAAGGCCCATACCTAAACATAGTAAAAGCCATATACAGCAAACCAGTTGCTAACATTAAACTAAATGGAGAGAAACTTGAAGCAATCCCACTAAAATCAGGGACTAGACAAGGCTGCCCACTCTCTCCCTACTTATTCAATATAGTTCTTGAAGTTCTAGCCAGAGCAATCAGACAACAAAAGGAGATCAAGGGGATACAGATCGGAAAAGAAGATGTCAAAATATCACTATTTGCAGACGACATGATAGTATATTTAAGTGATCCCAAAAGTTCCACCAGAGAACTACTAAAGCTGATAAACAACTTCAGCAAAGTGGCTGGGTATAAAATTAACTCAAATAAATCAGTTGCCTTCCTCTATACAAAAGAGAAACAAGCCGAGAAAGAAATTAGGGAAACGACACCCTTCATAATAGACCCAAATAATATAAAGTACCTCGGTGTGACTTTAACCAAGCAAGTAAAAGATCTGTACAATAGGAACTTCAAGACACTGAGGAAAGAAATTGAAGAAGACCTCAGAAGATGGAAAGATCTCCCATGCTCATGGATTGGCAGGATTAATATAGTAAAAATGGCCATTTTACCAAAAGCAATCTACAGATTCAATGCAATCCCCATCAAAATACCAATCCAATTCTTCAAAGAGTTAGACAGAACAATTTGCAAATTCATCTGGAATAACAAAAAACCCAGGATAGCTAAAGCTATCCTCAACAATAAAAGGACTTCAGGGGGAATCACTATCCCTGAACTCAAGCAGTATTACAGAGCAATAGTGATAAAAACTGCATGGTATTGGTACAGAGACAGACAGATAGACCAATGGAATAGAATTGAAGACCCAGAAATGAACCCACACACCTATGGTCACTTGATTTTTGACAAAGGAGCCAAAACCATCCAATGGAAAAAAGATAGCATTTTCTGCAAATGGTGCTGGTTCAACTTGAGGTCAACATGTAGAAGAATGCAGATCGATCCATCCTTATCACCCTGTACAAAGCTTAAGTCCAAGTGGATCAAGGACCTCCACATCAAACCAGACACACTCAAACTAATAGAAGAAAAACTAGGGAAGCATCTGGAACACATGGGCACTGGAAAAAATTTCCTGAACAAAACACCAATGGCTTATGCTCTAAGATCAAGAATCGACAAATGGGATCTCATAAAACTGCAAAGCTTCTGTAAGGCAAAGGACACTGTGGTTAGGACAAAACGGCAACCAACAGATTGGGAAAAGATCTTTACCAATCCTACAACAGATAGAGGCCTTATATCCAAAATATACAAAGAACTCAAGAAGTTAGACCACAGGGAAACAAATAACCCTATTAAAAAATGGGGTTCAGAGCTAAACAAAGAATTCACAGCTGAGGAATGCCGAATGGCTGAGAAACACCTAAAGAAATGTTCAACATCTTTAGTCATAAGGGAAATGCAAATCAAAACAACCCTGAGATTTCACCTCACACCAGTGCGATTGGCTAAGATCAAAAACTCAGGTGACAGCAGATGCTGGCGAGGATGTGGAGAAAGAGGAACACTCCTCCATTGTTGGTGGGATTGCAGACTGGTAAATCCATTCTGGAAATCAGTCTGGAGGTTCCTCAGAAAATTGGACATTGAACTGCCTGAGGATCCAGCTATACCTCTCTTGGGCATATACCCAAAAGATGCCTCAACATATAAAAGAGACACGTGCTCCACTATGTTCATCGCAGCCTTATTTATAATAGCCAGAAAATGGAAAGAACCCAGATGCCCTTCAACAGAGGAATGGATACAGAAAATGTGGTACATCTACACAATGGAATATTACTCAGCTATCAAAAACAACGACTTTATGAAATTCGTAGGCAAATGGTTGGAACTGGAAAATATCATCCTGAGTGAGCTAACCCAATCACAGAAAGACATACATGGTATGCACTCATTGGTAAGTGGCTATTAGCCCAAATGCTTGAATTACCCTAGATCCCTAGAACAAAGGAAACTCAAGATGGATGATCAAAATGTGAATGCTTCACTCCTTCTTTAAATGAGGAAAAAGAATACCCTTGGCAGGGAAGGGAGAGGCAAAGATTAAAACAGAGACTGAAGGAACACCCATTCAGAGCCTGCCCCACATGTGGCCCATACATATACAGCCACCCAATTAGACAAGATGGATGAAGCAAAGAAGTGCAGACCGACAGGAGCCGGATGTAGATCGCTCCTGAGAGACACAGCCAGAATACAGCAAAGACAGAGGCGAATGCCAGCAGCAAACCACTGAACTGAGAATAGGTCCCCCGTTGAAGGAATCAGAGAAAGAACTGGAAGAGCTTGAAGGTGCTCGAGACCTCAAAAGTACAACAATGTCAAGCAACCAGAGCTTCCAGGGACTAAGCCACTACCTAAAGACTATACATGGACTGACCCTGGACTCTGACCCCATAGGTAGCAATGAATATCCTAGTAAGAGCACCAGTGGAAGGGGAAGCCCTGGGTCCTGCTAAGACTGAACCCCCAGTGAACTAGACTATGGGGGAGGGCGGTAATGGCGGGAGGGCTGGGAGGGGAACACCCATAAGGAAGGGGAGGGGGGAGGGGGATGTTTTCCGGAAACCGGGAAAGGGAATAACACTTGAAATGTATAAAAAAAAAAAAACAAAACTCTGACTCACAAAAAAAAAGAAATACTCAAGTTAATAAAAAATAAATAAACAAATAAATTAAAGAAAAAAACAACCTTAAAAAAATCTTGAAGTTATATATCTTACTTTGAGCGACAGTTTGAAGAACTGATTTTTATATAAGAAGTGATCTTGTAAAATAAACCAACATTCTTTAGAAATTATTTTTGGAAATAATTCTATGTTCGCTTAGTATTTTATTTATAAGTGAGTAACAAAAGTCACGTCATGTTCAAAACCACATCTTAGATAAGTCAAAAATAAGTTGAGCAATATCTTAATAGAGCATTAGTTTGCAACTGGAATGGTTCTTAAAATATATTAAAAGAAAAAGCCAGCTGCTAGCACAAAGGAGTACTACTCAATAGTCATGTGTAGGAGTTGCTGGGAAGACTAGAAAGGATGTCATGATAACTGCCTACATCTTTACTGAGAAATACATGTAAGAGAGCATCATGCCCTTAGGCCACATCCTGTGTGGTCCGTACCTTGCTTTGGAGAGTTGTAGCTTCCCAGTGTTCTCTGCAAAGTTGGAACCCTTGCCAGGAACAAATCATTTAGATCAGATGTGATGCGCCTGAGTACAAGAGCCAGGGGAAAATGAATTTAGAACGAGGCTATTTATACTTTAAAACACGGACTCTGACATAAACTTTGAACAATAGAACCACCTTGAAAAGACACCATTCCCATACTATTTTGCTAGATATTTTCATTCAGACATTGCAAAGAATAAGTGGATATACTATATTTATAGATACAAAGAGACTTTGATCAGTTAAATTATTCCAATGCATGTTAAAATCAGTGACTAAAAGGACAGGCAAAAGGCATTTCCAACCACAAAATATGCATTCCCTATGTTCTTCAAGACATTTTCAATTAAAAAAGTATTGATTTTTTCATGCAATATATTTTGATTATATTCCTTCCCCTTCTCTACTCCTCTCAGACCCCCCATATCCTCATTCATCCACGTTCATGGTCTCTCTCTCTCTCTCTCTCTCTCTCTCTCTCTCTCTCTCTCTCTCAAACAAACAAACAAACAAACAGGAAAGACAACATAAAACAAAAGTCAAAACAGACAAACTAAAAACAATTAAAACCCAAAGAGCAACAAATGATCCCCAGAACACACACACATACACACACACGCACACACACACACACATACACACACACACATACACACACACACATACACACACACACACACACACACACACACACACACACACACACACACACACACACACACAGAGTTTCCTGAACTTGAAAGCTAGCAAGAAGGAAAATGTGGGAAGGTTTGGAAGGAAGGTAAGAAAGGAAAATGATATCGTTATAATCTCAAGCATAAAATAAAAAAAAAAAACCCATGAAGTCCATTTTGTGTTCCTCCATCACTCTTGGTTATAGGTACTACCTAGAAAATGGTTCATACACCCATTAGGGACTTTGTATCCATTTCTCCTCGTGGAATTTTTGTCAAGACATTTTATCTGCAGTTCGAATGGTCTGGTATTTGACTACTCAAGTCTGCAGACATCAGTAACTTTTTAATAAATACTTATCTTCCCATCCAGTGGGGACAGAAAGCACCAGTACTGGACACTGACATTCAGACAAGGTATGGAAGTGAAATAATACAGACTACTCAGTCCCAGGGGTGGGGACAAACAGACAAACAGACATGGATGGCGTCTGCAGAAATGAATTAGTCATTCTATATAATTATATATCTCCTTAGTGAAAGGTGCTGCTTGGCAGAGACTCCAAAGGAGTTTTCAAGCCCAACACAGATTCCTCCCACGGGCGTGACTCAGCAGGAAGGATTATGCTGTCCTTATGTTAAGTGGATCCACTTTGTCTCTCCTGTAGACTACATTCCCAGAGAACTTCACTGGTGCCACTGTGGAGGGAAGGAGCTTCCGTTTGACCTCCGCCAGTTTCCCATGTTTCTGGTTCAGAACTTTCTTCTGCTCACATTCAGGAAACTAAGTTTTTTCTGTGAAACAAACAGGATCCATTCCTTAGGTTTGATCCCAGTTTCTACGTGGAGAAACCAGAGTCAGCCCGACTGTAGTTTTTTAGATTCCTAATAACAGTACTGATAGGGACATTTTTGGAAATAATAACCTTTGTTTGAAGCAGCACTTACAGGCGTTGTTCTTTGTCCTGGAAAATGTGCACTTTGAATCCCATTTTCCCTCTCTTAGAATCTCAACCATCAACAGTATAATTACTAAATGATACTGTGTGTGACTGTGTTGATTTAGTTTACCTAATGATTCTCCTAGGCAGACACAGTCTTTATACTCAAGAGGATCAAAATTCTAACGTCAGAAACATAATCCATATATGCCAGTATTAATACCTAGGAAGAGTTTCAGTTTAGAATAGCAACCTGAGTGCCTTGTCTATTTTGTTTCATTTCTTATTCTGTAAGTGAAAAAAAAATATGGGGATAGGAGTTGGTTCAGGAGAAATCACAAAGAAATACTGGGTAGTGTGAAGGACATAGAATAGGAGAACCCTAAAATAGTGAACATCCGTTGGAAATATGATCAAGGCCATCTGAGAACAGTTGTAACTGTGACTAAGATTTCACCATGGCAGAGGTAGAGGGATGTAAGGCCTTGACAGGCTAGTCTAGGTTCTGTGAAGTCTTAAAATTGGTTCTTCCAAGCCATGCTGTCACACCGAGAAGAACCCCTTTGATTGTACTTAAAATGGACCAGTGGAATAGCCACGAGGAGGACCAGGCAGTGATGTTTAGCTTACACTAGGGAAGAGCACCTGGGTAGGAAATCTCAGGAAGCTGCTTTATTGTTCAGCACAGTTTGAGAAAACAAAAAGGTGAGAGCCTTGAAATTTAGAAATATAACTGAGTTTAATATCATAAAATCTCATGACGTTATTTATACTAAAATCCTAGATACTGTTGAGGTCAAAATCTCAAATAATGTTTCCAAGAGAATGTAGAAGAATAAAAGGGATATTTTTTTAAATTTATAAAGTTACATTTATCTTTTGTGTGTGAGGCGTATGTATATGTATGTGTATGTATATGATATATACATATTTGATGTATATGTATATGTGTATGCTATATATGTGCCATGGAACATATGGTCAAGTCAGAGGACATCTTGGAAGAAAGACAAGTTGGTTCTTTCCCTCCACAATGTGGGTCATGGGGTCAAATTCATATCATCAGACTGCGTGGCAATGCCTTTATCTGATGAGCCATCGCATATCCTGAGGGACAATTTTCTTGGAGAAAATAAAAGCCTAGTAGAAAAACATTCATAAGTGAGTAAAATTGAAATGCAGTACTTCAAAACGAGCAGGCAAACAGCGAGAAAACTGCAAAGACTGAAATAATACACACCAGAGTTAGGAATTTGGAAAGGAACAAAATTCAGGAAGTAATTCCAACAGAAGAGAAAAAATTAGAAGCAAAGATCAAGGTAAAAGTAACAGAAGAGTGAAAACATGAAAAGCAATTCTTTAAGTGAAAATATAAGGCACATGAGGGGAAGTTTAAAAAAAAAAGAAAGCAGAAGGATTTAAGAAAGAGTGCCGGATATTGGCGACAAAGTTAATCCCTAATCAGAATAATGAAATGGCTTTAATAGAAAAGTCAAGTTAGCAAGGAGGTAAACACCCTAGCTTAAGAATGGAGATAATTGTCCCTTAATTACAAAGTATGTCTGTCACCGTTTTGCAGAACACTGTGTCCTGTGATGTTAACAGATACTTGAACGGGACTGAGGCTCACTTAGTCGAGTGGATCCAAGTAGGATCGCGTTTCCGAAGCAAACACGGAACAGATGCTTAGAAACTGTGCAACTTTTCTCTGATTGTTCAAACTTCTATGCAGCGAAACTGAAGGATGGGAAAGTGTGAATGTGAGAAAGTGGCTTTTTAATCCAAAAGTGATTCACCGCGCAGCTACCGTGCCAAAACGTAAAGACAGAAAGAAACACCAGCTGCAGTAACTTTGCTGAACTGTCGGGCGGTGGTTCTCACCGCTCATCTCTGTTCTACTTAGTGCTAGCCAGGTCAGCTCCGAGACAAGCAGGACGATTCACTGAAGGCTCATTCCTTGGTGGGGTTGGGTGCTGATCCAGCTGTTGGATTGGAAAACTGCTCATCATCTGTCTTGAAGAGTGCCCAGCCCTGGGCCCATCTCCAGAGTGCCGTACAGAACCTTGCACCTATCTCCTGGGTCAATCTCTTGGTTTTGTTCCTCCCTTCAGTTTTCTTTCATTATCACATTCTTACCAAAGCAAGAACCAAAATATTAAATAACCAATTTACTATCTTTCTTTTTTGAAACAAATATGATTATTAGAGACAGAATGCTCTAGGTAAAGCAAATATTTTAAATAGCCAATCTCTATCATTTTGGTGTTTTTTTTTAAACTTCAAAATAGGATTTCTAAAGACAGCGTTTCTAAGAAGTCTTTTTGTTTTTTAATTACCTACCTAATTGTTGTATTTTCAGGATTTATTTTTCTCCGGCAACTAAAGAACAAGACACATTTCTGCTATAATAAGGCCTCATGGGCACTGATTATATGATTAACCAGCATGGGTCCATTTGAAGCTAGTGTGTGTGTAAAGTCTTCTAATTTGCTGACAAATTTAATAAATATAAGAATTTAATCTGTGTATGAGGACAAAAACTTCTCAGCTACTTAGACTCTGCAGCCTCATTTATTTTTTTAATTTTTATACTTATTTATTTACTTATTGAGACAGAATTTCTCTGTGTAGCCTTGGTTGTCCTGAAACTCTAGATGAGGCTGGCCTTGAACTCACAGAGATTCTCCTGCTTCTGCCTCCCAAGTGCTGGGATTAAAGGTGTACATCACCACCCAGTGGTGGTTGCAATGTCATTTATAACTCTAGAACTCTGAAGTGACCTGCCCTAATCATAGTAGACATGTCCATATCTAGGTTTTACCCTGTTTATCATATGCTAGTCACTGCCTCTGTACCCCAGAGTTTCTTGTGTTTTATTCCATTGGATATTTGGCCAATATTTAACCTTTTGCTTGTCCTTTTTGAGTTCAGATCTAAAAGAGACTTAGCTGTGGGAGGTGCTAAAGTAAAAATCAAGCAATGGGGACTACATTACTGTGATGGGCTTCTTAACAGGCCAGGATGTAACACACCTGGAAAGACTACTGTAACACTACAGTTTTCTCATGGGGTGGAGAGTGGTTTCAAACACTCCTCTGTCAGCAGGTGAAACCAAAAGGAGCAGCAGCAGCAGCAGCAGCAAAACAAAGCAGAAGGATACTTGATCAGGCAAAGTCTTAGGACAGTTATTCTTATGGGAGGAGAGAGTTTGGGCAAAGTTATAGAAATGTTGCAGGGAAATGCTAGAGCACGGGAATAACCACACCCCCTCCTGACCCATCTCCTACTACAGCAGTGTATAGGACCCTGTGGTTCCCAATCATGGAGCCTCTCTGCCAAGGCCTCTGAGAGT
Organism: Rattus norvegicus; assembly: GCF_021556685.1. NCBI lineage: Eukaryota > Metazoa > Chordata > Mammalia > Rodentia > Muridae > Rattus > Rattus norvegicus. The sequence continues at coordinate 64,286,162 of NC_141536.1, read as the reverse complement.
TAATGAATGAAAGAAGATATCAGAAATAGATGGGAGAATTCTCCTACTCCATGTACTCAAATCCCCTACTTGGCTCCGTTTTTAGACTATCTCTCGATGATTCTTCGTAGTTCTTGCATATATTTTCACCCTTAAAGGAATTCTCTCAGAAGCTATAGTCTTGGAGGCTTTGTGTCCCAGGCACATAGATTCACCCGGTGCTTTCTGTATTATTAACAGCCAGCAGACATTAATGGTGGTTTTACAGACAAGCTTGACTACTGGTCACAGTGTACTCTGGTTCTGAAAGGTTCAGGTGTATTTCTTGCTGGGTGAGCACTCTCCCAATTATTCTATGGGTAAGGCCACTGTGTCACCTAGAGCCTTCCGGTTTTTGATTCCTCACTGAGTGGATTAGCAGGTTTAAGTCTAAACGTGGAATAGAGAGAGTGGGATAGAAGCTTGCCTGGAAAAATAGGAATTGCTTTTCTGTTCCTCTCCTTGAAATCCTTGTCGATTGCTTCCTTCTTTTTCTCAGTGGGTCGGACATAAAATCCCAGCTCATCCTGCTCTAGGATGTGATTTTTCAACTAAGGAGACTCTGTGGGTAGAATTATTTAATTTATTCGCTTGATTTAGCCTAACTGGTGTATGGTTCTATTTTATACTCTGAAAGATTCCCCAGACTAGGTGACCATGAACAAGTACTAGCAGTCTTTCCTCGGGACGCTCATCATTCCACTCAGCCCTCACGTAAACTAACAAACAAAAATGTCCAAGCGCCTTCAGCATTGGTATACTCAAGCTGCTGCTGCTCGGTCCTGATGGGCAAGGCATCCTGTATCAGGCATCTCTTTCTATTCAGACTCTCTACATTGGCACACCGTTTGGCCCTGAAAACCTATTCTGGTAAATGTGTGTGTGCAGCAGCAAGTTCATTTAGCTGGGTAGGTCTCAGGGTAAGGAAATGCCCACTTTGCAGGGCTAAACCTTGATTGCTCTCCACCTAGGATTGCTTAATGGGTGCTTGTGCTGTTCGCAATGTTTGCATTTTTGCTGTTTCCAGGAGAGCCTAAACTTTCAGTTTTCCAGGTGCTTCTGTGGGATGCCTGTGGGTACGATGACCCTGGGTCTCAATTATAGAACAAGTGTTAATTTGACTTGAAGTCAGAAGTACGGTTAGTTAACATTTGAAATACCCTAATCAGGAATACACCCACTACGAGCGGTTAGCATTTGAAAGGATCTAATCAAAAGTGCACTCTCCAGAGGCACCTGCTACCAGAGCTTTTGCGTGTTACTCTCTGATTAGCACTAGTAGGTGTCCTAATTATAGCATAAGTGATGGTAGAAAATGGTATTCCTTGGTAAAATGAGAGTTTACAGGATGTATGGACTGGCGAGAAGCGTTGCATAGAAACGCTGACTTGTACGGAGATTAGCTGTCCAATGACTCAAGCAGAGCTGGTTCCCAGCAGAGATGATTTGCCTCCACCCCTTCCTCCAACTGTCTACCTGGGATGTATGCCAGCATTTGAGGGTGAGCTTTTGGTTGTCACAGCTGCAGGAAGAGACTAACACTAACTTCCAGTGTGTTTCGCTCCCAAATCTTTTCAGTGCGCTGACTCCTCACTGATCAATACAATCCAACCAAAAGCGTCAACGGTGACAGGGCGGAGAAATCCTAGGATAGGTCCTTGGAGTAAGCAGTTCTCTTCAGCTAGGACTCCATTTGGTTTCATGTGTTGACGTTAACTGAAATTCTGCACCTGCTTCTAGTGAGAAATTTAGCTGGCTACTGCTCCCAGAATCTTCCTCCAGTTCCCTCGAGTGGATATGTTATAGACGGTGCTCCTTGCAATTCCTAAAAGAAGTGGAACTTGGTTGTTTTATGATTGCTTGCGGCCACGTTATAGATGTTACAGATCCTAGCCTGAGGTGAGTGCTCATGGTTTTCGACCTGGAAGGGTCTAAAACCCTTGGAGGAGGATGGTTCCTGTGATAATCTTGTGAGTTTTATGAGTCTCGTCAGCCTTGTCTCATGAGCTTTATGAATCTCAGGAGTCTCATGTGCCCCATAAAAGGAAATGTTAATTGGCCTCATTTTTGTGAGAGTGTCATTTGGGTGAGTGACTACAGTTGTTTTGATCAAGACAGCAGTGCTCCTGTCTAACCTGGAGGAAACAGCCACATCACACATCACTCTGACTCTTAACATTCTTTCCATTCCTTTTTCTGTGGCATCACCTGAGCCAGACGTGTAATTATTTTCTTCAGTGTATGGCTGAGCCTTAGACTTAGGCAATAGCAGCGGTATAGACATGGAAGCAGAGAGTTATTCCCAGTCGTTGGAAGTTGCATATCTTATGGTATGTAGCATGAATCATGAATCTGCTGCCACAGGAAGGAGATACAGCACTACACCACATAGAAGGAAGTACCACTCAGGACTCACCCCATAGGCGCTTCAACCTCAGATCTCCTGGTGTCTGTTGCCTCTCTCATACATAATGGGACTACACAATTTCCCCTATGGCTCGAAACATATCATTCCAGATCAGACTCTCTGGATCTCCCATGGGCATCCCTTGATAGAGGGAACATATTTTTGGTTGGGTTATAGAATTCCAAATGAAATGGGATAAAATGCCCCTTTCTGACTCCAGATGAAACATGTAAGGACACTCTTCTTTTTTTTTTTTCTCTTCTCTTTGAAATTTTATTTATTTATGATTCCAAAATAGGACAACCCCATTTTTCATATTCTCTGCTAACTCATGATGGAGACCCTCATTAGGGATAGTTTTTTTTTCTTTTGTACTTATTGAGATTATATTTGTTTGTCTTTTTTGATTATGCTGTTTTAGGCTGGAGATCTTTATATGTGTAACACTACTTGTGGATTCTTTTTTTTTTTTTTTTTTTTTTTTTTTCGGAGCTGGGGACGGAACCCAGGGCCTTGCGCTTGTTAGGCAAGCGCTCTACCGCTGAGCTAAATCCCCAACCCTACTTGTGGATTCTAAAATTCAGTGGACTTAGTTGCTCAGTACTGTCTGAGAACCACCACATTAAGCAGGCCTAGCTCTTTCTGTTTGTTGCTTCTATTTTTCCTTCCTTCCTTTCTTCCTTATTTTTATTTTATTTTATTTTATTATTTTATTTTTCTCTTTCAAAATCAGGCCCAATCTTTCTAAATGTAAAGAAAAAAAATTCTAATTGCCGTAAAATATTGCCATTTAAAATTAATACTTAATTTCTGTTGGATCTTTTTCAAATTTAAGTATTATTATTACTATGGAGTGAGAATGGTCCTATAGGCTCATATGTTTGAATGCTTGAGCCCCAGTTAGTGGAACTGTTTGGGAAGGATCAGGAGGTGTGGCCTTGTTGGAATAGTTATGTGTCTGGAATAGTTATGTGCCTTAAAAGCTCAAGCCCAGTATCTCTCTGCTGCCTGTGGATAAGGTTATAAAGCTGTCAGCTACTGCTCCAGCACCATTCATGTCTGCTTATTGCTATGCTGATCATGGACTAATCCTCTGAACTGTAAACAGGTGTCTAATTGAATGCTTGCTTCCATATGAGTTCCTTTGGTCATGGTGTGTCTTCACAGCCATAGGACAGTGACCAAGATAGTTATGAAAAATTAAATGCCAATCTTCTTCTACTTTTTAATAGTCTTAATTTAACTTAAATAAATAATCACTAAGAAATCTGGAATAATTTTTAAATCTTAGATAACAGATAAAATGCAGAAAAGAGTCACATGGGTCATATGTAAGGGCACTACACTGATCCTTAAGTCTAATTCCCATGTGAAAAATTGAAAACAAGTCATAAATGTCAAAGGTAATTTTTTTCTCATTGACAGGGAGTCCATTTTAAATTCTCAAACATAAAACAAGTCAAGAGAGAGCTTGTGGGCATTTAAAATTCCAGGAACTGTTTACCTGCGACATTGGGAGAGGACTGTTTTGAAGTGTGCACAAGGTCAGAGGTAGAAGATCCTGAGCTATTCCAGATGAAAAGACACCTTTTCAGCAGGGTGGGAGAGAGAAGTTCATCCCTGGCTTTGTTTTCTTGAGATCCTTTTTTCCGTTGTGTCCTCTGGTAGAGAGCAGATGAGGAGGAGGAAATGAATCAAGCTTATTTACTTGCAAATAGACACATTCTCCAAAGCTTCACTCTGAATAAGGGTATTTAATAGACAAGCAGTGCTACCAAGTTTTCATCTTTCAAATTCCAAACTGATTCTGTGAAAAACACATTCTGTTAAAACACAGTTGCTGCATGGCTTAGAAAAACACACACAAACCAAAAACCAAAAAACAAAAACCACAAAACAAACCTTCCAGTATGTTGAGCATTCATTTGAATTTCTCTTCTGTGACTCAGATGTTGCTCAAAGTCACATCAGGTTGTTTTTGTCTCCAGTTGTGTGATGCATCGAACCATCATCGTACTTAATGTTTGCAATTACCACAGAGGCCAAGTCTCTTGCTTATGTAATGGATTTCTAAAAGGAAGTCCTTAACAAAATATTAACCAGACCTAATAAGACAGAGGGCTAGAAAATGAAAGTGTAAGCGGACTTTATCTAAATTAGATACCCATTTCCATTTTGTCTTTAGTTCCTTTGGGGAATGGCACATTTGTTTTCTTTTCTTGAAGAATGGCTTTGGGTATTCATTTTGCTAATACACAGAAACTTTGGATCCACTGGGTAGCATTCGCATTGAATGCTGCTAGAATATAGAGTTTCTGGCATAATAATGAAAGCATCTATCATGGTTTTGGTTTTAATAGCAGATACAATTTCACTCTGTTATGACTAGATCTGGAAATGTCTTATTCCTCTAACAGATGGGATAAACCCTGGGAAGATGTGCCCAAGGGCTGACTTCAGTCAGAAGGCCATTTACCTGAAATTACAAAATAAGGGTACAGAAGCTTAGCTAAAGTCATTGTCCCGAGCAACAGGACCATGGCTTATTGCTATCTACACAAAGCCAAACTACTTCATGCGAAGCACAAGACCCTGTGTGGCCTGGCTCCTGCCCCAGCTGTCAGTGCCTAGTGGTGCTGACGTGCATTCTCACCTACAGGTGCTGGTTCACCTGTTCTCTTTGCCTTGTTCATTTTTCACTGAGCATCTTTTAGGTGTGTGCATAAGAACCCCTTTTACTATGAATAACTTGGCTCTGTCCTCACCTCCAGGCTGGGTCAGGTGCCCTTTCAATATGTTCTAGCACTGTTTTGCTTTATTCCATCCATGGTGATACTCTATATTCTAAATTAGAATGGAGAGATTACGTGTAATAGTTAGACTTTATGTGGCCCAATGCTTGATGTACAATAAACCTTTACTGAATGGTTTAAGGTTAATACATACAAGGCAGTACAGACCAGTGGCTTTCAATTCTTGGTGACTAATCTTGCCTATCTGAGATTTTTTGGCAATGTCTAGAGTCATATTTTATTAACAATATATCTGTGAGGGTATAGTGAAGCCAGCATCTAGTGGTCTGGGCCCATTGTAGGATATAGACACTTTGCAATGTGGAAGTCACATGCTATGACAAAGAATTGTCTGCTCTAAAATGTGGATAGTATGAAAATTACAGTCGAAACAACATAACGTTTAATTATAACAGTTAACACAAAGGTGCTACCAGAGGAAAGTAACAGGAAGAAGAGGACAATGAAAGCAAATAACCGTGGATTTAGAAAGAGTTTAAGACTTGCAGCAAGGAATGTGGCCCCTGTGCACAGAAGAGGAGAGGGAGGCCAGTCTTCGAAGGCAGTGACATAACCGTGGCAGGAGACCAGTTCAAAGCACCAGCTCGATGAGTTGTCTGGCAGAATTCTGTACCTCTCCTGACCTAGTGGCTGCCCTCTGCCCTCTTAACTCCTTCCTGTTGTCCGGGAAGTATTTATTATTAGTTTCAAAGGTCTCCCCCTCCCCAACTTCCTCATAAATCTGAAGTTTTAAAAAATAACGTTCTATCCAAACATTGATAGGTTGTCTATGAGGTAGGAATATTTTGTGAAAGAAGCCTGGGGGAAGATTTAACTACAGTGATTATAATTCAAATTCAGCCTTCTTGGTCTTTGTTCTCAGAAACAGGGACACAATATTCCTGCCATCTCTAATGCATCTTTAATCATGAGAATGATTTCCCCTCCCACATCTGAAATGCATCTGAACCGTTTAGGTCATTAAAATCAGGCTCAGTTCCCCAAAGATGGGAACCCATTTACAAACAAGAAAATGTTTGAAATATTAAATGAAGACAAGATACATGAGTGGTTTTGCAATTCACGGCCTATCATTCTGATTAATAATCACACTTACTGTATCTATGGAAACAAAGAAAAAATTACTTCTGCCTTCAAGAAATGTACACAAAGATGAGAAATATTTTGTTTCTCTGAAGGGTCTCCACAGATGTTGCCCTCCTTGTTAACCCTGTGCTATTATTCACTTTGCCAAGAGAAAAAGCAAAGCCATGTGGGTGGACATTTGAAGCCATAAGATAAAACAAAAAACAAAAAACAAAAACAGATTGAAGTTGCTTTAAGGAGAGACAGATGCTTCCATTAAATGGGAGTTCCACATCATTTTCTGAATAGGGAAACAAGGTCCCTATGTAAATGATTTATAAGCTAAGCTCACATTTGATTGATGAACACAAGCGATTTCTGCGGTTCTGTAAACACATTTTAGTAGACAATCTGGAAGAGAGAATACATCAAAAATTAGCATTTAATCGAACAGGAAAGAGACCCCTAAAATACATTTCATAAAATAACACACCATCAACAATAGAATGAGATGCTGTGTGGTTCATGTTGGTATAATGAATTTAGTTTTCATCACAATCTCTAGAGTGGTGGGATTCCCAGGAAGACAGTGGTTTTCAGTGGGGGAGGAGATGTCCCAGGTCCTCCAGAGAAGGTGAGAGTTACAGGAGGGCCAGAGCTGAACAGTAATTTCTGCCACTCGCACTCTGTTTCTCTTCTTCCATGAGGCTTTAATGTTGTCATGCTCTTCTGGGGGTTTTAAAAATTAGAATCTGTGTTGTACAACTTTTCAAAACAGGAAGTGGAAGTAGAAGATTTACTTTTCCAACGGAGGAATGGATACAGAAAATGTGGTGCATCTACACAATGGAATATTACTCAGCTATCAAAAACGATGACTTTATGAAATTCGTAGGCAAATGGTTGGAACTGGAAAATATCATCCTGAGTGAGCTAACCCAATCACAGAAAGACATACATGGTATGCACTCATTGATAAGTGGCTATTAGCCCAAATGCTTGAATTACCCTAGATGCCTAGAACAAATGAAACTCAAGACGGATGATCAAAATGTGAATGCTTCACTCCTTCTCTAAAAGGGGAACAAGAATACCCTTGGCAGGGAAGAAAAAAAAAGAAGATTTACTTTTCAAAACAGGAAGTGGAAGTAGAAGATTTTTTTTTTTTAAGAACTGGGTCAGAACCATAATTCCCCTTACTACCTTTGGCAGTAGGCCACATCTGTTTATGTAGTTAATGATGGAACTTGGTTGTCCTCTTACGCTTAGACAGTTGAGGCACTGGCTCTCCTGGGGGAGGGAGGAGAGGTGATTAATTACCCGGGACGGTTATGCAGGGGCTTCAATGGGCTCTCTGCTGCCAGGTGAGGTTAATGGCAAGTGCCAACAGGAGTTTGGAAAGAGACTCAGTCACCCCAAGCATCAGAAGGCCAGGGCAGAGCTCTCTCTGGCCTGTTAATTCCTTCTTCCTCGTCTTCTCCAGTGGTCCCTTTAGGTAGTGAGCAGTGAGCAGAGCGACCTTCCATAGAACTATTGGAGAAATAGGAAAAGCTGCCGTGATACACATTATTACCTCTTCCTGCTTGCTACACAATACCTCTCCCGGGACTCACAACAGCTCTTCAGGTGGGCAGTGTTGTCTTCCATAGTAAACAGGAGGAAGTTGAACCTCTGGGTTGAGCCAACTGTCCAAAGTCACAGGAGCAATTGGTGCTGGAGTATGGATTCCCTCCAACGTGATTTTTGCCTCCAGCACCCCTGTGCTCTTCTCTGCAACTCTTGTCATTCTTTTAAAGGCGTCTAGGAAAGCTCTTCTCACCACAAGAGGAGCAGCACCGGGTAGCTTTTCCTCTGTTTCTAATCAGACAGTCAGAGGTTGAAGAATTTAATAAGATTCTACAATCGCTTAATGAGAATCTTGACCCGATTTTCTCATTAACTTTGCATTCTACTTTGCATCTCAGTGCTTCTTTTCTATGCATAAAATTAATCCCAACAATGTACTTCACTTTGTACAGGTGTTCTGTGCACACTGAAATAGGAAAGCTTAATTTCGCGATAGGAAATGTTATAAAAGGAAGACAAAGACCTGCCATGAGTTGGGAAAACTGTAGCTATGCCTACACTTACAATTGGGGTCATATCCCAACAAACCCATGGTAAGTTGAAAATATCATACATTAGAATGCATTTGAGGCTAGACATGTAGCTCATTTGGTAGAGAACATGTCTAGCATGCATGAAGTCCTGGGTTCAAGTCACAGTACTCTATCAACACGCAATGGGGACTCAGGCCTGTAATCCTAGCACTTACAAGTGCGAACACAGAGGTCAACCAGAAGTTCAAGGGTATCCTTGGCTACACAGTAAGCCAACTTGAACTACATAGGATTCTGTCCCCAAAAGTAACAGCAGGAACAATTAAAGTAAAGCTTATTTACATGAAATGTGCCTAGACTGTCTAGCCCGGAGTTGGGCAAGATCATCTAGTTTAAGTTCTTATTTACAAGAAGTGCTGAATATGTTACATAATTTGTTAAATACTTAACTAAAAGTGAAAAGGACAACAGTATTATGCTTTCAGACAATAAAGGGGGGGAAATTCTAAGTTGAATCATTATGAATTGGAGTTGTTTGAGCATCAGGAACATGTGGCTATCATAGAACATAATAACAAAGGCTTTAAGACCATTGGACTAGGAAGAGAAAGACTGAACTCAACTTTCCCTAGATGAGATGAGGAGAATCCCAAGTCCCTTGTCTGCCAATTGGCCTTACCTGAATGAAGAGTATACCTTGGATCTTCATGACAAATGGGCAGTATTATATCTAACCCAGAGCAAGGTACTCAACGTGATTGCATCTCAGGGAATGTTGTTTGAGAAAGACATTGTTCTACCATCTGCAGATGAAGAAAGAAAACCCAGATGTTTCAGACAAACACTTAAACCAGATGTCTGCAGTATCTGTAAGAATTCAAAGTGGTCAGTTCACATGCATTTCCCTTGTAATTTCCTCAATAATTGAATTTTTGACTCTATAGAGATTTTGCTGTTTTTCTTCAATTCTTATCAAATGTATCACTGCTGAATCATACAGCATCAGCTGTTAAGAGGAACAGTTTCACTCAGAATAAAATCCAGATCCTCTCAGGAATTTACCACTGGGAGGCTACTAGGAAGAAGGGCCAAGGCAAGCAGCTGCTCCTTTGTCTTCCTGTCTCTGTCTTGGGGTTCTTTCCTTGTAACCATACCCACTACTGCACTACCATCACACCATTCTCTAGAGTTATTAGAAGTTTGGCTAAAGCGTGCAAATCAACCTCTCTTTAACACTTCTTCATCACATATAATAGAGCCAGAGACTTTGAAAATTTATGTGAATATCAAGACGATAGTGATAGAGACGTAAACACGAAAACACATGAAGCATTAAAAACAATAAGATGACACAGGGTACTTTCATGTTTCTATGGTAACTGATGTACCAAGTCTCCTGGGCTTTTTTTTTTAATACATGAGGCTCTCCTTGCAATTTCATGTCACGTGTCTCTTATAGACCCTTGATCCTACTAAGGCTGGTTCCTTCCGGTCTCCATCTGGACTTTCACCAGCAGAAAGACTGACAAGATCTAGAAGAGAAGCAAGTAAAATTTATAACCAGGAGCTCATTTTTGCAAGGCATTTCACTTATGTGGAACAGTAAGAAAAAGGCAATTTTAAATATTCTTGGGATAAATTCAATGAATAGTTAATGATTCCATAAAAGATGAAGCATGAAGTTATCGACGTCCAAGGCTTTTGTCGAGCAGATGTCAAAGAATGTTTACAAAGGCTGTTAGAAAAGAAAGGCACTGCACTTTTGGCAATTTTTTTTATTATGAAAAACATTATTATACATTAATTTGACTTACTGTAGAACTACTTATCTTGACATTGGGTTGTTTACTTATATAGTCTTCCCATAGTTATTAAATGAAAAACTCATTGCTGGGCATGGGATGCCTCCCTATGAATTACTGATGAGGGAAGTCTCAGGGAGCTCCAAGGTTATTGTCATTGGTTTTGGTTGTCCTCCACACTGAATGTAAGACATTATTGTTGAAGACACTAACACACTTTGCTTACAGGACAAAGTGAAATCAGTCTGGAATTGACAAGAAAATTTTTCCCTTCAGACTTGCTTACACAGAAGTATGTGCTAGGGGGTGGAGGAAAATATACATCAGTTGTCTCACCTAGTGCTTGGCCCTGCATGCTACAATACTGACTTAGCAGGTAAGATGCAGCCACTGATCCAATAGTGGCATAATTATTATGACGGAAATCTACCACTTTCTCAACATATTTGAGACCTGCTTCACTGGAGGAAATTTGCTTCTGGTACTATGAACTTAGTCAAAGGTTCATGGGGGGGGGGGAGGGAGTCAGAGGACCTGGGGAGAAACATACTGTTGTTTTGATAAATGGCTATTAAAATTGTCTTGTAAGTATTTATATTTGTACTCATAGATCTGTGCTATTCTCAACATTGGTCAGAGGAAAAAAATTTTCAGAGTTGACAGTGGTTAATGTGGAAACCCAAAACTGATCTCTTTATTAACCTTCTCCTCACCCCACATCTCAATGAACATCTTGGAAGAAGGTGATGGAAACAGTGCAAGAGATGAAGGAAGGGGGTAGAATTCTGTGAAATGCTGTCTTCTGGACATAACACACTCATGGCACTCTCGAAGCTGCATAAGACTTGGACAAGATCAAGCTAGTCATTTTTAGCATGGATGGGGAGGGAGATCCTGATGGCTATTATGAGAAGGAGAGTCAGTTTTCTTTGTAAAATGGTCTTTTGCTGTCCATACCTATATACACATAGGCATCATTGGTTTGACTCAATAAGTTGTAAAATAAAAAAAAGCATGAATTTAGGAGACAGATTTATTGGAAAGGGTCTAGAGGAAGTTGGAGGAGGGAAATAATATAATTAAAATATGTTGTATACCTGTATGGCATTTTCAAAGAATAAGAAAGAGCATAATCTTAGATCTAGATTATGGTAAAAATCTTTAAAATGTTACTTTTGGAATGACTTCAAAGTCTGCAACAAATCTTTGTTCTCCAAATTTCATGTACCATAGGGTTGGCCCATAATATAATGCCATTAAAGGGAGGTAGAACTGTTAAGAGGCGGTCAGTCTCACTGGGTTGTGGCTGAGTCAGACCACCTTTGAGGAGAAATCAGTGAGAGTCCAAAGAGTGAGCTAGGTCTCAGAAGAGTGGTTTATTTTCCAGAAAAGGAAGTTATGGGCTTATCTAGTTTCTTGCTCTCTGTCTGTCTCTGTCTCTCGCTCTCTCTGTGTCTCTGTCTCTCTCGCTCTCTCTGTGTCTCTGTCTCTGTTTCTGTCTCTCTCTCTGTCTCTGTCTCTTTCTCTGTGTGTTTGCTTTCAAAATAGGGGTTCTCTGTGTAGCACTGGATTTTCTGGGCCAGGCTTGCCTCAAATTAATAAAGACCCACCTGCCTTTGCTTCCCGAAGGCTGGGATTAATGGCTTACTCTCGGTTCTTACAAATGATCTCTGTTGCTTTCTTCTTGCATGTTCTAATGCCATTGTGTCTCCCAGTGTGCTATGATAAATCCCTCTGGTGATATTGGTGCTATATTGTTGAAGTTTCAAGCTAACTGACATGCAATACACATTGACATCTTTGTGATTTAAATGTGGAATCCTTTCTCCTCCGGTTTTTCAGAATGTGTCTGCATTTGGAAGTTGGCTTTTAAAGGAGGTAATTAGGTTAGAGTGGTTTCACTTCAGCTGTTACTTAACATCATTGTGTCATTATAAGGAGGGGAAACAATACAGAGAAGATATTGGGAGAACACAAGAAGAAGGCAGTGGCCTACAAGCTAGAGAGAGAGAGAGAGAGAGAGAGAGAGAGAGAGAGAGAGAGAGAGAGAGATTTCAGAAGAAACCAACCCAATCTTGATGCCAGATTTCTGGCCTCTAGTGTTGTGAGAAATTGAAGTAACTTGCGGTCCTTCATTGTGGGAGCTCTAAACAAAGAGGTAACTAACATAAACATGGAGTCCAGAAAGTCAATAATCTTTGAATGGTGAATTGTGAATAAAACTTATTAACATCTTCTGTCATTTGTAAAATAAAGACTTCACATCGAGTTTTCATTTGGAGCCAGCTAAGTGTTTGGAGTATACTAGAATGCACACTGCTGACCTGGCAAAGATTTGTATTCTTCAAAGAATGCAAGGCAAGTCAGTTTCCTAGGGTTCCTCAATGCTGAACCAGGTAACGCCCTCAGTGGCTCGAAGGGACCAAAACTTAGGTAGAGTTCTGCAGTCTGGATGCAGGAAACCAAGGCCCCTGCCATTCTTCCTTGCCCTTTGACCACTCCTGGGGGATTTTCTAGCATTTTTCTCTAGGGTAGTCTCTAGCATTCTCTCGTTTGTATCAGCTGATCACCCCCAAATTTGCCCTTGCTCTCACATGTCAGCTCTCCCGAGAGTATCTCTTTCTTTTCACTTTGGGTGTCAGGCATAGAGGATTAGGTCCCAACCTTCTCCAGGGCAAATCTTAACAAATTACAACTGTGATGATCCCAGTCCCCCGTAAGGGTGCATTCTGAGTTTATGTGGTTTGGAGCATCAAGATACCTTTTGTGTGATATTCAAGCTATGAGAAAGGCTTTGAGCAATAATGTAAGAGAAAAGGAAATTCAAATGATCAGCTTGTTTAATTTTAGGTATCAAGGAGTAATCAATAGCTTGCTTTCGAGATACTGATAGCCTGCATGGAAAGGAATTAGCCTCTGGATGTGTGTGTGTGTGTGTGTGTGTGTGTGTGTGTGTGTGTGTGCGCACAAGTATATGTGTGCACACACGTGAGTGCTATGTTCACACACAACGTAATATTTGCCAATAAATTGGGGGTAATACATGTTTGGCAGACTCCTCCCTGATTACTCTTCTCACCTCTACACATGCTCATTTCAGTCCTAGAGATGCCAAAATTTTGCTCAAATCCAAACTTCATGTCACTTGTTCTATTACTTCATTGAAGTAATATAGAATTTAAAAGCCCATTTCTCCCCTTTAGCATGCCGTGAACTTCCCTGTCTAAATAGAAACATCACCCCCTCTTTCTGAGATGTGTTCTCTGTTCATGCCTGTGATATCCGATGTCTAAGTGGCTTACATGTAGCCAGCCCTTGGTTGGTCTTCAAGCTGTTGCAGACCATGCTACACACGGAGACGTAGAAATAGCCATGGTCATCTGGAAATAAAACCATTAACTGCTTGGCTTGAGTTTTTTTTAATTTTATTTATTTATTTTTTTACTGTCCAGATTTTATCCCCCTTCCTGCCCACCCTCTGACTGTTCCACATTCCATACCTCTTCCCCCCTGACTCCATAAGAATGTCCTCATCCCCTACTCCCTAGCCCCACCAAGCCTCCCCACTTCCTGCGGCCGCCATTCTCTTGAGGTTTCTGTGTATCTTCTCTGAGTCTAGACCCAGCAGTCCTCTGCTGTATATGTGTTGGGGGGCCTCACATCAGCTGGTGTATGCTGCCTGGTTGGTGGCCCAGTGTCTGAGAGATCTTGAGGGTCCAGGTTAATTGAAACTGCTGGTCCTCCTATAGGGTTACCCTCCTCCTCAGCCTCTTCTAGATTTCCCCTAATTCAACCACAGGGGTCAGTGGCTTCTGCCCATTGGTTGGGTGTAAATATCTGCATCTGATTCTTTCAGCTGCTTCTTGAGTCTTTCAGAGGGCAGTCATGATTGGTCCCTTTTGACTTGGGGCCCTTGAGCCCAATTTGGGCCTGTTGCTGGACCTCCTTTTCCTCAGGCTTTCCTCCATTTTTGTCCCTGCAGTTCTTTCAGACAAGAACAATTCTGGGTCTAAGTTTTGTACTATGGAATGGCAGCCCCATCCCTCACTTGATGCCCTGTCTTTCTGCTGGAAGTGGGCTCTACAAGTTACCTCTTCCCAATGTAGGGCATTTCGTCTAAGAACCCTTCCTTTGAGTCCTGACAGTCTCCTATCTCCCAGGTCTCCCCACCTCCTACCCCTGAGGTTTCCTGTTTCCATTCTTTCTGCTGGTCCTCGAGGCTTCAGTCCTGTTCCCCCTATCCAATAACAGATCGTGTTTCCCCTTTCACCTCCCTGTTCTCTTTCCTACCCAGGTCCCTCACTCCCTTTCCCCTCTTGTGGTTGCTTTCTTCTCTCTTCCTAGTGGGATTGTGGCATCCTCACTTGGGACCTTCTGCTTGTTAACCTTTTTGAGTTCTGTGAACTGTATCCTGGGTACTTTTTTTTTTTTCTAATATCTAACTAGTGAGAACATACTACGCATGTCCTTTGGGGTCTGAGTTACTTCACTCAGGGTGATATTTTCTAGCTCCATCCATTTGTTTGAGAATTTTAAAAGATTGTCATCTTGCCCATCTTGCCATGAGTTTCTTGAGGGCAGAGGCTGAACCCAGTAACAGGACACCTTGCCGCTAACATTTATTGACAACTTTAATGTTTCTGTTCCCATTCTAAAAGTTATTTCCCACCTTTTTGGTGTTAGATATGGTCTATAGGTTTAAACTGAGGATGAGTCATGAGTCAGGAGCACCACAGCATGTGAATGGCATCACATACATGGTACATATACATACTTACATACATACATGCATATATACATGCAGCAAAGCATGCATACACATTATCTTCAGAAAAGAGTTACTTTACTTTAAAAATAGCATTATAATTCAGTCACCTGCTTTTAAGTACAGGTTGTTTCCAGAATCTTGTTTTCTTTGCTACTGAATGATGAGCTTATACACCATGGATCTCTTGGTTAAAGTACACACATCTCTTTTCAATAGGTATCAGATTATATTACACAAACATTTGCTGGTTTAAATTTTTATGATGCAGACCTTTCTCTGTGAAATCAGACAACGTGGGTAGAAGTCTTGGCTGTCACATATTAACTCTTTCCTGAATCCAGAGTAAACTTTGCAGGAAACTCAGCTGACAGGCTTTACAGACATGTAAAACATCTCAAAGGCACAGAATTAGAATAAAGGAATTTAGAATAAAACAAATCTAGGATCAATTTTAAAGGCTTTAGAAATATTATATTTATAAGTTCTCGTGTGTGTGTGTGTGTGTGTGTGTGTGTGTGTGTGTGTGTGTGTGTTTATATGTAGCCGTGTATGCCACCAAGACAACTTTCCAGAGAAGTTCTCTCGGTCCACAATGTAGATTCCAGGATCAGATGGAGGCCATTAGAGACTCAGTGTAGGTGCTTTTGCCTGCTGAGCCATCTCTCCTGCCTCAGGTTTGTTATAGGCTGTCCATGATTTAGGTTGGCTCATGACTTGGGTTCCTTCAAGACTAAAATTAAGGAGACAAAGCAGGAAAAAAAAGAATCTTTATGTTCCTTGTGGAAAATATATTCGTTTAAAAAGCTATATCTAAATTCTTTCTTTCAGCTACTGGGTAAACATTTCCAATACTCTAGCCATCCTGCATATGCTTGAGTGCAGTTGTAGTGAATAAATATATCACAGGATGGACCTGTTACCACAGTCACACATTTCCTGGCTGATCTAATACTTGACCCCTTCAATTGCTAGTTGTCTTAGTAATTACAGAGAGTGAGAGTTTGCTAAAAGTCTCATGTGACTATGTTTCTCTGTTTCTCAGCCCTTAAATGTCAAAGAGGATGACATAGAAGACATATGGCTATCCAGACCCTGTCATCTGGGGAAAGTGTCTTGTAGTCAATGTGGTCAGTGTGTGTGTGTGTGTGTGTGTGTGTGTGTGTGTGTGTGTGTGTGTGTGTGTAAATGAGGCCAGACAGAGGTGAACATTTTCTGTCTTCTTTGTTTGACAGAGGGAGAGGGAGAATAAGAATGAGAGACAGACAGACAGGGGTGTGTGTGGGGGGAGACAGAGACAGAGACAGAGACAGAGACAGAGACAGAGACAGAGACAGAGAGACAGAGAAAGCGACTGAGACTGTGAAGGTTATACCTGGTTCTGGATTCTTGTTTTTTGGTTGTTAGAAAGTGAGCGATCTCTGCTTATGCACCCACTACTATGAGATTCTGTCCTTCAAAGGTCCCTTTTCAACGTCTAAAGACCTGCCACTTGATGTACAAGCCCTTAATACATGAACTTTGTGGAGAAACAAATGATAGCAGTGGGTGGTCAATTCCTGGAGTGTTTCTGCCTAATGGCTCTGCTGTTTAATCTCATGAGGTTACCACTTCTTCTAGCCTTATCTTAATTAGAAAAACAAGCTTATAACTCAGGGCTGACAAGATGGCACAACAGTTAAGAGCCTTGCTGCTTTCCAGAAGCATGGGTTCAATTCCTTATAAGCCACATGGCACCTTACAACTCTCTGTAACTCCTGGTCCAGGGGTTCTGATACCCTTTTCCTGCCTTTGCCAGCATCAATACACATTGATATTTAGACACACATGCAAGTAAAACAGAGGCATTGAAAACATCTTTATAATTATGTAAAGTTTCAAATATTAGAAAAGTAAAGTAATACAATAACATGTTTATTTTAAAAATAATTTTAAATCATTAGTTAATGTTCAGCAAAGCTAACAATATTTGTAATATTTTACATATACTATACCTTTTTGTACTAATATAATGCATTTATTTAAATTTGTTTGATTTATGTGTATTAGAATTCAATATACTATAGAATATTTTTGCCAAATCATTTAAGTGAAATTATAGAAATCATCACAATCACATTTAGGTATTCTAGCACAAATTCCTCAAGAACAAAAATTTGCATCAACATCTTATTACTGTGTTGCTAAAATTAATAATTATGTTACTTCTTAATATATAATTATCTTGAGTTGTCCCCATAGTGTCTTTAAAAACCACATCTAAAGCAGGATGCAGCCTAGATTCCTGTACTGCATTTGGTCTCATGCTCCTTTAGAGCTGACACTCTTTAGACTCCGATCTAGTGAGCTCTCAGGTAATTTTTCCTTCTCACTGGGTGTTAAGGAGCACAGTGTAGCTGTGGCGAGCCACGCCCCACATTCTGTGTATGTATACTATCCTTTCCCCACGTCATGCATGCTTCGGTCTGTTCTTCTATGTCATCTATTTCTAAAAACCTGGAAAGTTGTTCTAAAGCCTCATGAGATTCAAGTTGCATCTTAAAAATGGTGATATTGAATTCTTTACCTTCATCAGTTTTCAGAGTAAGATTGTGCTTAATAATTGCCACTAAAATTGCCACTTTAATAGTAGCAAGTGAGGTTTATTTACTTTTTACTTTTCAAATACCAGATGCTCTGGAAATGCTCAGGAATAGACTTTACCCTGAATTAGAATACTCCTTAGCATGTGCAGGGCTGATATGGCATTGTACAGACGTTCCTGCCATGCCTTAGGAAGTAGTTCAGTGATTATGTCTTAACTAACAACAGACCAACAGAAGAAGGAGGAAGCTTGTTCAAGTGACAACAGACGAAGACTCCCCTCTCTTCCCCCTTCATTACCAGTTTTCCTTCAGTGATGCATAACAACTTTCCCCCTTGACTTGAGCATTGGCGGTATCACTTCATGTGCCTCTCCTTCACTCTTCTTTCCTTCCTCCTTATCTCTCCATGTAAAGGAACTCACTAGAAGCACCTAGAACATGCTCCTGAGAAGACAGGAACTCACTTCCACTCTTCCATAACAAAATGATATCAAATAGTTGTTCAGTGCTAGGTAGACTATCAGTTCCTGGATCTACAACAACCCTGAGACCACTACCTCTGTCCTCTGCCTCTCAGGAGCCATGTCTCAGTTCAAAACCACCCTCTAGGAGTCAGGTGACTCTTCAGTAGAAGTAAATGGTCATGAGGTCATGACAAAGATGACTTCGACACATGCTTAGATTTGCTTAGGACGTGAACAGAGTAAGTCCGTCTTAAGGACTTTTTCTGAATAATGAGTCATGAGTGGAGTGGGTGCTTTGTTGTAGATTTAGAACTCAGTGTAATGGGTCCTGATTTTTCTCCCTGAGAGCTGCTGGAATATCAGAGATGTGGAGATCACTTTAGCTTCCTGACATTTCCTGGAAGGAGGTTCATCAGCATTTTGACATCTTTTATGATCAACAATTCTTTTGTTTTTAAGGATTCGATTTATTAACTTAGTAATTAACATATCATTTTGGTTTAGCATAAAAGGAAAGCACCACTGTGGGGCACCTTTAAACTTCTAATAAGCCGTCCTTACACATCATGATCTTCGTTCTAACTTCAGTACAGAGCTACAGACAGACAATCTTTATAGTTCATGACATTTGCCTTTACAGCTTCATGCTGTAAATTGAAATAATAAAAGATAAAGTAAGTCCCCCCATATTAAATTTGTGGATGACTGCTTATTATTCTACTTTCTCGAAAGTCTCTCCAGGTTATACGATCTGCTCTATGATTTGATTCGCAGAATTATACTAAGGATATTTGTGTTTTCCTTCCCATACTTTCCCTCTGATGACATTTCAATAACTCCAATTTCAAAAGAAAGTTCATGAAAATATGATTCTAATGTCCTCAGTCATAAAGCCAATCCTTCAGTTTTATCCAGCGATACCTCTTACCATCGTCACCTCACAATAAGAAAAGCTTTCAGTGAATTAAAAGTATCCATTAAAGTAAAAGCTTACCCATTTCTACATGTTACAACAATATTATCTTCTTAAAATAAATTAGCAACTCCTTTCTAGCATTTACCATAAACTAGCTTCCAGTATAAGTACTTTACTAACATATTGGAAGATGTTCTCATATCAAAGATGAAGACGTTAACATAGAAGAAAGACAAGGAACTTGCCCTTTGTTCTGTATGCCATGGATGGTAGAGTTGTTTTCTTATCTCAGCTTTGCCATTTCCTCCACAGCTCTACTTGCTAAATATGCAGATGTAAAAGCCTTAAACTCTGCATTGCCTGACCTAGCCAGAATCATCGTTATAAAAGTATTATATAGTCATTATCAGTGACTATCTGAAGACTGTGCATTGCTCCAATTAAATCGGATTTCATTATTTCCTAATTTCAAACAATAAGAAAAATGAATATACTGACTGTTGACAGCAGATACATGTCCATGGTTATCGTGGCTCATTTTTAGGTTGCAAAGAATACATGGTAAATCAGACCTCAGTGTTGTAGGAACAAACAAGTTGAAATTGCTATGTGAAGTCTGTAAAATATTCACAGAGCAGTTTTGCTCTTTAGAGAAGATGAAAAATAAGGTCATCAATGTAGATGGTCTTGGCTGTTCAGAAAAAAAGCTTGAAAGACAGTAATTCATTTAGCCACTAAGATGAGCTTCCTGGCTTTATAGACATTTATGCTATTATAAACATCTACCTTCCAAGGCATCAGGCTATAGTTGACAAAGGTTTGCAATGTTTCAAAGTAGAAAATACAGTAGAAGTAGGAAATGAAGGAAGGCTGTGGGTGGGAGGAAATTAACAGTGAGTCTGAAAAGCACAACAGGATATTAACATGAGAACATCAAGCTGGAATGAGGTCTGGAACCTTCTTCAAAAGCTCCTCAGATTGTCTTCATCATCTCTCGAGCATCATGGAGGAACTTCATCTCTGAGGTAATTGGGAAGATCACACATTTGAGTATTTGCATTGACCCGCCCATCCTTCCTCACCACTGATGTCTGCATGTGAGAATATATTAGATGTGGTGAGCATGATGGGGCAGGTTCTGAAATGTTAGTTAAGAGTTATGAGGTGTTTAATCAAGAGTAAGACTTAAGAGGGCACCATGTTAATCGACTTCAACTTCTTGAAGAGCTTTAACTAGATATTCAAATTTATTGAACATACTGCTTCAGGGTAAAGAACTAGAAAAATAAACCACGTTTTGATCATAGGAGATTGCATGACATTAGATTTTTTTTAAAACAATGACATTTACTTATTTATTTATTGTATGTGTGTATACACTTCCTGTGTCTACAGGATGGCACACATATGTAGGTAAGAGGACAACTCATGGTAAGTGGCTCCGTCCTTCCATTGTGTGGGTTATGGGGATTGAAGTTGGGTCACCAGGCTTGATCCTAAGTTCCTTTATCCACCACATCATCTTCCCAGCAAAACATAGGATTTCTTTGGTTTGTTTGTTTCAACAAAAGGACTGTCTTTCTTAGAAATTGCTGGTTTCTCATTGTCATGAGTGACCACATATGACAGGAGAAAATTAGACGGCAGATCGTAACAGGTGGTGAGCTGTTCAGTAGGAGCCTTTGAGTCTGCATTTCCTGTATCTATCACTGGTCAGTGCAGAGTCCCCATTGCTTCCACGTCTTACATCAGCTGTGATCTCAGTGCTGCTCTGCTTCTCAGGCTGATTTTCTGATTAGGAGCAAGGCCTTATGCCAGCTGTTTCTTAATGACATAAACCGGTTTTGCCTGTTTTAATTAATTAACACCTAAGTCGATTCACCCAATGGTGTTATGGTTTGCCTTGGTTTAATGCTGATTTTCGGTATTCACACTGTGGTCTCAGATATTTAATGTTCATTGATGTGCCTTTGAGTGAATACACTGCACTTTACTTATTACATTGTGGGAATTAGGATAATTTCCATTTTGAAGCTTTAAGATTATTCTTTTACGTTTCTCATTGATATTGACTATATGCATGTGTCTCTGTTGGGAATATAACTGTGAGCAAATTGTTGGGCCATGGGGAAAACACATGCTTGGCAGACAATGCAAAATATTTTCCCAAATTCTTCTAACAGTATACACTTTTGTAAGCAATTTCTGAGAACACTGATTGGGCCATAACATTATTATTGTTTTTAGTGTATGTACTGCCGAAGTGAGCACAATTATTGTTTTTATTATTGCCAATAATTGCTGGTTAAAAATATTCTGGATATATGTATACTTGAGGAAGTTTATTTTAGTGTGTGTGTGTGTGTGTGTGTGTGTGTGTGTGTGTGTACATGAGTGCAGAGGGTATAAGATCCCTTGGAGCTGGAGTTACAAGTGGTTATTAGAATAGCATGATGTGGGTGCTGCAATTTAATTTGTGGCCTCTGGATTAGTGATAAGTGGTTTTAATTGCTGAGTGGTCTCTTCATTCCATGTATGTATTTTAAAATTAATTTTATATTTAAGATATATAGCATTATGCTTCTATAGTAGAACAAATGAATATATCCATTATCTCACTTCCTTTTTACAAAAAGAACCTCTCAGTTCTACTATAGAGTTATAATGAAAATCTTAAGTGCAGCTTAGTTTTATTACCTGTAGTCTGTAGACTTTGTCTATAGACTTAGTTATTCCATGAATTTTATTTTTAACAGAATCCATACTTACAATGGTTTGCCTTCCCTGGCACAATGCCCTCCCTGACTTTCATATATATATATTGTAATCACACCTTCCCCCATTCTCTGGATTCCAGGCGAAGACATTCTATTTCTATCTTTTGAAAGTTACCAACTCTGTGTTAATATTAGGAGCTCTGTGCTGGGCTCCTATCCTGGGTATTATTCAGTTTATTGAGATCTTGCATCTAATGTTATAGCATTTCCTTTTGCAAATCTGATCACTGAGGGCAGAGATGAAGAGACAAGATAATCTAAGGTGACATAATTTGGAAAGATCACTTTGATTGTGTATAGTATCTTGTTTGAGAATAGGGAGTCTTGAAAATTAGTTTTTCTTTCCCCTTAGCTTTAGCCTTGGACTTTGCTGCCAGCTGGTTTCAATCACCATATACTCTCCTCTCAAGAGAAGAGAAAACTTTATTCAATAGTCTTTGGAGTCGCTGGGGTCAAAGGCACATGGATGTTAACTCAGATTGCCCTCTGACCGGTAGACTTATTTCCCGAACTGATCTGAGAGAAGTGTCTCTTGAGGAAGATGGCATGATGAGAGCACCCAAGTTTAAATACGGTACGCTGTGGTTTATTGAGAAAGGGAAAGCACATTTATCATTTTGGGGATCTTTACTCTTTAGCATCCTTTAATAAATCATTCTTGTCAGGTGTTATGAAAAAATTCTTGGCCATTTCACTTTTACTCTTTTCGGGGTTGGGGATTTAGCTCAGTGGTAGAGCGCTTGCCTAGGAAGTGCAAGGCCCTGGGTTTGGTCCCCAGCTCCGGAAAAAAAAAAAAGAAAGCTGCACACTTTTACTCTTTTCTTAGTTGCTTTGAAGTTTTAATTGCATCATATAAAGTAGGGTATATGAGTCATATTATAGGTATTAATAGGTATTGCATTATATGAAATAGGTTATATTAGTGTATTATGTTGTACTTTGTATTATAGTAATGGTATTGTATATTGTATGGATTCATCTGTCCTATTTATTGACAAAACCATCTACTTTTATAGCAGTGCTGCTTTCCAGATATATAAATGATAGTAAAATCTTTAATTTTGTATTGTTTATTTTATACTACTGAAAACCATGGAAGAGTCAATGGGAAACAGAGTGAGAATCAGCATTGATATCAGATGATCATATTGGGCAGATATATTTGGAAATATCAAAGTATTTTTAAAAGAAAACATTAATAAAATTTAACCATAGACTCTATATAATTAGAACTTACTTATAATTCAAAACTTTGTAATTTGGACTACTGGTGGCTCTCTTCTCTCTCACTATCACAACAGCCAAATTACTTTTAGAATCTAGTCCTGGATGGACATCAGTTATCTGTTTACAGATACTTATTTTTACAGTTCTTCTTGTGTAGTATCTATTGCTCTTATATCTAATATTCCCAATATACAGTCAGCCCTTCAAATCTCTATGATACATAATCATGGATTCAACAAGCTGCAGATGAAAACACTGGAAAAAATGTATTGTTACTAAGCATATAGGTTCTCTTCCTTGCCAATCATAAACATCATAGTATAATGATTATATGTATAGCATTTACATTGGTATAATACATTAAGTATTTTATCCAATCTAGATATTGGATTTTAAATTTAAAATTGGCAGGAGAAAGTGGGTGAATTATCGGCAAGTGGTCTGCCATAAATGATCGAGGCACCTGGACTTTAGGATTTGTGGATATGGTAGTGTCCTGGAATCGGGCTTCCATGGATTCTGGGGTATGACTTCACTCACTTCTTATTTTCCTTTGTACTCAATTACTGTCAGAATGTTTATACTTGGGAAGGATTTCAGAGCTCATGTAATCCGCTCTTTCTTGCAGAGGACCTGGGTTTGACACTCGGCATCCCCATGGTGGTTCACAGGCAACTGTAACTCCAAGCAAAGGAATTCGATGCCCTATTCTGACCTCTGTGAGCACCAGGCAAATACATGGTACACATGCATATATGTATGCGAAATACACACATTAAATATATCTTAAAAATAGGGTAAAAAGAGAATAGTGCTGATAAGGATATGGAGAAAGCTGAGTTCCTGTATACCACTGATTAAAACGCAATTTGGTACATTCACTCTTAAAAAAATTATGAAGGTCTAAAAGGAAAAGTAAAAATGGAGCTACCATATGATCTGGTAAGTCACTATATTATGTATCTACAGGATGTAAAATTAATATGCTGAAGATTATCCTTAAGAATCATTACTTATAAATTTGACAAATTCTGTCCCCACAGGCTCATGTATGTGAACCCTTGGTCTCCAATGAGTGGTTCTCTTTTGTGAGGTTGTATACTGTATTGGAAGTAGAATATCACTGGTGTGTGCAGGACACTTGGACAGGCCTAGAGAGTTAGAGCCTAGTGCTGCTTCTGATCCTTCTGTCTCCTGTTCTGCCAAGATGCAATACACTGTCCTGCAAGCCCTGTTACTGTGGAATGGGCTGCTCTGTCCCTTCTTTGACATGGCAGCATGCATGTCTGTAAGCCAGACAAAGTTCTCTTCCCTAAGTCACTTGTGTCTCGTCTTTGTCACAGTGATAAAAACACAACTAATATATGAATTAATATTGATCCATAATATTAACATGACTTAATATAAGAATGCTTTTACTTTAAGAATATTTTAAAAAGTGTGATTTAAAGAAATTTCAATAAAATTGTTTTTATAATTTATTTTGATCAAGAATTTTCCCTCCCCCAATTTCTCCCAGCTCTCTGTACCTACTCAGTTTTATATTCTCTCTTTCTCTGTAAAAATAAAAACAATTGCACAGAAACAGAAAAATCAAAAAGCAACATAAACACAAAATTCCAAATGAAACAAAATGAAACAAAAATCTCACAAAAAGCCATGGAGTTCACTTTGCGTTGGTCAATTTCTCTGAGCTTAGGGCTTATCTTTAATGTGGTGAATATATCCAGTGATGTTCAACTGGGGAAAGCTGATTTTTCCTTTGTAGTGAGTATCAATTGCCAACAGTTTCTTGGTAGGCATGGTACCCTGTGTCTATTTCCCCCTTTCAGTGCTGGGACCCCATTGGCTTGAAGCTGAGCAAGTCTTACGTGTGCTGCTTCAGCCTCTGTAGATCAGTCCCATTATGTCTGGAAGACACTGTCTACTGGGAGGCATCAACCAACTCTGGATCATATAATATTTCTGCCTCTTTTTCTGCACAGATCCTTGAGCTTAGAGGGGTGGATTTGATAAAGACATTCCACTTAGGATCGAGTGCCCCAAAGTCACTCTCTGTTCAGTTGTGTTCCTCTGTATTAATACCAATTTATTGCAAGGAGTTTCTATGATGATGGGTGAACAACGCACTGATCTATGGGTACTGTAGTATGTCATTAGGAGTCACTTTATTGCTCTGTTCCTTTAGTAGAAGAATAATAGTGGGTTGTCACTTAGGCACATGACCTATCTAGTCTCAGGCTCTGGGCCACTTTAGGTTCAATTTCGTGGAATGGGCCTTAACCCAATCAAAAAGTGGTTGGTTACTTCCAGAACATTTGTGCCAGTATGTCTTGCAGGAAGAGCACTGTTGTTGATCAAATGATTTGTAGCTAGGTGATCCTGATGATTACTTTTCTTTTCCAGTAGCATGCAAATTATTTTACATCAACTACAGTCAGTAGGGATGAAGCTTCTAGTTGGGTACTTGCTCAACTTTTCATGTTTGATGACATAAGGAAATATTGTCTTTAGTAGCCCCCAATTGTACAGGCAAATCTAATACACCCATATATGTTCTATTAGATCATTTCCCTTAGAGAACTCTGAATAATACAGGTCCATGGTGTTTGCGTTGTAATATAATAGAAGAGGCTTTTTTTTTACAAAAGGAATTTATGAAAAAAGCAATTAATTCATATCTTCTAGTATTTACTAGCTATTACAGCTGAAATGCACACAGATTAAAAGCAATTGATTTTATAATTATGTTATTATCTATTAACAAACACCCTGAGTACCTTGATAAATCATGAACAATGTGTGTGATATAACAAGTTCTCTAAGAAGCATGGATTTTTAGCTGTGAATTGAAGAGAAACCTCAAACAAATCTTTTATTTTTGACTAAGATCTGGTCTGTTGTCTGGAGCGGCACATTGTCTGAGGGCTCTGATATTAGGACTGATTTCTGTGAGAACCACTGGGATTCAAGTTGCCTTTTGAGTCATTGTGCAAGAGTTATGCTAGTTAACAGATCATGTTTGCCCATATCTCTTCAGTTTACATAGCTGTTATGAACCAGGCAGACTTAGAAAGCTTCATGAGGTCAATACTGAATTTCCATTTGTACTCTGGAGATGGTGTTTCACAATGCTGTCAGGATATCTCTCTTGTCAGGTAGCTCTTGTGCAAGGCATCCTATCTAAAATTCTATGGTGAATTGGGGCCGATGGTACTCCAACTTTGCTTTGTCAGATTATTTTCTGAAGCCCCATTTTTCTATGAAGTGACAGAAGAAATTTGCAAGGAAGTCATCCAACACCAGATGATGTCTTGGAATGCAGTAATAACGATGGCATGACAAAAATTCGTGATATTATGCATCACTTTTGAGAGCCTTCTAAATGTTGGGCATTAAGTACTAAGCATGAATTTTCTTGGTTACATAATTTCATGAACTAAGAGTCTTATATGCATTTAATACATGAAGATTTTTGAAGCCCTGAGAAAATAACTAAAATAACTTGCTAAAGTTCACACATGTGGAAATACTGGAATAGGAATCCAAATCCAGGTCTGTTTAATTCTAAAATCTTTTGCCTTTACCACCTCACCAGATACTTTGTTCCTGGAGATGATCAAGCAGAGTCTCGAGACGGTTTGGCAAGGATAACTTAGAACGCTTCCAACATCAGATGGATGGTTAACCAAGAGGATTAAAACTTTCAAGTGCTGAGAATCTGTGATTCTATGTTTATATCAGCAAGAAGTATATTTTTATGTACCTTTAGACTTCAGAAGAAGAATCGTGACTGGAATTTTATCAAAGATGGATTTAAAATTAGTTTTAATTTAAAACACTGCAAAGGAATGTGGTATAGTTTTAAAAATTGGTTACAAAACAAATGATCTCTTTGAATTGTGAGTTAAATTTAGTCAGGGGAAAATGGTATACCTCCTCTGACAAATTTTAGCTTTGGGGACTTTTCAGCCTCTCAGTATCAGAGCTATTTCTCATCTTCTGGTCAGGGATTTTACCCTTTGTTGTCTGTTCTTAATGATGAGGCTACCGATTAAACACAAATCTCATTGTAGATCCTATCTCCCTAACATATTCTGATGGTCTCCTTTATTTTTATATTTCAGAAATGTGTATATATGCATCCATGCATGTATACACAGATGTATGTGTTTGCGAATATATGTGTCTGTACATGTATGTGTATGTACTGTCTGGTTTTGTGTGTCAACTTGACACAAGCTGGAGTTATCACAGAGAAAGGAGCCTCCCTTTGGGAAAATGCTTCAATGAGGTTCAGCCATAAGGCATATTTTCAATTAGTGATCAAGGGGTGGGGGAGGGAGCAGCCCATTGTGGGTGGTGCCATCTCTGGGCTGGTAGTCCTCAGTTCTGCAAGAAAGCAAGCTGAGTAAGCCAGGGGAAGCAATCCAGTAAGCAGCACCTCTCCATGGCCTCTGCATCAGCCTCTGCCTCCAAGTTCCTGCCCTGTATGAGTTCATGTCCTGACTTTCTTTGGTGATGAATAGCAATGGGGAAGTGCAAGCTGAATAAACTCTTTCCTCCCCAACTTGCTGTTTTGTGTAGGAATACAAACCCTGACTAAGACAGTGTACATGTAGAGGTCGGGGAACAACCTTGGGGGTCATCTTCAGGTATGTCATCCTCTTCACATGAGTTGGACCTTCTCAATGGTTTGAAGCTCATCAATTATGCCAGAGGAGGTCTGCCAACAAGCTCTAGGGATTGTACTGTCCCAGCTGATTTAGTGATGGCATTATAAACATGTACTATGACACCACACAATTTAAAACATGGGTTCAAAGGATTAGGTTCTGGTCCTTATGTAGGCAAGGAAACCACTTCATTGACTGAGCTATGGGGACAGCATTTCTTAATCCTGAGTACAGATATCTCTTGACTTCTGATGATCACTTTCTTTTTTTTTTTTTATTAACTTGAGTATTTCTTATATACATTTCGAGTGTTATTCCCTTTCCCGGTATCCGGGCAAACATCCCCCTCCCCCCTCCCCTTCCTTATGGGTGTTCCCCTCCCAACCCTCCCCCCATTGCCGCCCTCCCCCCATCAGTCTAGTTCACTGGGGGTTCAGTCTTAGCAGGACCCAGGGCTTCCCCGTCCACTGGTGCTCTTACTAGGATATTCATTGCTACCTATGAGGTCAGAGTCCAGGGTCAGTCCATGTATAGTCTTTGGGTAGGGGCTTAGTCCCTGGAAGCTCTGGTTGCTTGGCATTGTTGTACATATGGGGTCTCGAGCCCCTTCAAGCTCTTCCAGTTCTTTCTCTGATTCCTTCAACGGGGGTCCTATTCTCAGTTCAGTGGTTTGCTGCTGGCATTCGCCTCTGTATTTGCTGTATTCTGGCTGTGTCTCTCAGGAGTGATCTACATCCAGCTCCTGTCGGTCTGCACTTCTTTGCTTCATCCATCTTGTCTAATTGGGTGGCTGTATATGTATGGGCCACATGTGGGGCAGGCTCTGAATGGGTGTTCCTTCAGTCTCTGTTTTAATCTTTGCCTCTCTCTTCCCTGCCAAGGGTATTCTTGTTCCCCTTTTAAAGAAGGAGTGAAGCATTCACATTTTGATCATCCGTCTTGAGTTTCCTTTGTTCTAGGCATCTAGGGTAATTCAAGCATTTGGGCTAATAGCCACTTATCAATGAGTGCATACCATGTATGTCTTTCTGTGATTGGGTTAGCTCACTCAGGATGATATTTTCCAGTTCCAACCATTTGCCTACGAATTTCATAAAGTCATTGTTTTTGATAGCTGAGTAATATTCCATTGTGTAGATGCACCACATTTTCTGTATCCATTCCTCTGTTGAAGGGCATCTGGGTTCTTTCCAGCTTCTGGCTATTATAAATAAGGCTGCAATGAACATAGTGGAGCACGTGTCTTTTTTATATGTTGGGGCATCTTTTGGGTATATGCCCAAGAGAGGTATAGCTGGATCCTCAGGCAGTTCAATGTCCAATTTTCTGAGGATCCTCCAGACTGATTTCCAGAATGGTTGTACCAGTTTGCAATCCCACCAACAATGGAGGAGTGTTCCTCTTTCTCCACATCCTCACCAGCATCTGTTGTCCCCTGAGTTTTTGATCTTAGCCATTCTCACTGGTGTGAGGTGAAATCTCAGGGTTGTTTTGATTTGCATTTCCCTTATGACTAAAGATGTTGAACATTTCTTTAGGTGTTTCTCAGCCATTCGGCATTCCTCAGCTGTGAATTCTTTGTTTAGCTCTGAACCCCATTTTTAATAGGGTTATTTGTCTCCCTGCGGTCTAACTTCTTGAGTTCTTTGTATATTTTGGATATAAGGCCTCTATCTGTTGTAGGATTGGTAAAGATCTTTCCCAATCTGTTGGTTGCTGTTTTTTCCTAACCACAGTGTCCTTTGCCTTACAGAAGCTTGGCAATTTTATGAGATCCCATTTGTCGATTCTTGATCTTAGAGCGTAAGCCATTGGTGTTTTGTTTAGGAAATTTTTTCCAGTGCCCAAGTGTTCCAGATGCTTCCCTAGTTTTTCTTCTATTAGTTTGAGTGTGTCTGGTTTGATGTGGATGTCCTTGATCCACTTGGACTTAAGCTTTGTACAGGGTGATAAGCATGGATCGATCTGCATTCTTCTATATGTTGACCTCCAGTTGAACCAGCACCATTTGCTGAAAATGCTATCTTTTTTCCATTTGATGGTTTTGGCTCCGTTGTCAAAAATCAAGTGACCATAGGTGTGTGGGTTCATTTCTGGGTCTTCAATTCTATTCCATTGGTCTATCTGTCTGTCTCTGTACCAATACCATGCAGTTTTTTATCACTATTGCTCCGTAATACTGCTTGAGTTCAGGGATAGTGATTCCCCCTGAAGTCCTTTTATTGTTGAGGATAGCTTTAGCTATCCTGGGTTTTTTGTTATTCCAGATGAATTTGCAAATTGTTCTGTCTAACTCTTTGAAGAATTGGATTGGTATTTTGATGGGGATTGCATTGAATCTGTAGATTGCTTTTGGTAAAATGGCCATTTTTACTATATTAATCCTGCCAATCCATGAGCATGGGAGATCTTTCCATCTTCTGAGGTCTTCTTCAATTTCCTTCCTCAGTGTCTCGAAGTTCTTATTGTACAGATCTTTTACTAGCTTTGTTAAAGTCACACCGAGGTACTTTATATTATTTGGGTCTATTATGAAGGGTGTCGTTTCCTTAATTTCTTTCTCGGCTTGTTTCTCTTTTGTATAGAGGAAGGCAACTGATTTATTTGAGTTAATTTTATACCCAGCCACTTTGCTGAAGTTGTTTACCAGCTTTAGTAGTTCTCTGGTGGAACTTTTGGGATCACTTAAATATACTATCATATCATCTGCAAATAGTGATATTTTGACTTCTTCTTTTCCGATCTGTATCCGCTTGACCTCCTTTTGTTGTCTGATTGCTCTGGCTAGAACTTCAAGAACTATATTGAATAAGTAGGGAGAGAGTGGGCAGCCTTGTCTAGTCCCTGATTTTAGTGGGTTTGCTTCAAGTTTCTCTCCATTTAGTTTAATGTTAGCAACTGGTTTGCTGTATATGGCTTTTACTATGTTCAGGTATGGGCCTTGAATTCCTATTCTTTCCAGGACTTTTATCATGAAGGGGTGTTGAATTTTGTCAAATGCTTTCTCAGCATCTAATGAAATGATCATGTGGTTTTGTTCTTTCAGTTTGTTTATATAATGGATCACGTTGATGGTTTTCCGTATATTAAACCATCCCTGCATGCCTGGGATGAAGCCTACTTGGTCGTGGTGGATGATTGTTTTGATGTGCTCTTGGATTCGGTTTGCCAGGATTTTGTTGAGTATTTTTGCGTCGATATTCATAAGGGAAATTGGTCTGAAGTTCTCTTTCTTTGTTGTGTCTTTGTGTGGTTTAGGTATAAGAGTAATTGTGGCTTCGTAGAAGGTATTCGGTAGTGATCCATCTGTTTCAATTTTGTGGAATAGTTTGGATAATATTGGTATGAGGTCTTCTATGAAGGTTTGATAGAATTCTGCACTAAACCCATCTGGACCTGGGCTCTTTTTGGTTGGGAGACCTTTAATGACTGCTTCTATTTCCTTAGGAGTTATGGGGTTGTTTAACTGGTTTATCTGTTCCTGATTTAACTTCGATACCTGGTATCTGTCTAGGAAATTGTCCATTTCCTGAAGATTTTCACGTTTTGTTGAATATAGGTTTTTATAGTAAGATCTGATGATTTTTTGAATTTCCTCTGAATCTGTAGTTATGTCTCCCTTTTCATTTCTGATTTTGTTAATTTGGACGCACTCTCTGTGTCCTCTCGTTAGTCTGGCTAAGGGTTTATCTATCTTGTTGATTTTCTCAAAGAACCAACTTTTGGTTCTGTTGATTCTTTCTATGGTCCTTTTTGTTTCTACTTGGTTGATTTCAGCTCTGAGTTGGATTATTTCCTGCCTTCTACTCCTCCTGGGTGTATTTGCTTCTTTTTGTTCTAGAGCTTTTAGGTGTGCTGTCAAGCTGCTGACATATGCTCTTTCCTGTTTCTTGCTGCAGGCACTCAGCGCTATGAGTTTTCCTCTTAGCACAGCTTTCATTGTGTCCCATAAGTTTGGGTATGTTGTACCTTCATTTTCATTAAATTCTAAAAAGTTTTTAATTTCTTTCTTTATTTCTTCCTTGACCAGGTTATCATTGAGTAGAGCATTGTTCAATTTCCACGTATATGTGGGCATTCTTCCTTGATTGTTATTGAAGACCAGTTTTAGGCCGTGGTGGTCCGATAGCATGCATGGGATTATTTCTATCTTTCTGTACCTGTTGAGGCCCGTTTTTTGACCAATTATATGGTCAGTTTTGGAGAAAGTACCATGAGGAGCTGAGAAGAAGGTATATCCTTTTGCTTTAGGATAGAATGTTCTATAAATATCCGTTAAGTCCATTTGGCTCATGACTTCTCTTAGTCTGTCTACATCTCTGTTTAATTTCTGTTTCCATGATCTGTCCGTTGATGCGAGTGGGGTGTTGAAATCTCCCACTATTATTGTGTGAGGTGCAATGTGTGTTTTGAGCTTTAGTAAGGTTTCTTTTACGTATGTAGGTGCCCTTGTATTTGGGGCATAGATATTTAGGATTGAGAGTTCATCTTGGTGGATTTTTCCTTTGATGAATATTAAGTGTCCTTCCTTATCTTTTTTGATGACTTTTAGTTGAAAATTTATTTTATTTGATATTAGAATGGCTACTCCAGCTTGCTTCTTCTGACCATTTGCTTGGAAAATTGTTTTCCAGCCTTCCACTCTGAGGTAATGTCTGTCTTTGTCTCTGAGGTGTGTTTCCTGTAGGCAGCAGAATGCAGGGTCCTTGTTGCATATCCAGTTTGTTAATCTATGTCTTTTTATTGGGGAGTTGAGGCCATTGATGTTGAGAGATATTAAGGAATAGTGATTATTGCTTCCCGTTATATTCATATTTTGATGTGAGGTTATGGTTGTGCACTTTCATTCTCTTTGTTTTGTTGCCAAGACGATTAGTTTCTTCCTTCTTCTAGGGTATAGCTTGCCTCCTTATGTTGGGCTTTACCATTTATTATCCTTTGTAGTGCTGGATTTGTAGAAAGATATTGTGTAAATTTGGTTTTGTCATGGAATATCTTGGTTTCTCCATCTATGTTAATTGAGAGTTTTGCAGGATACAGTAACCTGGGCTGGCATTTGTGTTCTCTTAGGGTCTGTATGACATCAGTCCAGGATCTTCTGGCCTTCATAGTTTCTGGCGAGAAGTCTGGTGTGATTCTGGTAGGTCTGCCTTTATATGTTACTTGACCTTTTCCCCTTACTGCTTTTAATATTCTTTCTTTATTATGTGCGTTTGGTGTTTTGACTATTATGTGACGGGAGGTGTTTCTTTTCTGGTCCAATCTATTTGGAGTTCTGTAGGCTTCTTGTATGCCTATGGGTATCTCTTTTTTTAGGTTAGGGAAGTTTTCTTCTATGATTTTGTTGAAGATATTTACTGGTCCTTTGAGCTGGGAGTCTTCACTCTCTTCTATACCTATTATCCTTAGGTTTGATCTTTTCATTGAGTCCTGGATTTCCTGTATGTTTTGGACCAGTAGCTTTTTCCGCTTTACATTATCTTTGACAGTTGAGTCAATGATTTCTATGGAATCTTCTGCTCCTGAGATTCTCTCTTCCATCTCTTGTATTCTGTTGGTGAAGCTTGTTGAGCTCCTTGTCTCTTCTTTTGGTTTTCTATATCCAGGGTTGTTTCCATGTGTTCTTTCTTGATTGCTTCTATTTCCATTTTTAATTCCTTCAACTGTTTGATTGTGTTTTCCTGGAATTCTTACAGGGATTTTTGCGATTCTTTCAGGGATTTTTGCGATTCCTCTCTGTAGGCTTCTACTTGTTTATTAATGTTTTCCTGTGTTTCCCTAAGGGAGTTCTTCACGTCTTTCTTGAAGTCCTCCAGCATCATGATCAAATATGATTTTGAAACTAGATCTTGCTTTTCTGGTGTGTTTGGATATTCCATGTTTGTTTTGGTGGGAGAATTGGGCTCCGATGATGCCATGTAGTCTTGGTTTCTGTTGCTTGGGTTCCTGCGCTTGCCTCTCGCCATCAGATTATCTCTAGTGTTACTTTGTTCTGCTATTTCTGACAGTGGCTAGACTGTCCTATAAGCTTGTGTGTCAGGAGTGCTATAGACCTGTTTTCCTCTCTTTCAGTCAGTTATGGGGACAGAGTGTTCTGCTTTCGGGCGTGCAGTTTTTCCTCTCTACAGGTCTTCAGCTGTTCCTGTGGGCCTGTGTCTTGAGTTCACCAGGCAGCTTTCTTGCAGCAGACAAGTTGGTCTTACCTGTGGTCCCGAGGCTCAAGTTTGCTCGTGGGGTGCTGCCCACGGGCTCTCTGCAGCGGCAGCAACCAGGAAGCCCTGTGCCGCCCCTTCCGGGAGCTTCAGTGCACCAGGGTTCCAGATGGCCTTTGGTGTTTTCCTCTGGCGTCCAAGATGTATGTACAGATAGCAGTCTCTTCTGGTTTCCCAGGCTTGTCTGCCTCTCTGAAGGTTTAGCTCTCCCTCCCACGGGATTTGGGTGCAGAGAACTGTTTATCTGGTCTGTTTCCTTCAGGTTCCGGCGGTGTCTCAGGCAGGGGTCCTGCCGCTCCTGGGCCCTCCCCCACGGGAGCCCAGAGGCCTTATACAGTTTCCTCTTGGGCCAGGGATGTGGGCAGGGGTGGGCAGTGTTGGTGGTCTCCTCCGCTCTGCAGCCTCAGGAGTGCCCACCTGACCAGTGATGATCACTTTCAAATGATGTCTAAATCCAAGTGCAGATCTCTCTTGAGTACCATTCTTCCAGAAAGCTGTCAGGTAAAATTGTTTTGAAAGCCTCCAAAGATGTTTTATTGCTTTATGTCCACTCACAATACACCTAGTGTTCCCATTATTTCTGTAAAATCTCAAGTTCGGCATAAGTATTGTATCAGTACTCTGCATGTGATGTCTTTTCAAACTGATAACAAACCTTTCCAGAGTTCTCAAAGGCAGAGAAGAAATAGACTGCAGAGAGGAAGGCGTGTCTACATTTAATCTTTTCCTTTGTGTACACTTGCCTTGCCAGCAGGAGGACCAGATACTAAACTTTAGAACCCATGGAAAGAGCAAGGGAGAGAAAGAAGGGAAGAAAGAGAGAGAGGGAGAGGAAGAAGAAATAGAAGAAGAGGAAGAGGAAGAGGAAGAGGAAAGCAAATAAAGAGCTACATTTAAGAAACTCTAGATCCTCCTGCTTTCCACCTGTGCTGGGAGCTGACCGGTCCCACAGCTCTCTGTACCCAAATCTTGTGGAGGGAGAGAGCTGGACTCTTAGAAGTGTGGACAATCCTGAGAGTTCAGGGGAGACCATCACTTCTGCTTACATTCCTGGCCCAAGAGAAACCTGCCTGGATCCTCTGGACAAAGGAACCTAGGAACAGTCAGGGACAGGATCCTTCCAGTCTCTAACTGTGCCCAGAGCTAAGAGCCAGTCACCAGGAGCGCTGACACACCTGAGAGCAGAGGTAAGACCAACTCTTCTGCTCTGAGGGACCTGCCTGAAGCCCGAAGGACACAGGAAGCCAGGAACAGTCTGGGACCAGGATCCTTCTAGTTTCTGCCTGTGCCTGGAGCTGACCCGGCCACAGAGATCTCTGTACCCAGATTCCATGGAGAGAGAGCTGGACTCTCAGAAGTGTGGACAATCCTGAGATCACAGGGGATATCATCACTTCTATTCACATTTCTAGCCCAAGAGGAACCCACCTGAAGCCCTTTAGATACAGGAACTGAAGAGCAGTCTGGGATAGTATCTACTGGTTTCTGCCTGCAGAGTTGACCCTGTGACAAAGTTCTCTGTACCTTGATACCGCTGAAAGAAAGCCTGTCTTCAGGAGGGTCAAGCCACTGTCAGAAACAGCAGAACCAGAGACAATCAGATGGTAGGAACCTAAATAAAAGAAACCAAGACTACTTGGCATCATCAGAGACCAGTTCTCTCATGAAAGCAAATAATGGATATCCCAACACATTGGAAAAGCAAGGTTTGGATTTAAAACTACATCTCATGATGATGATAGAGGACTTTAAGAATGACATAAATAACTCCCTTAAAGAAATACAGGACAACACAGATAAACAAATAAACTCTTAAAGAGTAAACACAAAAATCTCTTAAAGAATTACAGGAAAACACAACCAAACAGGTGAAGGAATTGAACACAACCATCCAAGATCTAAAAATGGAAATAGAGATAGAAGACCTAGGAAAGAGATCAGGAGTCATAGATGTAAGCATCACAAACAGAATATAAGGATAAAAGAGAGACTCTCAGGGGCAGAAGATACCATTGAAAACATTGACACTACCTTTAAAGAAAATGTAAAATGCAAAAAGCACCTAATCCAAAACATCCAGGAAATCCAGAAAACAATGAAAAGATCAA
Source organism: Rattus norvegicus (assembly GCF_021556685.1). Classification (NCBI taxonomy): domain Eukaryota; kingdom Metazoa; phylum Chordata; class Mammalia; order Rodentia; family Muridae; genus Rattus; species Rattus norvegicus. Next base: position 64,250,228 of record NC_141536.1, on the reverse strand, counting down.
ATCAAAGGATAATAGGTATTGAAGAGAGCAAAGATTTCCAACTTAAGGGCCAGTAAATATCTTCAACAAAATTATAGAAGAAAACTTCCCTATCCTAAAGAAAGAGATGTCCATGAACATACATGAAGCCTGCAGAACTCCAAATAGATTGGACCAGAAGAGAAATTCCCCCTGTCACATAATAGTCAAAACACCAAATGCACAAAACAAAGAATATTAAAAGAAGTAAGGGAAAAGGTCAAATAATACATAAAGGCAGACCTATAAGAATTACACCAGCCTTCTCACCAGAGACTATGAAAGGCAGAAGATCCTGGGCAGATGTCATACAGATACTAAGAGAACACGAATGCCAGTCTAGGCTACTATATCCAGCAAAACTCTCAATTACCATAGATGGAGAAACTAAGCTTTTCCATGACAAAATCAAATTTACATAATATCTTTCTATAAATCCAGCCCTACAAAGCCCTTCCAACACAAGGGTGGAAACTAAACTCTAGAAAAAGCAAGAAAGTAATCTCCTTGCAACGAAACCAAAAGGGAGATGCACAAACATAATTTCACCTTTAAATACAAAAATAACAGGAAGCAACAATATTCCTTAATATCTCTTAACATCAATGGACTCAATTCCCCAATAAAAAGTCATAGACTCACAGACTGGATATGTAAAGAGGACCCAGCAATTTTGCTGCATGCAGGAAACAAAGACAGACAAAGAGAAAGACAAACACTACCTCAGAGTAAAAGGCTGGAAAACAACTTTCCAAGCAAATGTTCCGAAGAAACAAGCTGAAGTAGCCATTCTAATATCAAATAAAATCAGAAAATTGGACATTACACTACCGAAGACCCAGCTATACCACTCCCGGGCATATATTGAAATGATGCACCCACATATAACAAGGATACATGCTCCACTATGTTCACAGCAGCCTTATTTATAATAGCCAGAAGTTGGAAAGAACAGATACCCTTCAACAGAGGAATGGATTTAGAAAATGTGGCACATCTACACACTGGAGTACTGCTCAGCTATCAAAAACAATGATTTCATGAAATTCATAGGCAAATGGATGGAACTAGAAAATGTCCTCCTGAGTGAGGTAACCCAATCACAAAAAACACACATGGTAAATACTCACTGATAAATGGATATTAGCCCAAAGTCTCAAATTACCCAAGATACAATCCACAGACCACATGAAGCTCAAGAAGAAGGACGGCCAAAGTGTAGATGCTTCAGGTTTTCTTCAAAGGGGGAATAAAAATGTTCATAGGAGGAGATACAAAGACATAGTTTGGAGCAGATACTGAAGGAATGATCATTCAGAGCCTGCCCCTTTTGGGAATACAGCCCATATATATACAGTCACCAAATCTAGACAATATTGCTGATGCCAAGAAGTGCATGCTGAGAGGAGCCTGATATAATTGTCTCTTGAGAGGCTAGGCCAGAGCATGACAAATACAGAGGTGAATATTAGCACCACACCATTGAACCGAGAATGGGGTCCCCATTGGAGGAGTTAGTGAATAGTTTGAATGAGCTGAAGGGGCTTGCAACCCCATAAGGTCAACAATACCAACCAACCAGAGCTCCCAGTGACTAAACCACTACCCAAAGATTATACATGGACTGACCCATGGCTCCAACTGCATATGTAGCGAGGATGTCCTTTCTGGGCACCAATTTCTATTAGTGGAGAAGCCCTTGGTCCTGACAAGGCTGGACCCTACAGTATAGGGGAATGTCAGGGCGGGAAGGGGGAGTGGTTGCAGTAGGGGAACTCCCTCATAGAAGAAGGGGGATGTGGGATGCGGGATGGAATGGGACTCATGGATGGGCACCTGGGAAAGGGAATAACATTTGAAATGTAAATATAAATTATCAAAAAAAGAAAAAAGAAAAGAAAAAAGAATAACAATACTAACCAACCAGAGCTCCCAGGGACTAAACCACTGTCCAAAGAGTACACATGGACAGCCACCTGGCTCCACCTGCATGTATATGTAGCCAAGGATGGCCTCTTGGTCCTGCCAAGGCTGAACCCCCCAGTGTAGGGGAATGTCAGGACAAGGAGGTGGGAAGGGGTGGGTGGTTGGGTGGGGCAAAGAAGATAACATTTGAAATGTAAATGAAAATCCCGTGGGAAAGAGAGCAGACCGCCCAGGAGTGCAGACATCCCTAGGCCACAGGACAGACTGCCACCTCTGTACACCTTGGCCCACATCCCTGGTCCAAGGGGAAACTGCACAGTGCCTCTCGACAGAGGGATATAGGAACAGAGAGCCGCTGGTACCCGAGGTTCTGGTTTGTGCCCAGGACTGAACTGATCAGGCCAAACAGCTCCCTCCACTCAAATCCTGTGGGGGAGAGAGCTGGAACCTCAGAAGTGTGAATACTCCTGAGAAGTCAGAGGAGACTACCCTTCGCCCACAGTACAAACCCAAGAGGGAATCGCATAGTGCCAACTGTGCCTGCTGTGTGCAATGACCTACATGAGCAATCAGGGGCAGTACCCTGTGATTCCTGTCCACATCTAGAGCTGGAAGACAGTCTCCAGGAGCACTGCCACAGTTGAGAGCAGAGCACCTGTTCTCAGGAAAGGCTGAAAGAAAGCAGGAAAACAGTTGTACAGGAGTGCTGACATAGAGGCCTACAGCAGGGCCAAGTCACTCCCAGAAACAGCAAGACAAGCTAACACCAGGGACAACCCAATGGCTAGAGACAAGTATGGGAACCTAATCAACAGAAACTAAGAGTACTTGGTATCATCAGAGCCCAGTTCTTCCACCAAAGAAAATACTGGATATCCAAACATATCAGAAAAGCAAGATTTAGATTTGAAATCACATTTTTTGATAATGATGGAGGACTTTAAGAAAGACATAAAGAACTCCCTTAGAGAAATACAGGTAAGAACAAGTAAACAAGTAGAAGCCCTTAGAGAGGAAACACAAAAATCCATGAAAGAACTACAAGAAAATGCAACCAAACAGGTGAAGGAATTGAAAATGGAAATAGAAACAATAAAGAAAGCACAAAGGGAGATAACTCTGGATATAGAAAACCAAAGGAAGAGACATGGAGCTGTAGACACAAGCATCACCAACAGAATGCAAGAGATAGAAGAGAATCTCAGGGGCGGAAGATACCATAGAAAATATCAACACAACTGTCAAAGATAATGTAAAACGCAAAAAGCTCCTAGCCCAAAACATACGGGAAATCCAGGACACAATGAGAAGATCAAATCTCAGAATAATAGGTATAGAAGAAAGTGAAGACTCCCACCTTAAGGGGCCAGTAAATATATTCAACAAAATTATAGAAGAAAACTTCTCTAATCTAAAGAAAGAGATGTCCATAAACATACAAGAAGCCTACAGAACTCCAAATAGATTGGACCAGAAGAGAAATTCCTCTGGTCACATAATAGTTAAAACAGCAAATGCACAAAACAAAGAAAGAATATTAAAAGCAGTAAGGGAAAAAGGTCAAGTGACATATAAAGGCAGACCTATCAGAATTACACCAGACTTCTCACCAGAGACTATGAAAGCTAGAAGATCCTGGACAGATGTCATAAAGACCCTAAGAGAACACAAATGCCAGCCCAAGTTACTGTATCCAGCAAAACTTTCAATTAACATAGATGAAGAAACCAAGATATTTCATGACAAAACCAAATTTATACAATATCTTTCTACAAATCAGCCCTATGAAGGATAATAGATGGAAAACTCCAACACGAGGAGAGAAACTATTCGGTACAGAAAGCAATAATATAATTTCTTTGCAATGAAACCAAAAGAGAGACAACCAAACATAATTCCACCTCTAACAAAGAAAATAACAGGAAGCAACAATCACTATTCCTTAATATCTCTCAACATCAATGGACTCAATTCCCCAATAAAAAAACATAGACTAACAGACTGGATATGTAAAAAGGACCCAGCATTTTGCTGCATGCAGGAAACACACCTCAGAAACAAAGACAGACAGACATCAGAGTAAACAATTTTCCAAGCAAATGGCCTGAAGAAACAAGCTGGAGTTGCCATTCTAATATCAAATAAAATTGACATTCAACCAACAGTCATTAAAAAGGATAAGGAAGGACACTTCATATTCATCAAAGGAAAAATCTACCAAGATGAACTCTCAATCCTAAATATCTAGGCTTCAAATGCAAGGGCACCTACATTCATAAAAGAAACCTTACTAAAGCTCAAAGCACACATTGCACCTCACATGATACTAGTAAGAGATTTCAACACACCACTCTCATCACTGGACAGATCATGGAAACAGAAATTGAACAGAGATGTAGAAAAGCTAACAGAAGTTATGAACCAATTGGATCTAACAGATATTTATAGAACATTCTATCCTAAAACAAAAGGATATACCTTCTTCTCAGCACCTCATGGAACCTTCTCCAAAATTGACCATATAATCAGTCACAAAACAGGCCTCAACAGATACTGGAGGTTATAAATAATCCCATGCATCCTATCAGATCACCACACACTAAGACTGGTCTTCAATAACAACAATAATGACAGAAAACCCACATATACATGGAAGTTGAACGATGCTCTACTCAATGACAACTTGGTCAAGGAAGAAATAAAGAAAAAAATTAAAGACTTTTTAGAATTTAATGAAAATGAAGATACAACATCTTCAAACTTATGGGACACAACGGAAGCTGTGCTAAGAGGAAAACTCACAGCTCTGAGTGCCTGCAAAAAGAAACAGGAGAGAGCATATATCAACAGCTTGACAGCACACCTTAAAGCTCTAGAACAAAAAGAAATAAATAAACCCAAGAGGAGTAGAAGGCAGGAAATAATCAAACTCAGAGCTGAAATCAACCAAGTAGAAACAAAAAAGACTATACAAAGAATAAACAGAACCAAAAGCTGGCTCTTTGAGAAAATCAACAAGATAGATGAACCAGAGGTCACAGAGAGTGTATCCAAATTAAGAAAATCAGAAATGAAAAGGGAGACATACAACAGATTCTGAAGAAAGTATAAAAATCATCAGATTCTACTACAAAAGCTTATATTCAACAAAAATGGAAAATCTGGAGGAAATGGACAATTTTCTAGACATTTACCAGGTACCAAAGTTAAATCAGGAACAAATAAATCATCTAAACAACCCCATAACTCCTAAAGAAATAGAAGCAGTCATTAAAAGTTTCCCAACCAAAAAGAGCCAAGGTCCAGATGGGTTCAGTGCAGGATTCTATCAGACCTTCATAGAAGATCTCATAACAATACTGTCCAAACTATTCCACAAAACTGAAACAGATGGAGCACTACCAAATTCCTTCTATGAAGCCACAATTACTCTTATACCAAAACCACAGAAAGACTAAACAAAGAAAGAGAACTCCAGACCAATTTCCCTTATGAATATTGATGCAAAAACACTCAATAAAATTCTGGCAAACTGAATCCAAGAACACATCAAAATGATCATCCATCATGATCAAGTAGGCTTCATCCCAGGGATCGGGGATGGCTTAATACATGAAAATTCATGTAATTCATGTAATTCATGTAATCCACTGTATAAACAAATTCAAAGATAAGAACCACATGGTCATTTCATTAGATGCTGAGAAAGCATTTGATAAATTTCAACACCCCTTCATGATAAAAGTCCTGGAAAGATCAGGAATTCAAGGCCCATATCTAACCATAGTAAAAGTAATATACAGCAAACCAGTAGCTAACATCAAACTAAATGAAGAGAAACATGAAGCAATCCCACTAAAATCAGGGACTAGACAAGGCTGCCTACTCTCTCCTACTTATTCAATATAGTACTCGAAGTCCTAGCCAGAGCAATCAGACAGTGGAAGGAGGTCAAAGGGATACAAATTGGAAGGGAAGAAATCAAAATATAATTATTTGCAGATGACTTAAGCGACCCCAAATTTCCACCAGAGAATTACTTAACCTGATAAACAACTTCAGCAAAGTATCAGCATATAAAATTAACACAAACAAACCAATATCCTTCTTCTACTCAAAGGATAAACAGGCTGAGTTAAAGAAATTAAGGAAATGACACCTTCACAACAGTCCCAAATAACATAAAGTATCTTGTTGTGGGGCCCGAACCTCGCTGATCCCGGCCCACAGCTCCCTGCTCCCAAACCCCGTGGGAGAGAGAGCTCACCGCCCAGACAGGTGGGCACTCCTGAGACTGCAGGGCAGGAGAGACTACCCCCCAACCCCTGCCCACATCCCTGGCCCAAGAGGAAACTGTATAGGGTCTCTGGGAACAGGAAGATAGGGGCACTCAACCCTGTGGTCCAAACACTACTCGTATCTGAAGGGACCCCGTCAAACAGTTCCCTGCACCCAAATCCCATGGGATGGAGAGCTAGACCTTCAGAGGGGCAGACACGCCTGGGAAGCCAAAGGAGATTACTCTCTGCCCACATTTATGACTCTAGAGGAAAACACCTAGCACCATCTGGGGCCCTTGTGCACAAGGTCCGGAGTGAAGGCGGGGAAGGCCCTTCTGGTTGCTGCCCTCAAGGAGAGCTGAAACCCGGCTCTGAGAAGTGACTCCAGGCCTGAGACCAGGGGTAAGACCAAATTTTCTGCTCCAAGTGACCTTCCTGGTGGACTCAGTACACACATCCACAGGAACACCAGAAGACCAGTAGACAGGAATGACTACACGCCTGAAAGCAGAACACTCTGTCCCCATAACTGGCTGAAAGAGAACAGGGAAACAGGTCTACAGCACTCCTGACACACAGGCCTATAGGAGAGTCTAACCACTGTCAGAAATAGCAGAACAAGGTAACAACAGAGACAGCGTGATAGAGAGAGGCAAGCGCCGGAACCCAAGCAACAGAAACCAAGACTACATGGTATCATCGGAGCCCAATTCTCCTACCAAAGCAAACACTGAATATCCAAAGACACAAGAAAAGCAAGATCTAGATTTAAATTCACATTTGATCATGATGATGGAGGACTTCAAGAAAGACATAAAGAACTCCCTTAGAGAAAGGCAGGAAAACACAAATAAAGAAGCAGAAGCCTATAGAGAGGAAATGCAAAAATCCCTGAAAGAATTACAGGAAAACACAATCAAACAGGTAAAGGAATTAAAAATGGAAATAGAAGCAATAAAGAAAGCACAAAGGGAGACAACCCTGGATAGAGAAAGCCAAAGGAAGAGAAAAGGAGCCATAGAGACAAGCATCCCAACAGAATGCAAAAGATAGAAGAGAGAATCTCAGGAGCAGAAGATTCCATAGAAATCATCGACACAACTGTCAAAGATAATGTAAAATGGAAAAAGATACTGGCCCAAAACATACAGGAAATCCAGGACACAATGAGAAGATCAAACCTAAGGAGAATAGGTATAGAAGAGAGTGAAGACTCCCAACTCAAAGGACCAGTAAATATCTTCAACAAAATCATAGACAAAATCTTCCCTAAATTAAAGAAAGAGATGCCATAAACATACAAGAAGCCTGCAGAACTCCAAATAGATTGGACCAGAAAAGAAACTCCTCCCGTCACATAATAGTCAAAACACCAAATGCACAAAACGAAGAAAGAATATTAAAAGCAGTAAGGGAAAAAGGTCAAGTAACATATAAAGGTAGACCTATCAGAATTACCCCAGACTTCTCCCCAGAGACTATGAAAGCCATAAGATCCTGGACAGACGTCATACAGACCCTAAGAGAACACAAACGCTAGCCCAGGTTACTGTATCCAGCAAAACTCTCAAATTACATAGATGGAGAAACCAAGATATTCCATGCCAAAACCGAATTTACACAATATCTTTCTACAAATCCAGCCCTACAAAGGACAATAAATGGTAAAGTCCAACACAAGGAGGCAAGCTACACCCTAGGAAAAGCAAGAAACTAATCTTTTTGCAACAAGACAAAGAGAAGACAAGCACACAAACATAATCTCACACCCAAACACTAATAGAACAGGAAGCAACAATCACTATTCCTTAATATCTTTCAACATCAATGGACTCAATTCCCCAATAAGAGGACACAGATTAACAAACTGGATACACAATGAGGACCCAACATTTTGTGGCCTACAGGAAACACACCTCAGAGACAAAGACAGACACTACCTCAGAGTAAATGGCTGGAAAACAACTTCCCAAGCAAATGGTCAGAAGAAGCAAGCTGGAGTAGCCACTCTTATGTCAAATAAAAACGATTTTCAACAAAAAGTCTTTAAAAAAGATAAGGAAGGACACTTCATATTCATCAAAGGAAAAATCCACCAAGATGAACTCTCAATCCTAAATATCTATGCTCCAAATACAAGGGCACCTACATACATAAAATAAACCTTACTAAAGCTCAAAACACACATTGCACCTCACACAATAATAGTAGGAGATTTCAACGCCCCACTCGCATCAACGGACAGATCATGGAAACAGAAATTAAACAGAGACATAGACAGACTAAGAGAAGTCATGAACCAAATGGAATTAACAGATATTTATAGAACATTCTATCCTAAAACAAAAGGATATACCTTCTTCTCACCACCTCATGATACTTTATACAAGCTGACACTATAATCGGTCATAAAACAGGCCTGAACAGATACAGAAAGAGAGAAATAATCCCATGCGTCCTATCAGACCACCACTGGCTAAAGCTTGTCTTCAATAACAATAAGGGAAGAACGCCCACATATACATGGAAGTTGAACAATGCCCTACTCAATGATAACCTGGTCAAGGAAGAAATAAAGAAAGAAATTAAAGACTTCTTAGAATTTAATGAAAATGAAGGTACAATATACCCAATGAAAGCTGTGCTAAGAAAAAAACTCATAGCTCTGAGTGCCTGCAGAAAGAAACAGGAGAGAGCATATGTCACCAGCTTGACAGCACACCTAAAAGCTCTAGAAGAAAAGAAGCAAATACACCCAGGAGGAGTAGAAGGCAGGAAATAATCAAACTCAGAGCTAAATCAACCAAGTAGAAACAAAAAGGACTATACAAAGAATCAACAGAACCAAAAGCTGGTTCTTTGAGTAAAGCAACAAAATAGATAAACCCTTAGCCAGACTAACCAGAGGACACAGAGAATGTGTCCAAATTAACAAAATCAGAAATGAAAAGGGAGACATAACAATAGAATCAGAGGAAATTCAAAAAACCATCAGATCCTACTAGAAATGCCTATATTCAAAAAACTTGAAAATCTGGAGGAAATGGACAATTTCCTAGACAGATACCTTGTACCGAAATTAAATCAGGAACAAATAAACCATTTAAACAACTCCATAACTCCTAAAGAAATAGAAGAAGTCTTTAAAAGTCTCCCAACCAAAATGAGCCCAGGTCCAGATGAGTTCAGTGCAGAATTCTATCAGACCTTCATAGAAGACCTCATACCAATACTATCCAAACTATTCCACAAAATTGAAACAGATGGAGCACTACCGAATTCCTTCTATGAAGCCACAATTACTCTTATACCTAAACCACACAAAGACCCAACAAAGAAAGGGAACTTCAGACCAATTTCCCTTATGAATATCGACGCAAAGATACTCAATAAAATTCTGGCAAACCGAATCCAAGAGCACATCAAAACAATCATCCATCATGATCAAATAGGCTTCATTCCAGGGATGCAGGGATGGTTTAATATATGGAAAACCATCAATGTGATCCATTATATAAACAAACTGAAAGAACAAAACCACATGATCATTTCATTAGATGCTGAGAAAGCATTTGAAAAAATTCAACACCTGTTCATGATAAAAGTCCTGGAAAGAACAGGAATTCAAGGCCCATACCTAAACATAGTAAAAGCCCTATACAGCAACCAGTAGCTAATATTAAACTAATTTGAGAGAAACTTGAAGCAATCACACTAAAATCAGGGTCTAGACAAGGCTGCCCACCCCCTCCCTACTTAATATAGTTCTCGAACTCCTAGCCAGAGCAATCAGACAACAAAAGGGGATCAAAGGGATACAGATTGGAAAGGAAGAAGTCAAAAATCACTATTTGCCGACGATATGATTGTATACTTAAGTGATCCCAAAAGTTCCACCAGAGAACTACTAAACCTGATAAACACCTTCAGCAAAGTGGCTGGGTATAAAATTAACTCATATAAATCAGTAGCCTTCCTCTACACAAAAGAGAAACAAGCCGAGAAAGAAATTAGGGAAACGACACCCTTCATAATAGTCCCAAATAATATAAAATACCTGGGTGTGACTTTAACCAAGCAAGTGAAAGATCTATGTGATAAGACCTTCAAGCCTCTGAAGAAAGAAATTGAAGAAGATCTCACAAGAGGGATAGATCTCCCATGCTCATGAATTGACAGAATTAATATAGTAAAATATCCATTTTACCAAAAGCGATCTACAGTTTCAGTGCAATCCTCATCAAAATTCCAAACCAATTCTTCATAGAGTTAGACAGAAAAATTTGCAAATTCATCTGGAATAACAAAAAGTCCAGGATAGCTAAAACTATCCTCAACAATAAAAGGACTTCTGGGGGAATCACTATCCCTGAACTCAAGCAGTATTACAGAGCAATAGTGATAAAAAAAAAAAACTGTATGGTACTGTTACAGAGACAGACAGATAGAGCAGTGGAATAGAACTGAAGCCCCAGAAATGAACCCACATACCTATGGTCACTTGATTTTTGACAAAGGAGCCCAAACCATCAAATGGAAAAAGATAGCCCTTTGAGCAAATGGTGCTGGTTCAACTGGAGGTTAGCATGTAGAAAAATGCAGATTGATCCATTTTTATCACCATGTTCAAAGCTTAAGTCCAAGTGCAAGGACCTCCACATCAAAGCAGATATATTGAAACTAATAGAAGAAAAATTGGGGAAGAATCTCGAACACATGGGCACTGGAAAAAATTTCCTGAACAAAACACCAAGGTCTTATGCTCCAAGATCAAGAATCGACAAATGGGATCTCATAAAACTGCAAAGCTTCTGTAAGGCGAAGGACCCTCTTGTTAGTACAAAACGGCAACCAACAGATTGAGAAAAGATCTTTACCAATCCTACATCTGATAGAAGACTTATATCCAAAATATACAAAGAACTCACGAAGTTAGACTGCAGGGAGACAAATAACCTATCAAAAATGGGGTTCAGAGCTAAACAAAGAATTCACAGCTGAGGAAAGTCGAATGGCTGAGAAACACCTAAGGAAATGTTCAACATCTTTAGTCATAAGGGAAATGCAAATCAAAACAACCCTGAGATTTCACCTCACACCAGTGACAATGGCTAAGATCAAAAACTCAGGTGACAGCAGATGCTGGCGAGGATGTGGAGAAAGAGGAACACTCCTCCATTGTTGGTGGGATTGCAGACTGGTACAACCATTCTGGAAATCAGTGTGGAAGTTCCTCAGAAAATTGGACATTGAACTACCTGAGGACCCAGCTATACCTCTTTTGGGCATATACCCAAAAGATGCCCAAACATATAACAAAGACACATGCTCTACTATGTTCATAGTAGCCTTATTTATAATAGCCAGAAGTGGAAAAGGACCCAGATGCCCTTCAACAGAGGAATGGATTAAAAATGTGGTACATCTGTACAATGAAGTATTACTCAGCTATCAAATACAATGACTTCATGAAATTCATAGGCAAATGGAACGAACTAGAAAATATCATACTCAGTTAGGTTACTCAATCACAGAAAAACACACTTGGTATGCACTCACTGATAAGTGGACATTAGCCAAAAAGCTCAAATTACCCAAGATGCAATGTACAGACCACAGGAAGCTTAAGAAGAAGATGTCCAAAATGCAGATGCTCTCACTCCCTCTTAAAAGGGGGAAAATGTCCATAAGATGGGATATGGAAGCAAAGTTTAGAGCAGCGACTCAAGGAATGGCCATTCAGGGCCTGACACACATGTGGCCCATATATATACAGCCACCAAAACTAGATAAGATTGATGAAACTAAAAAATTCATGTGGAAAGCGACTGCATATAGATCTCTCCTGAGAGACACATCCAGAGCATGTCCAATACAGAGGTCAATACTAGCAGCAAACCACTGAACTGAGAATAGGACCCCCTTGGGGGGAATTAGAAGAAGTATTGAAAGAGTTGAAGGAGCTTGCAACCCTATAAAAACAACAATGCCAACCAACCAGAGCTTCCAGGGACTAAACCACTACCGAAAGACTATACATGGACTCACCCAGGGCTCCAACTGCATATGTAGCAGAGAATAGCCTTGTTGGGGCACCAGGGGAAGGGAAAGCCCTTGGTCTTGCCAAGGTTGGACCCCCAGTGCAGGGGAATAAGGGGGAGGACAATAAGGGTGATGTATAGGGGGAATACCTGTATGGGGGAGGGGCAGGGCAGGGGAGGGAATGGGGGTTTATGGACAGGAAACCAGGAAGGAGAATAACCTTTGAAATGTAAGTAAAGAAATATGTAATAAAAAAATTAAAAAAAGAAATGCAAATAAAAAATCAAAGAAAAAAAAAAGAAAATACACCTTATGCTTTCTGCTTTTTTTTTTAGCCACCACACCTTACTGTCCTGGGCACTTATAGACCTCGCCAACCTTCACTCTACTGCAACTAATTTCAATCTGCATCAACAGCCACTCATTTCTACAGATTTTCCGGTCTCACTGTGCTCCCTAAGATTTTGTGATTTCAGACACTTTTTTTTTTTTGGTACACAAATCGTTCAGTGGAAACAGGCCTCTACCATGAAGAAGGCATTACTCTGCAGTTTTCTCAAGTGGGGACTGCTTTTTCCTGCAAAGCTTTGAAAAGGTTTTTTATTATTTTATGTTTATGAGTGTTTGCCTGCATATCTGTATGTGCCCCTCATGTGTGTATGTTGCACTGGCCGGGGTGGTGGTGATGGGAGGTCAGAAATTGATGTTGGATCTCCTGGGACTGAAGGTACAGATAATTATGAGCAGTCATGTGGGTCCTGGGAACTCAACTTGGATTATCTTTAAGAGTAACAAATGTTCTTAATGGTTGACTTCTCTCTCCGGCTTCTATTCTATAGTTCTTACATGCTACTTCCAAAGAGAGTAGTAGACATTCTCTTTGGTCCTCATTGCTGATTTCAGATCATTATTTTTTTCTTCTTTTCCAAAATTCAGAATTTCATGACAAATTGCCTATTGCTTCTCTTCATTATGCTATAATAATAATCATCATCATCATCTAAATTATAGGATACTCTAAATCCAAATTTATGGTTTTAGTTCCTGACTCATCCCCACTCTTTCCATTATTGGCAATGATGATGTCTCCAATAATTGGCATCTCTTTTTTTTTAGTCTTCTCTTCTCTAGTCATCTATATTCACCTGGAATAAGCCACCTACAGTCATAATTTCAAAAACATCATCCTTTTTTTCTTGCTATGTATCTCTGTGTATTTATGAATATATATTTGTATACATATATATACATAAACATGTGTGTGTATGTGTGTGTATGTGTGTGTGTGTGTGCTCTTGTGTGTGTGTGCTCTTGTATGTGTGTGTGTGTGTGTGTGTGTGTGTGTTCAGGGGACAGAAAACACACACACACAGAAACCCACATCCACCCACACACAGACCCACACACACATAGGCATTTTTATACTGGATTACTTTACATGGTTCGGGCATGCCCAAGGCAATGCTAAGAACCCAGTAATTGCTTAATCCACAAGCCTGGGTGCCATAGACTTCTCAATCTAGCACAAAAGCCTGGAGAATTCCTGAAGTGTAACCCGTGCCCATAGACGGCAGAAGAAACTGAGTTCTGATGTCAGAGAAGAGATGTGGGAGCAGCAGCAGCGACAGTGTAGATGAACTTGGACTTCCTTTTATCTGCTACCACCATAAAGTACTGCCCATGCAGAGGATGGGTCTTCCCACTTCAAATAACCTGATCTGGAAAAGCACTTAACCCTTATGCCCAGTGGCTTACTTCTTAGTTGATTTCATATCCAATGAAGTTGACATCCAAGTTTAATCATCTTATTGGTTGAAGGATCTTCTTTGCTACTTACTGAAAGTGAGAGACGTTGGATGGCTACTCTTCTTCATATTTGGTACTTTACTCTTTGGGCACACAGTCAGACTGTATTTCCATTTTTTGCTGTGGTTGTCTCTGACTGAGAAATTGACCCACATGCACCATTTTTTTTTTGGTTCTTCTTTTCGGAGCTGGGGACCGAACCCAGGGCCTTGCGCTTCCTAGGTAAGCGCTCTACCACTGAGCTAAATCCCCAGCCCCCACATGTACCATTTTAAGGTCTGGTCCACATCTGTCTTTATTCTTGATTGATATGTTGGAACAGCAGAATTCTAGTGCTGAGCCATCAATGATATTGTTTTGCTTTGACTTATGTTGTTCAGCTGATCTATTGAGAATGACACAATGATACTTTGATATAGCTCAAGCCCGCCGAACTGTGTGACTGGAGCGTGATTGTCATTCTGTTTCTTTTAGTCATGGAATTAAAGATAAGAGAGTCATCAATACTTACATAGTTCAGAGTTAGCAAAAGACTAAGGCTAGCAGATTCTGATGATCTATACACAAAGAGGAGTAGCTTAGAGCATGGCGTGCCTGGGGAAATGTGTTTACTATAACTAGGCTCATGGCACTGTCTGAGAATAAGCGTATTCTAGGTTTAGTTTTCCTATTAGTTAATTCTTTATTTTAGGTTTTTGGTACTTTTGTTTAGAATTCAGGGCAATTCTGTGGCCACTCACCTATCCCAAAAATATTAATCCAGAATTCCTACTGTCAAAGGAAATGCAGAAACAAAGAGTGCGGCAGAGACTGAAGGAAAGGTCATCCAGAGACTGCCCCACCTGGGAATCCATCCAATATACACACACCAATCCCAGACACTATTGCTGATGCCAAGAAGCACTTGCTGACAGGAGCCTGGTATAGCTATCCCCTGAGAGCCTGTGCCAGAGCCTGACCAATACAGATGCGGACACACGCAGCCAACCATCAGACTGAGCGTGGGGACCCCAATGGAGGAGTTATGGGAAGGACTGAAGGAGCTGAAGGGGTTTGCAACCCTAAAGGAAGAGAGAGAATATCAACCAACCAGACCCTTAAAGCTCCCTAAACTACCAACCAAAGAGCACACATGGAG
The DNA here is from genome assembly GCF_021556685.1 of Rattus norvegicus. Taxonomy (NCBI): domain Eukaryota; kingdom Metazoa; phylum Chordata; class Mammalia; order Rodentia; family Muridae; genus Rattus; species Rattus norvegicus. Next base: position 64,235,018 of record NC_141536.1, on the reverse strand, counting down.
AGTACTCATGGCTCTAGCTGCATATGTAGCAGAGGATGGCCTTATCTGGCATCAATGGGAGGGGAGACCCTTGGTCCTGTAGAGGCTTGATGACCCAGGATAGGGGAATGCTAGGGCGCTGAGGCAGAAGTGGGTGGGTGGGTGAGGGAGCACTGTCATAGAAGTAGGGGGGACAGGGGAGGGGATGGGGGTTTGTAGAGGGGAAACTGGGAAGGGAGATAACATTTGAAATGTAAATAAATAAAATAACCAATAATAAAAAGGAATATTTTAACTTATTAATAACAACAACAACAACAAAAAAAACCAAAACAAAACAAATGGCAACTTCTATTGAAAACTTCCCCTTCCCTTCCTCCGCTCCTTCCCTTTCTTCATGGTGGTTGAACCCAGGGACATGTGTGTATCTGACTACTTGAGGCACACATTTACCTTTAAAAAAAGTACTTTATTTTTTTACTAGATGGAAAAGAATTTACTGTCACTTGGCTAGAAATGTCCAAGAGAAAATAATTTCTGTATGTTAAGAGATAGGTAAAACTATCTTATGGTTTTGAATTAAATTTCCTTAAGGAAAATCTTAAGTGAAATGTAAGGATTATATTCAGATTGAGACTTTTCAGACTTTCTGTCTTATTTCATGTATGTATTAACTGACATTTAACCATGTTACTGTTGCACAAACTGAATTAGATAATTCAGCATAAACTGTTTTGTGACTCTGCCCAAAGTACAGACACACACACGTGCACATAAACATGTGGAGAAACATAATCTCATAGCTTGAGAGATGATGATAGGACATTATATGTGGTAATAATATTGCTGATGATCCTCGATTTCCTTGATGTATTTAAATTGGAATGTGGTTTCTCATCTTTGCCCCAGTTATACTGATTAGTTTGGAACAATAATATACTACAGAGAGGAAAATGAATTTCTTCCATATACTTACACAGTCAGATCAAATTTATAGGCATTTTTCAAAAGCTCATAATGTCACACTTTGCCTTCCCTATTTCACTCTTCTGTCACATGCTAAAATCTCTGTGCATAGTACAAAACCATTAACGCCTCATTTTTGGTGGACCTCACGATCCTTAGTTCTCTCAATTATTTCTCTTGGTGTTTTTGCTCACCGTTAGGCAGACATGAGACCTAAAGACATAGACACGTAGTGATGTTTCATAAGCTTTTATAGGATATTTTATGAAAAGATCCAATAGGATTTGCTTACATTTGTGCTTCTTATAATTTTGTTAATATTTTTTCGAGAATGCCATTCAATTGTTTCAAACACAAGTAAAAAACTTAAAAATATTTTTAATTACTCATATGACTTTGTGTCTCTGTGTAGATGACTGCAGGTGCTCATGGTGGCCAGAGGCATTGGGTCTCCTTGATAGGCAATTGTTATAGGCGGTTGTGAGACATCTGATGTGGATGTTGGGAAGCAAACAGGTCTTTTGCAAGAGCCATATGTTCTTTCTGTGAGCCATTTCTCTAGCCATTGAAACATGTTCAGTTAGTGGGCCGGGAGGATCTTTAGAGTTGCCAGAGACCTGGGACAAGGGGAGGTTCCAGGGAGTCTATCTGGGTGACTCCAGCTGAGACTCCTAGCAGTGGGGATATCGATCCTGAAGTCGCCATCTCCTGTAGCTAGGCAGGACTCCCAGTAGAGGCATCAGGACAGCAGCCCTTCCATGAAACCTTCAATAAAAAAAATGTGTCCTGCTTACAAGATGTGCAGGGACAAAGGTAGAGCAGAGACAGAGGGAATGGCCAGCCAGCAAGTGGCCCAAATCGAGACCCATCCCATTGGCAAGAACCAGTCCCTGACACCGTTAGTGACACTCTGTTATGCTTGCAGACAAGATCCTAGCATAACTGTCCTCTGAGAGGCTGTACCCAGCAGTCAGTGGAAACAAATGCAGAGAACCACAGCCAAACATTAGAGTTTGGGAAGTCTTGTGGAGGAGTTAGAGGAAAAATTGAGGAATCAGGAGGGCATAGGGACTCCACAGGAAGATGGACAGAGTCAACTAACCTGCACCCTTGGGGCTCCCAGAGACTGGACCACCAAACAAAGCACATACTTGGACTGGGCCTATTCCCCCCAGACATATGGGGTGGATGAGCAACTTGGTCTTCATAAGGATCCCCCAACAACTGGAGTAAAGGCTGTCCCTGAATCTGTTGCCTGGCTGTGGATACAGTCCCCCTTGCTGGACCACCTTGTCTCGACACAAGATGCACCTAGGCAGTGACTTGATGTGCCAGACTGGGGTGATACCCAAGGGAAGGCTCCACTTTCTCAGAGAATAGAATGGGGGGAGGAGATGTGTGAGGCAGGGACTAGGAGGAGAGGGGGCTGATATTGGGATGTAAAGTGAATCAAATAATGGAAAAAAAAAGAGAATTCTTTCCTCCACTCAAGGAAATCTGAAACAACTATTTCAAAATTCAAAGCTGTCAACATTCCAAATGTGTTTTATTAGAGAACATCAAAGTAGCTTATGAAATTTTCTTACTGTTAGTCTTGCACACAGCGATTATAGGAAATTCTTGCTTTGTTATCCACAGGGAGCATTCTTCCAAAAGTGTCCTGCAAACATTTATAGGATATGCACCAGTCACTTTTTCCGTTGTAGGATTGTTGTATGACCTAAGCATGACCTGTGTGGGGGAAGGCAGGACTAGGAGCAGAATCTCATTCCAAGGGGGAAATTATGCATAGCATTGAAAGGAAGGAGAAGAGCCTGTGTGGCCTCGCCTGTCCCACATGGGAACTTTGGCCCTGATAGAAAGTACATCATCCACAAAGGAGTTTGGGGCAAGCATTCTAGCGCCCCATCATAAATGTGAGGGGTGGGGATCTGAGTGACAGCTATCTCCTTGGGATGCATATATGCATGTTTGAAAAAAACTCCCAAGTGTTCTTTGACCTCAACCCAGTTTGCTGAGAGCAGTTGGCAGGCACCAAGTTGGGCTCGAATTCCCTTATTCTGCTTTCCAAAGCCTTCTTGGTTTTTGCTCGGTTATATCCTGTGCATTTGGGCTTGGCATTTCAGAATTTGTCACCAGTCCCATTTTAAAAAAATCAAACTTTCTGTTGCTTTGGCTCAGGTACTTTAAAAACAGAAATCAAAAAGTAATAAATTACTCAGGCACTTTTGGAAGAGAAATCAAACCTAGCTATTTCCTGGTAGCAAGAGCTCAATCAGGAATAAGGGGTTCTTCAAGTTTGGCATTAGTCTTTTGTGCATTCTTTCTCCACGGATGCAAATACTGTATCCCGTGACTTACCATGGGGACAAACACTAATTCAGGTCCCTAGGAGAGACATAAAGGTAGGGCAGGAGACATGACAGCACCGTTTTGGGACAGATGCTCATCTTAAGAAAACCGTAGGTCTGCTTTAGGACACCCATGAAGGCCCTTTATTACTTACTAACTTCAAGTTTGTATCTGCTTACTCCAAACGTACTTTCAGTTATGTTGCTTTTAGGTCATAAGGTGACTTCATCCAAGAAGGGAGACTTAACTGTAGTTAGTCGATGAACTATCCGTTCACCAATCATAAAGTCAGTTTGAAAGTAACCATTTTGATTAAATATCAGTTAGGTAATACAATAGTGAAGCAGTTAATTTCACAACGACTTTTAGGAGTCTTTGAGTGTAGAGATTAGCCTCCTTCTCTGTTCCTTGGTAACATCTCATTTCCACACTATCCTGTCACTCACAGTTAACAAAGCCTTTGATTTTGGTTGCTGAACATTCTTTCTGCTTCTTAGCACTTGATCCTGTGAGGACAGTGGGCAAGTTTATCTCCACAGCTGCAATGCACAGTTATCTGGCTGACTTCTCTTTGATTGATCTGTAGCTCTTATCCCTGCATGAGAACCATGCTGGATGACAGGTGGGGGAATAGGGGTTGCTTTGTGCCGGGGTTCACCGTTTTCATGTCTACTGCAGACTGTGGTGTTTATCCATGTGGTGGGTTTTTGAGTGGCTCTCTGAAATGGGATAGCCACTCAGAGTCAGCATTTTCTCTTCCTCCTTACTTCTCAAAGCAGATGGACCAGCTAGGATGCTTTGCTTCCAAAACACACTCATCCAGTGCTTGGCCCCTTGCCGAGGACAAAGCACAGGAGCTTAGTCATCCTCTTTGTCTCACTTCAACATGGGGTCCTTGTGCAGATTTGTAATGTGTGCGGTGGGAATGCAAGCTGTGTGCCTGGCTTGTCACTGCTCTACTCCTGAAGCTTTTATTCTCCAGCTGTGTCAAGGGTTTTGTTTATTCAGAGTACTGCACTTCCAGACAAGAGATGATCAACAGCGATCATTTTAATAATAATGATAGACATTTTCCAATCTCCTTTCTTGTTGGAAGTCTAGGGTGGCAGACCAACTCACATGTCCTCTATCAGCTATGGGGAGAGTGAAGGGAAGAAACTCTCTCTAGTGTTTTTGCTCACTCTTTTCTTACACATCCATGCCATTGCTTAAATGGTGGCTGTGATCCATTAGGTATCTCATGACTTAATGTGGAGGTTCATGGTCTTATACAGGGTCACATATTAATGTGGGGCTTGTGAAGACTGCTTACTGCAAACATTATTTGAATGTGAAACTGCCAAAAATTCATTAAAAATCAAGCATGTAGTAATAAATCAGAGGCTCTTCTGGAAGTGCTTGCCTATGTTGTATCTTATGACTTCACTTCAGCCTTGATTGTGAACATATTACCTGTGCTGCTTGTGTGCATGGCTTGTGTTGCACATGCCATATCTTCCCCATGTAATGTAATATCGCCCGAGACATATCAGCTTAAATATAAGTCTACTGTGTATTATGAACTTTAGTCTTACTGTACATACAAAGTTTGATGCTTTTAAGACTTTAATATTTTCCCAATATCATTCCTTAGGGTCAAATTTGTATATCTTTGGATTGTGTTGTATTAGGATGTTTGAATTTGATAGTCTTGCTTGAGCTGCTGATTTGAGTTTTGTAAAAAATAAATCATTAAATCAATTTTTGGTTTAGGCTTAGAATACAATTCCCAACAATTTCAGAAATTGACATCAACCTACACTTCTACCATTGTGTATTATGTATTTATGAAAAATGAATTTTCAGCATTGGTAATTAGAAAATAAAAATATTGATCAACTATAAAAAATATTGAAGATGTTCTCTGTCCTAAAGCATCAAATAGTCATTCAACACTCAATTCTTTATATAAAAACCAATAACTACACTCATCTCTTAAGTATGCAGATTTGATTTTGTCAAATCTGGGTCAGATGTGATGCACACACCTTTAATCCAAGTTCTCGGCGGGGGGTGGGGGGCAGAGGCAGGTAGAAGCAGGCAGATCTCTATGAAGTCTTGACCAGTCTTCTCTACATAGTGAGTTCCAGGACAGCAAGAGCTACACAGTGAGATGCTGTCTCAAAACAAAATAAAAAAAGCCTCAGTAAAGTTATATGTACACCAAAGAGAGTTTAACATAAATTTCGTTATGCTTTATTTTTAGTAAAGGTTGGACTTAAATATGTGTGTGTGTGTGTGTGTGTGTGTGTGTGTGTGTGTGTGTGTGTACATGCACACGTACACATACCTGAGGGAATAAAGAAGTTTCTTTGATAAAACAAGCACTATAGAGGGCTCAGCTGTTAGTACCATGTGCGCTCCTGCAGAAGATCTGAGTTTAGTTCCCAGCTCTGAAGTCGGGCAGCCCACATCTACATGTAACTGTAGCTCCAGGGAAGTCCAATGGCTCTAAACCTCTACACATATCTGCACTCACACATATTTATCCACACACACACAATCTTTTTTTCCCCATCTTTATTAAATTAGGTATTTCTTATTTACATTCAAATGTCATTCCCTTTCCCAGTTTCTACGCCAACATCCCCCAACCCCTCCCCCTCCTCTTCTCCATGGGTGTTCCCCTCCCCATCCTCTCCCCATTACCACCCTCCCCCCAACAATCCTGTTCACTGGGGGTCCAGTCTTGGCAGGACCAAGGGCTTCCCCTTCCACTGGTGCTCTTACTAGGCTATTCATTGCTACCTATGGGGTTGGAGCCCAGGGTCAGTCCATGTATAGTCTTTGGGTAGTGGCTTCATCCCTGGAAGCTCTGGTTGGTTGGCATTGTTGTTCATATGGGGTCTCAAGCTCCTTCAAGCTCTTTCAGTTCTTTCTAAGATTCCTTCAACGGGGATCCCGTTTTCAGTTCAGTGGTTTAATGATGGCATTGGCCTATGTATTTACCATATTCTGGCTGTGTCTCTCAGGAAAGATCTACATCCGGTTCCTGTCAGCCTGTCCTTCTTTGCTTCATCCATCTTATCTAGTTTGGTGGCTGTATATGTATGGGCCACATGTGGGGCAGGCTCTGAATGGGCGTTTCTTCAGTCTCTGTTTTAAATTTTGCCTCCGTATCCTCTCCCAAGGGTATTCTTGTTCCCCTTTTAAAGAAGGAGTGAAGCATTCACACTTTGGTCATCCTTCTTGGGTTTCATGTGTTCTGTGCATCTAGGGTAATTCAAGCATTTGGGCTAATATCCACTTATCAATGAGTGCATACCATGTGTGTTTTTCTGTGATTGGGTTACTTCACTCAGGATGATATTTCCCAGTTCCATCCATTTGCCTATGAATTTCATAAAGTCATTGTTTTTGATAGCTGAGTATTATTCCATTGTGTAGATGTACCACATTTTCTGTATCCATTCCTCTGTTGGAGGGCATCTGGGTTCTTTCCAGCTTCTGGCTATTATAAATAAGGCTGCTATGAACATAGTGGAGCATGTGTCTTTGTTATATGTTGGGGCATCTTTTGGGTATATGCCCAAGAGAGGTATAGCTGGGTCCTCAGATAGTTCAATGTCCAATTTTCTGAGGAACCTCCAGACTGATTTCCAGAATGGTTGTACCAGTCTGCAATCCCACCAACAATGGAGGAGTGTTCCTCTTTCTCCACATACTTACCAGCATCTGCTGTTGCCAGAGTGTTTGATCTTAGCCATTCTGACTGGTATGAGGTAGAATCTCAGGGTTGTTTTGATTTGCATTTCCCTTATGACTAAAGATGCTGAACATTTCTTTAGGTGCTTCTCAGCCATTCCTGAGCTGTGAATTCTTTGTTTAGCTCTGAAACCCATTTTTAATAGGGTGATTTGTTTCCCTGCAGTCTAACTTTGTGAGTTCTTTGTATATTTTGGATATAAGTCCTCTACCAGTTTTAGCATTGGTAAAGATCTTTTCCAAATCTGTTGGTTGCTGTTTTGTCTTATCAACAGTGTCCTTTGCCTTACAGAAGAAGCTTTGTAATTTATGAGATCCCATTTGTTGATTCTTGATCTTAGAACATAGGCCATTGGTGTTTTGTTCAGTAAGTTTTCTCCAGTGTCCATGTGTTTGAGATTCTTCCCCACTTTTTCTTCTATTAGTTTGAGTGTATCTGGTTTGATGTGGAGGTCCTTGATCCACTTGGACTTAAGCTTTGTACAGGGTGATAAGCATGGATCGATCTGCATTCTTCTACATGCTGACCTCCAGTTGAACCAGCACCATTTGCTGAAAATGCTATCTTTTTTCCATTGGATGGTTTTGACTCCTTTGTCAAAAATCAAGTGACCATAGGTGTGTGGGTTCATTTCTGGGTCTTCAATTCTATTCCACTGGTCTATCTGTCTGTCTCTGTACCAATACCATGCAGTTTTTATCACTATTGCTCTGTAATACTGCTTGAGTTCAGGGATAGTGATTCCTCCAGAAGTCCTTTTATTGTTGAGGATAGTTTTAGCAATCCTGGTTTTTTTTGTTATTCTAGATGAATTTGCAAATTGTTCTGTCTAGCTCTAGGAAGAATGGGATTGGAATTTTGATGGGGATTGCATTGAATTTGTAGATCGCTTTTGGTAAAATGACCATTTTTACTATATTAATCCTGTCAATCCATGAGACTGGGAGATCTTTCCACCTTCTGAGATCTTCAATTTCTTTCTTCAGAGACTTGACGTTCTATAATCTTAACTAATAAAAACACACTTTAAAAATGAAAAGCCTTGGCCTTTATAATCAAAGTCATCAAATAATTCTGGCCTCCGCTGCTCATCGATTCTATATGGAATGCCATTAACAAGAGTGGGGGCTGATATAGCCACTAGCAAAAAACCAGCCAGAGCAGAGAGTCACAGTGCAGTACTCATCTTTCCCCCCAGAGTTTGCCTTCCATCCTTGCCCCCATGTCTCCCTTCCCTCTGCCAATGTCAGTTGGAAGAAGAACTAGCGAAAAGAGTTAGGATAAGAGGAAGGAAAGAGAAATCAGAAGTGTGGACAGAGAATCAAGGGAGCACAGACAGGAGTGGCAGAAAAGGAAAGCTGGCCAATGCAACTAAAGGTTAAAGCATTATCTCAGGGGACACTGACTTAAAGGAGAGGAAAGCAGAAGGCATGGGAGGCCTTGAAGGAAAGAGCCCATCAGACAAATCCTCCTCAAACTGCATGCGTCCCTGCAGGGTGACCTTGATTTCTTGCTACCACAGCAGATGCTACACATGTCTAATCCTCTGATCAAGTGGTATGTCCCAAATCCTACGTTTTCATAAATATTTTGCAGAATTTCTTATTATTTAAACTCATCTAGACTCGAGAGGTTGGATAGCAGAAGGGGACATAAACATCAGTAGGAACCACCTGTTTTTCTACAGAAGAAAAGATGATTAAAATTTCTACGATGAACAGTGGAGAGACACTAGGCCGCACTAGGGAGCTTCTGTTTCCTTTGTTTACCATGGCCTGTCAGGACTTGTCTTCCTGGCCTTCTGAGCAAGTCACCTTGCTCTAATTTCATTCTTGTCTGTTTTTCACATGCCTGGGCTCCAATTATGGCTAGGTAATTGTTTTGTCACCTCTTAGCTCCATTGTTATTTGGAACAGGTCATGGAGTTTTAATAAGGCAAGGCTTCTTTTGATCTCCTGTCTTTCGTGATTAGGTGGTGTTTAGCAGGGAACATGGAGACTGTCACTTAAGCAGTTTGTACCAAAGACATCCAGTATGACAGATTCAGGATGTGGTGGGAGACTGGCAGGTGGAGAAGGAGCGACAGAGAGGAATCGTTGGCAGGACCTGTGTGTATCATCTTCTCAGTTTAGAAGCCCATATGGTGCTTCGTAATGCTCAGCTCAACTGCGATATAGTTTTTGTCTATATCCTATTAAAATAAACTCTATTAAGCAGAACACTCCAGCTAAATTATGAGTTTTATGTTAAAATCCACCACAGAGTTGTTAAAAGGAGTGTCTTGAGTTTAATTTAGACTGACCTTGAAGGATAAATTGGGATATCTATTTTTTTGAGTGTGAAAAAAAAGGAGTATCTTCAAAAGAAGTTGCCACTGTTTAGTTTTCAAGGACAAAAAGATTACATACTTCTGATGAAAAGAAGTTTAACGTGAAACTGCAATGCTGCAAACAATATGAAACAAATCAAAACATGACAAACGCCTCCTTTAGTACTGTTTACCTGTAATTGAAGTATGTGTTATTTCTATTGTGGTTTTGATGTACAAAGGCTTGAGTTCTAATGTCTGTGAACAAGATTCTGTCTGTCTGTCTGTCTATCTATCTATCTATCTATCTATCTATCTATCTATCTATCTATCTATCTATCTATCTATCTGGGCAGAGGTTTTCTGTGTATCTCTGACTGTCCTGGAACTTGCACTGTAGTCCAGGCTGGCCTTGAACTTGAGATTCACCTGTATCTGCCTCCCGAGTGCTGAAATTAAAGGTGTATGACATCACACTTGGTTCTTACTTTTATTTTTAATGATGTGTATGTGTGTTTGTCTTTATGTGTGTATATGCACTGGAATGCAGGTGCTTATAGAAGCTAGAGGCACGAGCTGGCCTGGAGCTGGAGTTACAGGCAGTTGTGAGCTGCCTAACATGGTGCTGAGAGTCTAACTGGCATCCTCTGAGATGCACTACTCACTGACTGTTGAGCCATCTATCCATTCTGAATTCTAATCTTAAACCTGGGAAAACAGCCACGTAGAAGAAGCTAGCTCCTGACCTTAAGGATTGTGTAGCTTGCCTTCCTTTGTCATATGACTATGACAGCAAGTATTAGTGGTTCATTATGATGATCAGTGGTCTACTAGGATTTAATCTTATAGTTAATACAGTACCACAGTGTTTCGGGTAAAATATAGCAGTTGGTAAATGCTTGAATTTTTGGAAAAAATTATGGAAAGTATAAATAGAAACAATTAAAGGTGACCGCTTAATTTTGAACATTTTTATTGCTACATTTCCATCTCAGCTGATTTTAGAGTAAACATTTGTCACACAGTTCAGCCTTAGAAAGTATGATTTGCGTGGTCTTCAATGTGCATCTGGAGTATTTAAGAGGGCCAGTTTCTCCTCTGACATTTCATAGTCCGAGAGAACTAGAACAGCTGCCTCAAGCAGAGTCACTCAGAGCGTAACCCCTAGAATGACCTCTGTATGAAACCAAAACAAAAAAGATAGGCAGTAATGTGAAATGAAAATTCTCAGAAATAAACTAGCTCCAAGAGTTCTGAGAGTTCTGGATATTGCACTTGAAGGCATATGCTTCTATTTCTTATTTACATGATATACTCCTAAAAGATAAATATATAATTCTGTCAGAAAAGTCAAAAGAAATGTGAAAGTTGAAAAGCATCCACATTACTCAATGATTGGCTTTTACACACCAGTTGGACACCAAGAACCAGAGGTTTATGCCCATTGATAAACTGAGTGTGCAATTTCTAAACATATGCCATTAAATAAGGGGACTTCTAGTCCCCAAAATAGCTAGTGCTATTTTATTTTCTTAAAAGAATAGCAGAATGATGTATAAAGAATACAATCAGATTATTAAAAATCTTGGCACGTGTGTATGTGTATGCATGCATTCACATGTGTGAAGATACGTATGTGTATATGTGCATGTGTGTAGGTTAGAGGATATCCTTGGGTATTACTCTGCATACATTGCATTTTCTTTTTAAGACATGGTTTCTCAGGTTTGGAACTTACCAAGTAAGCTAAGATGACTGTCTAATGAACTCCAGAGATCAGCCTTTTCTCACTTCCCTAGTATTCAAAGATTCTAAGCTTTTGCTATATGAATCCAGCTTTTTTGATTTTTTTTGGATATTTTTTATTCACATTTCAAATGTTATTTAGTTTCCCAGTTTCCTGGACATAAGCCCCCTTTACTATCCCCTCCCCTTCTCCTATAAGGGTGTTCCCCCTCCCCAACCACCTTCCTCTTCTGCCCGCCCCGATATTCCCCTACACTGGGGGGTTCAGCCTTGGCAGGACCAAGGGCTTCTCATCCCTTTGGTACCCAACAAGGCCATATTCTCTACATATGCAGCGGAGCCATGGGTCTGTCCATATGTAGTTTAGTCCCAGGAAGCTCTGGTTGTTTGGTATTGCTTTTCTTATGAGGTTGCAAGTCCCTTCAGCTCCTTCAAACCTTTCTGTAACTCCTCCAGTGGGGACTCTGTTCTCAGTTCAATGGTTTGGTGCTAGCATTTGCCTCTGTATTTGACATGCTCTGGCTGTGCCTCTCAGGAGACAGCTATACCAGGTTTTTGTCAGCATGCACTTCTTAGCTTCATCAATCTTATCTAGTTTTGGTGGCTGTATGTATATGGGCTGTATACCCATGTGGAGCAGGCTCTGAATGGCCATTCCTTCGGTCTCTGCTCCAAACTTTGTCTCTATATCCCCCACTATGAATATTTTTGTTCCCCCTTCTAAGAAGGACTGAAACACTTGCACTTTGGTCGTCCTTCTTCTAGAGCTTCATGTGGTCTGTGGATTGTATCTTGGGTAATTCAAGCTTTTGGGCTAATATCCACTTATCGATGAGTGCATACCATGTGTGTTTTTCTGTGATTGGTTTAAGCTTCTGTACACTCGGGATGAAATTTTCTAGTTTGTTCCATTTGCCTACGAATTTCATGAAGTCATTGTTTTTGATAGCTGAGTAGTACTCCAAAGTGTAGAGGTACCACATTTTCTGTATCCATTTCTCTGTTGAAGGGCATCTGTGTTCTACCCAGCTTCTGGCTATTATAAATAAGGCTGCTATGAACATAATGGAGCATGTTTCTTTGTTGTATGTTGGAGCAACTTTTGGGTATATGCCCAAGAGAGGTATAGCTGGGTCCTCAGGTAGTACAATGTCCAATTTTCTGAGGAACCTCCTGACTGATTTCCAGAGTGGTTGTACCAGCTTGCAATCCCACCAACAATGGAGAAGTGTTCCTCTTTCTCCACATCCTTGCCAACATCTGTTGTCACCTGAGTTTTTGATCTTAGCTATTCTGACTGATGTGAGGTCCCATTTGTCAATTCTTGATCTTAGAGCATAAGACACTGGTGTTTTATTCAGGAAATTTTCCTCAGTGCCCATGTGATTGAGGCTTTGCCCCACAATTTCTTCTATTAATTTGAGTGTATCTGGTTTGATGTGGAGGTCCTTGATCCACTTGGACTTAAGCTTCTGTACAGGACAATAAGAATGAGTTGATTTGCACTCTTCTACATGCTGACCTCCAGTTGAACCAGCACCATTTGTTGAAAATGTTACCTGTTTTCCACTGGATGGTTTTATATCCTTTGTCAAAGATCAAGTGACCATAGGTGTGTGGGTTCATTTCTGGGTTTTCAATTCTATTCCACTGATCTACCTGCCTATCTCTGTACCAATACCATACAGTTTTTTTTTAAATCACTATTGCTCTGAAATACTGCTTGAAGTCAGGTTTGGCGATTTCCCTAGAAGTTCTTTTATTGTTGAGGATAGTTTTCGATATCCTCAGTTTTTTGTTATTTCAAATGAATTTGCGAATTGCTCTTTCTAACTCTATGAAAAATTGAGTTGGAATTTTGATGGGGATTGCATTGAATCTGTAGATTGCTTTTGGCAAAATGGCTATTTTTACTATAATAATCCTGCCAATCCATGAGCATGGGTGGTTTCCATCTTCTGAGATCTTCTTCAATTTCTTTCTTCAGAGACTTGAAGTTCTTGTTATACAGATCTTTCACTTGCTTGGTTAGGGTCACACCAAGGTATTTTATGTTGTTTGTGACTATTGTGAAGGGTGTCATTTCCTTATTTTATTTCTCAGCCTGTTTATCTTTTGAGTAGAGGAAGGCTCCTGATTTGTTTGAGTTAATTTTTTACCCAGCCACGTTGATGAAGTTGTTTATTAAGCTTAGTAGTTCTCTGGTGGAACTTTTGTGGTCACTTAAGTATACTATCATACCATCTGCAAATAGAGATATTTTGACTTCTTCCTTTCCAATTTGTATCCTTTTGACTTCCTTTTGTTGTCTGATTGCAATGACTAGGACTTCGAGTACTATATTGAATAAGTAGGGAGAGAGTGGGCAGCCTTGTCTAGTCCCTGATTTTAGTGGGATTGCTTCAAGTTTCTCTCCATTTAGTTTGATGTTAGCTACTGGTTTGCTGTATATGGCTTTAACTATCTTTAGATATGGGCCTTGAATTCCTGATCTTTCCAGGACTTTTATCATGAAGGGGTGTTGAATTTTGTCAAATGTTTTCTCAGCATCTAATGAAATGATCATGTGTTTTTTTCTTTGAATTTGTTTACATAATGGATTACCTTGATGGATTTCTGTATATTGAACCATCCCTGCATCCCTGGGATGAAGCCTACTTGATCATGGTGGATGATCATTCCAATGTGTTCTTGGATTTGTGGGTTTGTGAGGATTTATTGAGTCTTTTTGCATCACTATTCATAAGGCAAAATGGTTTGAAGTTCTCTTTCTTTGTTGGGTCTTTGTGTGGTTTAGGTATAAGAGTATTTGTGGCTTCATAGAAGGAATGTGGTAGTGCTCTGTCTGTTTCTCTTTTGTGGAATAGTTTGGACAGTATTGGTATGAGGTCTTCTATGAAGGTCTGATAGAATTCTGGGCTAAACCCATCTGGTCCTGGGCTCTTTTTGGTGGGAAACTTTTAATAACTGCTTCTATTTCTTTAGGAGTTATGGGATTGTTTAGATGGTTTATCTGTTCCTGATATAACTTTGGTTCCTGGTTTTGTCTAGAAAATTGTCCATTTCCTCCAGATTTTCCAGTTTTGTTGAATATAGGCTTTTGTAGTAGGATCTGATGATTTTTTAATTTCCTCAGATTCTGTTGTTATGTCTCCCTTTTCATTTCTGATTTGTTAATTTGAATACACTCTGTGCCCTCTGGTTAGTCTGGCTAAGTGTTTATCTATCTTGTTGATTTCCTCAAAGAACCAACTCCTGGTTTTGTCGACTCTTTGTATAGTCCTTTTTGTTTCTACTTGGTTGATTTCAGCCCTGAGTTTGATTATTTCCTGCCTTCTACTCCTTTTGGGTGTATTTGTTTCTTTTTGTTCTAGAGCTTTTAGGTGTGATGTCAAGCTGCTAATGTATGGTCTCTCCTGTTTCTTTTTGGAGGCACTCAGAGCTATGAGTTTTCCTCTTAGCACAGCTTTCATTGTGTCCCATAAGTTTGGGAAAGTTCTGCCTTCATTTTCATTAAATTCTAAAAAGTCTTTAATTCCTTTCTCTATTTTTTACTTTCCCAAGTTATCATTGAGTAGAGTGTTGTTCAACTTCCACGTGTATGTGGGCTTTCTGTTGTTTTTGTTGTTCTTGAAGACCAGCCTTAATCCTTGGTATCTGATAGTATGCATGGGATTATTTCAATCTTCTTGGATTTGTGTATCCAGCTTTTTAAGGGTTGGTTCTAGGGAATACATTTTTGTCCTTGCGTTTACAAAGGAAGCATTTTACTGAGGCTGTTTTCTCTCTAACTATTTAACAGTCTTAAACTTAAGAAAATAAAGTAAAATAATTCATGATACGGATTAAGGATATACTGAGTGTTATATGTAATTTAATTCATTTTTTACTTTCAAGTTTTCTTTTTATGTTTTAGGTACTAAAAGTTTATTCATGAAAAATACTAGATATTTCCACTTATTTCTAGTGATTTTTAAAGCCAAATTTATTTGGAAAATCTGCTTGGTAGAAGTTTAATGATTTTTGGAAAACTCATCTAATATTAAAAGCAATTTAGCCTTAAAGCATTTTTTTATTTTTAAATAATTTGTCAGATGAATATTGTTGTTACATGGACATAATTTTAAAGAAAAATATATAATGCATTTAAATATTTAAAAGTGTGTTTTGAAGCTTTAATTATAATTTTTTCTTTAAATCATATAGATTTGATTATTATAAAACAAGCTTTTTTGAAAATATAATACCTGACTTAAAATAATACGCTAAAGGCAATATATTTGACAGTCGAATTTATTGTAGTAGGTTTATAGATATTTGACTAAAGCATCCAAACTGACTTTGACCCTGATGGCTGGGACTTGGAATTGAAAACAAAATTTATTACTTTGGTGTCCTCATAAGTCAGTTATTCCAGGCTCTACACAAAGGAGCATTTCTGGAGATAATTTGGGACTATCAAATTAAATATTTCTTTTCTCACATGTACAGGTAATTAAGCAAGAAGATTTGCTTGTAAACTCAGGGCCAAATAGCAAATTACTTTCAAGTTTTCTTTTATGTTCTTAACACTGATACTTCATAATCATTTAAATTAGCCTAGATATGAATGCATATAGAGATGGGCAATGTTGAGCAATGTTTTTCCTGAACATTATTAGAGGCTGGGCCTCCTGAGAGCACTGTAACAAGGCCAGCAGGGCAGCCTTTGTCATGTCCCCACAACATCTTATGATCATTCTCAACAGTGTCACTTGCGTTGCACTCTGAAACTTGCTGGCAGCCTGGCAAGGTAAGTTCTGTGATTAGTATTTTAAATTTGAAGAAACTAGATGTATAAAGTAGTGTCTAGGCTTCTGAGTTATAAGTGGCGAGGCTGGGAATGGGTCTGAACTTACCATAACCTTGCTTGATATTTAGTTAAAAGATGAAGAAATTTAAATATACAGAGCACCAGGAAGAAGCAGGGCCAGAATTCAAGTCTAGCACTGACTATACCCAGCTGCCCCTGTGCTAAATTATTCTAAGGGCCCTTATCATCCACCTTCTTCAGGTAAATCGTATGAGATTAGTAGTAATGTCTAAGTGAGCAGTTCATGTTTCAGACATTATACACGTTTTCAGATAGAAATATACCTTTTGGTAGTTTTTTATTTTATAGTCATCAATCTAATTTCCCAGTCTTTCCTCCTTTCCTCCCTGCCTCCCTTCCCCCTTCCTTCCTTCATTCCCTTTGTTCAATGACATAATTGTGGCAATTATTTCTGGAATCTCAGCAAATGATAATAGAGAGGGTGATTCTTTTCTCTTTCATAGAAGCATAACTATACAGGAACATCCAGTATTTTATGGAGCTTTTAGGTGAGGTGAAGTACTATATATATGCATATATATTTATTTATTGCAAAAATATTTTCATATATTTAAAATCTGTTTGTTATATGAATTATTAGCAATGTAAATAGGCCTATATTTAGTGTTTATTCTTTTGAAATTAAGTAGTTGAAAAAATTCTGTACCAGTCTTTGTTCATCTGTGTACACACGAAAGCCCGTAAAGCTAAGTCAAGATATATTTTTTAATTTGATAAATACAGACTTAAATGAAAAAGAAACCTTTTTCTATATTAAACTCATAGAGGAAAAACGCATAGAGAATGCGATTCGCTCAGATGACATTTGAGGAATGTTTGCTATGCATCATTCTGGCTGGCTAAATCGTTCGGCAAGGTTCTGAAATGGGAGAGCCTTGCTCCTTGTAAATCACCTTCCGGTTCCTGTGGCTTCTCTTTCCATCTTCACGCCTCTTCTGGTTACTAGGCAGTTTTCAAAAAGGGATTCGACGTTAACCATTTATGTTTTATTTTTTGAGAACTTTAGGTCAACGTTTTGCTTCTCCAAGAATGACTCGCATTTTATTATTTTTTTTCCTGCAATGCTACAATGAAAAGCTTTCTCCTCAACACATCAGGCATTATCAAGCAAGTAGGGAAAATATCTGAAGGAGGGAAATGGCACCTTGAGCACAGTAGAGTGAGCACATCTCTCTCCGTATTTGCATAAATCAGGCTTGAGGCTGGAGACAGCGTAGTGATAGAGCATTCGCCTAGAGCATGAAATGCCCCAAGTTCAGTCTTTAGTAAAACGAACCACAGAACTAGCAAATCTTTTGACGGTTATTTTCCCAGGTGTCTATTAAATATATATTTTTGTCATCACATTTGGTCATGTTATTCACATTAAGCATTAAGCTCTAGGATGTGCTTGATGTGAAAGAATCTATAATGTGCTCAATAGTAATGCAACATTTTCCTCAGACAAGTGAGGAGCAGTGGAGTGATCCAAGGCATGTCTTACAATCTTATTTCATTGCCTGGCTAACGAATAATCATCAAATTGTCCTCACAGCTGGAATTAAGGGTGAAAACATTATTGGTTTTATCCTGTTGAATTTAAATTAAGCTTAAAAAATTTTTTTCTTTTTGGATTGAAACCCAGGGAACTTTGGCTTATAACTCCCTCGCTGCCTCTGAAAGCTTACAGTTTGCTCTGGGACTCAACAATAACGCATGCCTGCTCTTTGGCCTGACAGCTTGGTGGAATACAGAAAATCTGAAATGCTCTCAAATATGTTTTTGATGCTTCTAGAACCTGCTTCGTTCGTTATATCATGTGGTTTATATTCTGTGAATTTAAGTGTGGTTCAGGCAATTGGAATTCGCCGCGAGGAAAACAAACTATGTTTGTAGGCCTTGCCTCTAATTCATGGTCTTGCCAGTGGGGTCCTTTGAAAGGTGCTGTGCATGCTCTGGCTATTCCCATCGATCTAGATCAGCTTTGTAGAATTCAGGTGTAGAACTAGGATACTTAAAGACAGAGTCATGAATGTTGGGTCTGGTCAAAACTCATTACCACCACATTCTCTACCCTGAGGTTAAATGTGGATTTCGGTTTTAGAGAATTCTTACTTTTTGCCACTTAAAGTGCAGTTTTCTAAAATTTGCTGTTCTATGCATTTACTTACCCTTCCCTCTCCCTCTTAAAAAACACAGGGTACCGAGTACAGCACTTAAGTATTAAGTACTGAAATACTTAAGCACTAAGCCTAAGGTTCTCCCAAACAATAGCTATAGAATGATTGAGAGTTTAAAGTCAGCATAGGCTGCATATAGCAAACTTGACATCATCATCATCATCATCATCATCAAGAAATAAACAAAAATCTATATATTCTTTTTATTTATTTATTTATTTATTTTTTATTAACCTGAGTATTTCTTATTTACATTTCGAATGTTATTCCCTTTCCCGGTTTCCGGGCAAACATCCCCCTAACCCTTCCCCCTCCCCTTCGATATGGGTGCTCCCCTCACCATCCTCCCCCCATTACTGCCCTCCCCCCAACAATTACGTTCACTCGGGGTTCAGTCTTGGCAGGACCAAGGGCTTCCCCTTCCACTGGTGCTCTTACTAGGATATGCATTGCTACCTATGAGGTCAGAGTCCAGGGTCAGTCCATGTATAGTCTTTAGGTAGTTGCTTAGTCCCTGGAAGCTCTGGTTGCTTGACATTGTTGTACATATGGGGTCTCGAACCCCTTCAAGCTCTTTCAGTCCTTTCTCTGATTCCTTCAACGGGGGTCCTGCTCTCAGTTCAGTGGTTTGCTGCTGGCATTCGCCTCTGTATTTGCTGTATTCTGGCTGTGTCTCTCAGGAGCGATCTACATCCGGCTCCTGTCGGTCTGCACTTCTTTGCTTCATCCATCTTGTCTAATTGGGTGGCTGTATATGTATGGGCCACATGTGGGACAAAAATCTATATATTCTTTAGAAAATTTCTCTTATTAGGGATCAATTTGTAAAATAAATGCTTGCCATAAAAGCAAAGCACATGGAAGGAGCCAAGTAACTTAAGATAATTCTTAAAATTTTGAATAAAGAGGTAAGAATAGGGATAGAGTCTACTTCAAAAATACTTTTTTTTTTATAAAAAAAGAACTAGGGGAGAAATAAAATCTAAATAAAATAAAAACTTCTAAAAGTTCTCTTGAGTAAAGAGTGTGTGCCAAAATTGTTTTGTACCTAGTGTCTCTTATTCCTCACGTATGTGGGGGACACAGTTGTTTGCCCATGCATTTAAACACTTGGCTTAACATAAGCATTGCTCTAAGTGGCTAGATATCTCAGAAGGCGAGCAAGATGAAGTGCCCATTTTCTGGGAGCATCTGAGAAGGAACAACAGCCTAGCATACCAAGGATATAAGTGAATTGTGATGGCTTTGGAGATGGCACTCGACGTCATCTCATATTTTAGATTAAATGGCAGTCCTGGTTGAGGAATGCATTTGAAGATACAGAAAATTGTCTCAGAGCATGTCGAAAGTGCAAAGAAAAACCCAATGAGGGTGGACTGGCTAGAGCAAAGTCTGCGCTAGGGAGAGGAGGAGCAGTCAAGAGACTCAGAAGGAATCTTTTGATACAGATCGCTCTCTTCTTGGCCATTATGTAGAGTTCTGTGAACACATGTGTGGAGGCTTTTGTTTAGACATGTTCTTATTATTCTGGTAGGAAATTTCATTGTATGCTCACAAAACTGGTTTACTCAAAGGAAAATGAGCCATCCACCAAGTGCACAAGGAGTACTGAAGTCAACACTTGTATTACTTTGGCAAATTAACCTTGACTCTTTTTAGTTCTTATTTTTCTGAGGCAATTTAGATTTCCATATCCTGGTTATAAAACATTGCTTTTATACCTATATATAAAACTCTGCTTAGGAATAAAGCACTTCTAAAACAGTCAAAATACCAAGCTCCCGTGTTTGTTCTGCAGTGTCCTCTCTCCTCTCCATTTTCATTGTCTAGAGTTTGGTGTTATTCCTTACGTTTTTACCATATGGGCATGCATTTCATAGTTTCAAGCATATTAGCTAAGCTTCTCTATTGTTGCCATGATAAAGACCTGGGGGTAGAAAGAGTTTATTTTGTCGTATAGATTGTAATTCATCATGAAGGGAAAGTCTGGGCAAGAATCTGGAGGAGGGGACTGGAGCAGAGACCATGGAGGATGCTGCTTCCTGGCTTGCTGCCCAGAGCTTGCTCACCTTGCTTTCTTACACAGCTCAGGAATGGCTCTCCAGAGATGGGCTCATACCACAGCGGGCTGCCCCTTCAACCATCAATCATTAACAAAGAAAAGGCTCTATGGACTCGCTTACTACTAATCTGATGAAGAAATTTTCTCAAGTGAGGTCGGTCCCTATTCCCCTGTGAATATAGTTTGTCATTGTCAAAAAAAGTTAGCCAACACAGTAAATTAATGAATTCTAAATTTACACAGTGCTCAATTTTTCCCAATGTTACTTCCATGAGTTACATATACTTACTGTCAGCTATCATCCTTTTTCAGAATATGCCAAACTATTTTTCAGAAGACGGGGAAAGCAACAGTGCTTTAGGTGTACTTCAGTCTTACAAGTAGAGTGTGTACATCTTTCTTCCCCACCTTTTCTCTTTTAAGATAGATTCTTTGTACCTCAGTCCCACTCATCTCCCTGTCTCCTTGTATCCACCCTTTTCCCTTGCAACCTCTCCACCCACCCCCCCCCCCCGCAAATAAAGCACACACATACACACAAACAGCAGCAACTAAACAACTAAACAAAGCACAGACAACGCTTCATCGTGGAAGCTGTAGTGTGCCACAGTGTCTTACACATTATATCCTTCTGTCCATACATCTTCACTTGCAAATGTTCATTGCAGTGAGTCCTTGGTCTGGTTCAAGATCCTTGGCTTCTGGAACGCCATCAATATTGGATCTCCACTGGGACTCCTCTGGCTATCCTGTTGTTGCCCTGTGTCATGGAGATCCTGCAGTTTTGGATCATCAGCACTGGCCCTTTCATTCATTCCAGTCATTTGCAGATGATATAGATTTTGGGGTGAGCCACCTCAGAGTCCTAGATATGAGCCTGGGTGGGAGCTGGTCAGCCAACCAGCTCTCCCTTGATCATACTACCTTGAGCACTCCAGCAGTTCACTGCTCTGGCTAGTCCACCCAATGCCCCAATGCTGCAAGGGCAGGAGGGGGAGGAGGGGGAGGAGGGGCAGGAGGGGCAGGAGGGGCAGGAGGGGCAGGAGGGGCAGGAGGGGCAGGAGGGGCAGGAGGGGCAGGAGGGGCAGGAGGGGCAGGAGACAGAGTCCAACTCTCCTACTCTCATGCTCTCTGGCCTAACTCACCTACACTCATGCCTCCAGAGCCAGCTCCACTGTACTGCCCACTCAAGGTTCGGGTCTTACTGTTGCAAGTGCTACAGCCTGTGAGGGTCTGGGCCAGCTCTCCCACTCCCACAGTCTCAGGGCCTTTGCCATGTGGGGGGCTCGGGTGGGAGGGTGATCTCCACCGGTGCAGAACCCACTTACATGTACAGTGCAATAGTCAGTGAGCAGGCAGGGCAAGTTCCCTGCTTTCATGACTCCAGGGTCAGCTCTCCCAGCTACAGTAGGTAGCAAGTTGGAGCTAGGAAGGGCATCTCCCCTGTACCCAAGCCACTTCACACCAAGTGGCAGGGCCAGCTCTCCCAGGCTCTCACCCTCGGGTGGGCTCACTTGTGGCTCCTGATTATGTCCATCTTCAGGCTTTATACACACTGGAAGTATTTGGAACAAAAGAAAATAAAACTTTCATTGCTTCATCTCTTCTCTGGTATCTATCTGGTGTTCTCTGACTTTTCATCCAAGCTGTAGAGTGTGGAAGAATATTTTGAGTTATACTTGATGACTTAAAATTACAGGAAGTGTGAATAATCAGAGTACTTTAGCTGTACAAACCATCCATTTCTCTCTCCTTCAGTGCTTTTACTGTTCATATTTTTTTTTTTTGGTTCTTTTTTTCGGAGCTGGGGACCGAACCCAGGGCCTTGCGCTTCCTAGGCAAGCGCTCTACCACTGAGCTAAATCCCCAACCCCTACTGTTCATATTTTGTTCATAATTTTAATGCTACTTCCTATGAACTTGTTCGTGTTTATCTGATGGATTATTAAGTATGTTTTTACACATTTTAGATATTAAATCTTTGGAGTTTTGTTACATGCACTGAAAATAATATTCTTTATTATTATTATCATTATTATTGTTGTTGTTGTCATTGTTAACTAATCATTTTATTTGTTTACATTTCAAATGTTATCCCCCTTCCTGGTTTCTCCTCCATGAACCCCTCACCCCAACCCTCCCCTTTGCCTCTAAGAAGGTGCTACTCCACTTACCCACTTGCTCCTACCTCACCCCTCTAGCATCCCCCTTCTCTGGGGTCATCGAGCCTCCACAGGACTAAATGCCTTGCCTTCCACTGATGCCAGATGAGGCCATACTCTGCTACATATGTAGTGAGAATCATGAACCAGCCCATTTACACTTTTGGTGCGTTAGTCCCTGGGAGCTCTGAGGGGTCCAGTTAGTTGATTGTTGTTCTCCCTACAGGGTTGCAATCCCCTTCAACTCCTTCAGCCCTTCCCCTAATTCTTTCATTGGGGTGCCCGGGCCAACCGCTGAACTGAAAATGATTTTTTAATTATTTTTTGAACATTTTGCTGTTTGCCTGGACTGGATGAAACACATTCTTACTATCTGGTGTAAGCCAGATATTTATTTCCCTCTGTCTGTCCTGCTTCTTATTTACTACAAGAGACTCAGGTACCCTAGCACTTTTGCTGTGATTTTACTTGTGACTTTTTAATACATGTGCTTTTCCTGCATAAATAATACAGTTGGGAAATGTTTATGTATCTGCCATGTCAGTTCATCTTTAGCTATATACATTATTTACATTTGTTATAGCTATTAATGTATTAGTGGAGAAGGCTGTTATTGCAAATTTCTGTTTTTCCCCCATTCCCCTGTGTGTTAATTAAACACATTGTGAAGAATTCTGTTTTGATTTATTTATATTATTTAAGTGTGTTTGGCTGAATAATTTTTCAATAGCCTTCTGACATCATATTATCTATGCATAAGACATGTATTATTATGGCATCCTTTCATCAGCTTAAGTGTGGAAATCTTATCATTTATCACCCTTTATTCTCTCATTTAGCACAGTCACATTTTATTTCCATAGTCACTAGGTCAATGCCAGGTGGAATTATACACTTTATTTCACTTCAAAACTGAGATGTCAATAAACACTAGATGTAGTATTGTTTATATTTTTGTTCTCTATGATCTTTTCCCTTTTCTGGGGTTTCAATTTTTTCCTTATTTCTTCCTTTCTATTTAGGGAATTTCCTCTAGGTGTTATTTTAAAGTCGGTGTGTGGAGATAAGCTTTCTCAGGGTTCCTTTGTCTGTGGTTCTCTTAATCCCACTTATGATATTACTTCGTGTGTCAACAGATCCTGTCTTTGAGTACTTGAAAAGCACACTACCAACGTCCTTGGTGACTGTTGAAGGCAGCCCATCACCCTATGCTCTATCCATCACTCTGTCGTCTGTGGTGCTAAGAAGCTCACTGTCCTTCTTGATGCTCTTCCACGGTGGCTGGAGTTTGTTCCTCCTTCATTGCTGTCAAGATTCTTCATTTTCACTTCCAGATGTTGATTGTGGTACATCTCGGTGTACATCTCTTTGGGTTTGCTCTGTTCATTTTATTCACCTTTTTGGATCTCTAGATGTCCAGTGAAGTTTTATTCATCATTTCCTTTCATTTTCTTCTAGCTCTGTTCTTTTTTTCTTTTCCACCTGAATCCCCACTGGTGTTCGGTCATATTTATTTTCCATCTCGTGAGCTCATTATTGCCTGGTTGTAGTGGCTTAAAAGCTACACATTTGTCTACATCGTGGTGATTTAAAGTGATCCCTGTTACTCAGGCTTTCCCAATCTCAGGAATCTGGGTTCATTTTGAATGAGAATTTACCATGTGCTCTGCTTCCCAAATCAGAATGTTCTTGGTGCCCCTCCCCAGCACCAATTCTGCAGTATTCTTAATTATTTACTTTTCAAATTTCTCTACTTTTGCTTTCAAAGTATTATCTATTTGTGGGACATGCAAAGACTTGTATAATAAACTTAATTCAGCGTCTTTCTTAACTTTTGACTTTAAAAATATTTCCATGTATATCAACCCATATAGAAGCCTATCTATACATCCTGGAGAATTTCTTCAGACTTATTTTTTTTTCCCGTTTTTTTCTTTATTAACTTGAGTATTTCTTATTTACATTTCGAATGTTATTCCCTTTCCTGGTTTCTGGGCCAACATTCCCCTAGCCCCTCCCCCTCCCTTTGTATATGGGTGTTCCCCTCCCCATCCTCCCCCCATTACTACCCTCCCCCAACAATCACGTTCACTGGGAGTTCAGTCTTAGCAGGACCAAGGGCTTCCCCTTCCACTGGTGCTCTTACTAGGCTATTCATTGCTACCTATGAGGTCAGAGCCCAGGGTCAGTCCATGTATAGTCTTTGGGTAGTGGCTTAGTCCCTGGAACAGACTTATCTTTAATTAATTAGTTAGTTAATTATATTTATAGGCAGAATCTCACTTCATAGCCCAGGCTGTATTGAACTCTTGACCCTCTTACCTCAATAGCACCACAGTGCTCTAATTATAGGTTTATGTCAACAGGTGAATTCCGGATTTTGAATATACATTTTCAATGTCTACATTTTTGTTTTGAGAAATCCTTTATAATTCTTTTTCTAATGGTAATATCTTTTCAGTATACAATGTTTTTTACTTACATTTTGACTTTCTTTCAATGTACGTGAAATGTAAGTAAACAAAATAACCAATAAAAAAATTAAAAACGAGAGTTTGAACACTGATCTAAAGCTAGACAACCATAGTATTTAAAGTCTATGGGGTCTATCTCTTTTCACTCACAATAAGTTGATTAATGAGATTTATAGCTTTAAATTCTTAACTCACATTTAGTTGAAATTTACTTGTAACAATGTATAGCACTATCTTTGAAAATTTATCCCTCTCAAGAAGTTTGATTTTCTTATTCATATTGGTTGCCAGGGGCATCATCACCCTGTGGTTATCTTGTTTTGTTTTCTGGTACAGTTTTAATCCAAAAGCACAGATGGTTAAAACTCCCAAAGGATTCCATTTTTCCCCTCTCCTAGAGATTAAAGAGAGAGGGAGATTCTTTTTTATTCTAAATATCTGCTTCAAACACTATATATTCTTATGTGTAGATTGATTCTATGTGGTTTCTGCCTTTTAATAGGAGGTTCTTGTTTCAAGCTCTTTTTATCCTTTTAAAAATTAGTCTTTTTTATGCTCCCTATGTAGTTATTAATGTACAAGGTTATATGTCACTATACTTGTTATAATTTTATTAACATTGTTGTTTCTCAGACCCCCTACATTTGGATATTTTTAATTCATATAGATGCAGCTGTGTCTTTTGAAATGTGTTTGTCAGATTTGTAAAAAAATTTAGTTCTGATGTTATTTTTGGCAAGATAATCTTCTATTTTTCTGATTGTCAAAAACAAATGTTTTCTCAATTTAAAGTACATTTATTTATTTATTTATTTATTTATTTATTTATTTATTGTGCATGCACATGCATGTGTGAGTGTATGTGTGTGTGTATGCGTGTGTGTGTGTGTGTGTGTGTGTGTGTGTTCATGCATATACTATGGCTATATGTAGGGATGAGAGAACAACTTGTACAGGTCGATTCTCTCCTTCCACCACATGGGTTTCACAGATCAAACTGAGGCTATCCGGCTTTGTGGCATGCATGTTTACGGCCATCTTCCCTGCCTTTTTCTGTATTAATTTCCTTGTGAACTAAAAAATAACATGCTTAACTAGCAGGATGCAAACGAAATCAACATACAAAAATCATTAGTAATCTTTCTGTATATCAATAATAAACTTGCTGGAAAAAATCATGGAAAATACCATTCACAGCGGCCTAAAAATAAAATAATTAGTAGTAAATCTAGCTATAAATGTGAAAGACCTTTACAATCAAAATGTTAAGATACCGAAGAAAGAAATAAAAGAAAATCAGAAAAAGGAAAGAGCCATGATTCAAAGCTACCAGAATTAGTGTTATAAAAATGGTTCATGGTTTACAGACACAATCAAATCCCTAAAAAATTCTAATATAATTCTTGCAATTAAAAAAATCAATCCAAAAATTTATATGGAGCCACAAAGACTCCAAATGACTAAGTAGATCCAAATAAAAAAGAACAACATTGTAAGGATCACAGTACAAATATCAAATAATGCCAAAGAACAAGAGTAACCGAATATTTAGTACTAGCATAAAGCTAACACAGCTGTACAATAGAGTAGATGTCGTAGGAACAAACTCATACAGTTGTCGTCTCTTAATTTTCAACAAAGGTATCAAAAGTATATGATAGAAGAAGTCTAAATCCACAAGTAGAAGAATTAAATTAGCTTTATATCCCTTACCATAAGAAAAAATGAATTAAAAATGGATCAAAGACTGTAACGTTATTCTGAAACTTTGAAACTGCAAGAGGAAAACATGGGCCAAAACTTGAAAGATCTTGCTGACTTACCTAAGATACAATCCACAGACTACATAAAGCTCAAGAAGGACGACCAAAGTGTGGATACTTCAATCCTTCTTAAAAGGGAGAACAAAAATATTCATAGGAGGGGATATGGA
The DNA here is from genome assembly GCF_021556685.1 of Rattus norvegicus. NCBI lineage: Eukaryota > Metazoa > Chordata > Mammalia > Rodentia > Muridae > Rattus > Rattus norvegicus. The sequence goes on along the minus strand of NC_141536.1, from coordinate 64,208,259 downwards.
GACAGTTTGGAGCAGAGACTGAAGGAATGGCTATTCAGAGCCTGCCCAACCTGGGAATCTAGCCCATATATATATATACAGTCACCAAAACTAGATAATATTGATGAAGCCAATACATGTATGCTGACAGGAGCCGGATATAGCTGTTTCGGCACAGCCAGAGCATGTCAAATACAGAGGTGGATGCTAGCAGCAAACCATGGAACTGAGAACTGTGTCCCCGTTGGAGGAATTAGAGAAAGGACTGAAGGAGCTGAAGGGGCTTGGAACTCCATAAGAGCATCAATGCCAACCAACCAGAGCTCTCAGGGACTAAAACACTACCCAAAGGCCCAGGGCTCCAGTTGCATAACAGAGGATGACCTTGTTGGGCACTAATGGGAGGAGAAGCCCTTGGTCCTGCCAAGGCTGGACTCCCCAATGTAGGGGAATGTTGGGGGTGTGGGGTGGGAAAAGTGGGGTGGTTGGGGATGGGAAACACTCTTATAGAAGAAGGGAAGGGGGATGGGATAGAGGGCTTGTGCCTGGGAAACCAGGGAAGGGAGTAACATTTGAAATGTAAATAAAAAATATGCAGAAAAAAAAAAGAACTCACAATGTTGTTAACCACTAAGCTATGTGTTCAGGATGTTACACAAATGTTTAACTGAATAACGAACCAGCAATTTCATTAAAATTTAAATAAAGAGGTTGTTAAAATTCTGTAAATGATTAAAAAAAATAGAAGAAGAAAGAACGATCTACGCAGAACTAATTATATAGGAAGTAATCCCAAGAATGAGTGAGGCAAATCAGACTGACAGGCATGAATGAAGTTTCCAAAATAAGACGGCCCACCACTTTATATGATTACTTTACATTTCTAGTTTAAAAAGGCATAAAATAACATTTTGTAAGTGAAATAATATTTTTAGTTTGTTTTTAATTCCTGAGGAGTTTAATCTACTTTTCCTTGGAGTCATATTTCAGTCTATACGGCTTCTCAATATAATTTAAATGCATTTCTTCCCAGCCCTTCTTCGTCGACTTGAAGTGACATGTTTATCTTCTATCGCTAAGTTAGCTTCATGCATCTGATTTAGTCACTGAATTTTTCTGTTTCAAATGTATACATTTGTACAATTGTTACAAGAGCATGCTTAATTGGTATGCTTTCAGGGATTGGTGGTTTGAATACATCACAGTTAATCTTTAGCACCTAGTGATGATTTGTGGTTATAACATTGGAAGCTTCATATTATCTTTTTAAGCATTTATTATATGTTGTCTTACACTGAACACCATTATTGGTTAAATAATTAAAGTAAGCTTACTTATAAGTAAGGATACACTTTGTAAACAAAATAAACACCATCGCTGGATAAAGACAGCAATACTTCACACCAAATGAACTGGGCTAGCTATTAGCAAACCTGATGGGTAAATAAATAAAAATATAAATAATAAAAGATGAAAGCTGTTTCAAGAATAATAAAAGGTTACAATCATAAAGTAACCATTATGTGCCAGATGCTATTTTATTCTTTTGTTCCATTAATTAGTTAATTAATTAATTAATTCACTTCATAATCCTGAATGCAGCCTCCCCCGCTCTTCCTGGTTTCCTTCACACAGCTCCTTCCCTAGCCCCTGTCTCCTTCTCTGAGAAGGGAGAGTCCCCTCTGGGTATCAACCTACCCTGGCACATCAAATAACTGGAGGGCTCGGCACATCCTCTCCCACTGAGGTCAGACAAGGTGGTCCACTTAGGGGAACAGTATCCACAGGCAGGCAACAGAGTCAGGGACAGCCCCAACTCCAGTTGTTGGCGGTCTCGCATAAAGACCAAGCTGCGCATTGGCTACATATACACAAGGAGTAATGGTGGGGAGACCGAGGACAGCACCTGTATGATTTTTGGTTGTTGGTTAAGTCTGTGAGATCCCCCAATGGTCCAGATTACTTGACTTTGTTGGTGTTCCTGTTGTGTTCCTAACCCTTCCAAGTCCCTCAATCCTTCCTACAATCCCTTGTCTGTGGGTCTTTGGATCTGTTTTGGTCAGCTGCTGGGTGCAGCCTCTTAGAGAACAGTTATGTTAGGCTCCTGTTTAAACCATGTACTCTTCTAAATCAGGTTTTATGCTAACTTACTTACTGTGTCAGACCCATGAGGAAGATGATATTAACCTAATTTTTATATGTAAAAAAGACATGGGATAATAACTTGTAAAAAAAAAACAATAAAAAACCCCAAACAAATGAACAACAACAAAAAAAAAAAAAACAAAAAAAAAAAAACAAAACCAACTCCCCAAAACCCACATTGCTCTTTCAGTAAAAGAACAGAAATTCTAGTCCGGGAACTTTGGATATAGAACCTACTGAATGTCACTTCAGCATCAGCAAATACTAAAATATATATATATACATATATGTATATGTATATATATATATGTATGTATGTATGTTTTTGTCATCATTACTGATAAATCACTTGGAAAATAGGCATTAGGAGAACTTTATGATAATGAAAATAATTACCCCACATAGAGTTCAAGCAAGAAGGAGGACTGCAGTGAAGTTAAGATGCGGGCTAGCTCCAGTTTGTCCTAGGTTCAGTGCATTTTCTCAGCTCTCCTTCTTTGTTCCCAGAACTTACAGTGGACGTTTTACTGTAAAACATACATAGGATAAATATACTTTGATTTATAAGAACCCATTCTGACCTTATTCATTTTTCAGAAGCTTTAAGTTTTAGTTTAAATTACAAAACATCTCAATGTTTCTCAATATATTCATTGGAGAAAGTCGTACTTACCTGTTGATATTTTCAATGTGATTTGTGGTATTTTTGTGTCATTATTGTACTTGAAGATTAGTTACAAGTTAAGAAAATGTGTTCTACTCTGTACTTTAATGGAGAGAACATTTTGCTACCAAGATTAAAAATTGTCTTGGCCAGGGATTCAAACAATGAGCTGTTCTATTTGGTTTATCATTAACATTTTTATTTTATGAAACATTTAATGAAAGAATTGGACAGTTTTTGTATCAAATGACTCAATTAGTATACCCTGTCATCTTAAACACTGAGATATAGTAGGGTTAACAGAGTGAAAACAGGGCAAATGGGATGAAAGAGTGGACAAAGATGTCTCATATAGACCTCAGGGTCTGCATTTGATTCCTCATAACGTTGGCCAACTGGCCAAGGGAAAGGTTTGGAGTTTCATGACACAAGTGTTGTACACTCAAAGACTTTGTTATTTTAAGTCATAAACAATAATGGCATTTTATGCATATTTTGGGCTATGGTTCATCTCTAAGAGTGGAATTCAGGTGTTTTGTTCATTATCCATTAAGAGAAATTAGAAGGTGTCTAAGATAATAAACAAGGGTGTGGTAGAGGTAAAATTGTGAACTTGCAAGCGAAGATGAACACTTAGGCAATAGAACCCTCATCAGTTTGCTTTGACAACTTGGACAACTGCTCATAGAAGTAAGTCTGAATGGAGAAAGTCGTGTGGAAACTGAGGACATTAAGTTTGATTTGGGGGAAATACCTTTTCTGAGAAAAGGAAACTGAAGCTTGCTTGAGCTAACGTCCTCTCATTTATGAATTAGAAGGCATTGTAGTTTTGTAAATGTCCATTGTATATCCATATTGCAGCTTTGATGACTGGGTGGCACCAGTGACTTTTGGGAAGAAATACTTTTTGTTTTGTTTTAGAAGTACTTTTTTTTTTAATTGGAAATTTCTTACCAACAAGACAATCACACTCAATGTGATTTTAAAGATGAGGCTTTTAAATCTAGATCGTTTGTTTGTGTCTCTTCAACAGTTAAATAGGGATGCCTTATAATATTTTTTGTAAGAGTTTTTTAAAAGGCTGTCTGAATTAAGTCCTCATAACAATGCCTACACATTGAAATAGTCACTTAATATTGGGTTATTATTTCCTAAATGTCTTCGGATACGTGAAGATTCAAGAAACCAGGCGACAGGCAAGCATCTATGGACACGTGAATAAAATTGTGTGTGAGTCTCTAAACAAGAAGAGAAAATACTTTGGATGATATTTTTCCATGAGGTTTGCAGATAACAACAGATATTACGAAGGATCTGTGTCTGTGTCAAAGAAAGCTCACCATGTGTGGAAACTTGGCAGACAATCAGTTCTGATTCCTTTTATGTCCACTTTCTCTCGTTTTTCTCCTAACATGCACAAACACCACGGCATCATTTTCTCTAATCTCTCTCCTCTCGCTGACCACACACACACACACACACACACACACACACACACACACACACACACACACACACACACATTCACACTCATCTCATTTTATTTAGTTTTTAATCCTCAAAGGATTCACAGAGCAGGCTGAATGCAGCTGCCGTGTTTTCCCTGGTTAAATTGGCAGTTACCCACTGTGTAGAGTTGCTAGGAGAAGATGAATAACCATGATTACAGCATCTCTTGATGGACACACTCTCTCAATAACAACCTGTGGAGCTCTGGGGTCTGTCTTCTGAGCGGCTCGATGTGTGACTTTTCTCCGTGTTTGCTGTTAATATTATCTGCATTAATTCAGGAAGCATGCTATATTTTTTTAAGTGTCGCTTCCAGATCAATTAAGAGACAAAAGCCTTGATATTTAAACAGGCACTTTCTTCTCAGGGTGGTGCTGCTGGTACTGCTTCCCACCATCTGGTTTCTTATTACATCCTGCCCTGCTTCAGCTGCTAGAGAGGAATTCAGCTTCTCCTGGAGCGCGAAAGTCATTCACGTTTCTTTCGTGCATAATTGAGCTCGTAAACTGTAGAAATTCTGATGTGCTTCTGTGCACGGAACAGTAACAGATGAGCTGTTGGAGGATAGCCTGAACAGTCGGTCAGTAGTACAGTAGCAGCTCACATGTGTGGATTGCTCCCGTGAGGTCAGAGCATCTGTTTATACTCTGTCTGCTTGGGTGGGTGGGAGGGGGGCGTTGGTGATGCGAGCAGAGTATATGCCTGTCAAAGTCAGCAATTCTGGCAGACAGAGCCTTACCTCGGCTTTGCGTCTCTGAACTGTTTTGATGGCTAAGAGATGCTACTGTGTAATGCTTGAGGTTTGCAATGGACTGAGGAATGCTTGTCCTAGCCGCTGAAACTGACTGCACCTGTGTTGTCCTAGGAACATCATTATGGGCTCTACAGATACAGACATCGAAGAACTGGAAAACGCCACTTACAAGTATCTCATTGGAGAACAGACCGAGAAGATGTGGCAACGCCTGAAAGGAATGTGAGTAAGCTCTCTGCTTGGTCTTATGTGATGTTTCCCCCTCAACCAATATCTGACCGTTAACGCAAATAATTGTGGGTGATACTCGCCTTTGAGATTTAGGATTTCCTTTGCAAAAATTTTCCTCTTGAAAACTAAAATATGCTCATTTCAGCTAGCAACTTGTTGAAAGCAGAGTAGTGTTTCTGTACCTGTGTGTTTTGTCTGAAGTAAGGTAAGGCTCTGTGAAATCACTTTCTGTTTATACTCCAGGGCTTCGGCTCCCCACTGTGTGTGTTGTTTAGATGTGTGCTTTAGATAAAAGCATAGAAGGGACTAGGAAAGCAGCTTCCTCGGTCCTCACTGAAATAATTTCTCTCAGGTAAGTAGAGAGAGTAATACGATGGAGACTTCTTTCTTTGTAAAAAAACATAAAGATGGCATTAATATAATAATAAATGGCATATTTACCCTGTGCTTATTTTATGGTGGTGAAGCTAATATTTTAATAAGAAAATGATTTATTTGGCGAAACAACTTGAGAAGCATACCAGACATACTAGAGCTTTGGTTTAAATGAGCCAGTTCAGTTCCTCACTAATTAGTGAAGCGCAGAATTGCTTCCAGCCTACTGACCGGGCTCTTAACAATACAGAACAGGATGTGCGGTTATGGGGAGCATGACTCGTAATCACCTGAATCCGCTTTGATTTTAGTGTTAGCACCTTGCTCTTCACCCCCGCCGCACCCCCACCCCCCACCCCCATCCCCGTCGTGTGTGAGTTCCGGCCATCGCTCCAGCACAACACTGTTTATGCGCTTCCTTTTAATCACAGCACAGATGTAACAGTCAGATAAAAACATGAATATTTATTAGGTCACTGGAATTTCTAAGTGCATTTTCATATCTGAAAATTAAATGGAGCATTAGCTTTACAATGATAGCTGAAGGACTCCAGTGCTGAAGCACAAGAAGCTGTGATGGATCCTGTCTTTAATGCTGTCATATGTTTGCACAGTGGTTCAGGAAAGGTATATATGGGTAAGCTTATGTCATTGCTTTTATAAACAGCAGCTACATCAAACTTTGGTTAGAAGTCTAAGTCCTCTCTGCTCTTCTCCATTGGGACGTACAGGGCTCTCCATGTATATGTACTTTCCGTTACTTGAAGCAATTCATGGCATGTGGTGCCTAGTATAAAGGCACACCAATAACACAAACAGTTAGCAGAAAATAACTTTTGAAAAGGAAGCCATATTTATAGCCATTGAATGAACTGGAGAAATCTGTTCCAAAGAGCCACTGAAGATTTAGAAGACGGATTCTCTAGAGAAACAAATAATCCTGTCAAAACAAACAGCGGTTCACGTGATTAGTTAGCATAGATGCAAATTAAGCATCAGCAATCATCAGAAGATTTGTGTTCTAACCTAGTGGATGGACATCTGTACTGGGCTGCTGTAACTGAGATCGCAACCCGTTTTAGATTCTTCCTCTACAGGACAGGATGTTTTGTTTGCTCCTGGCATATCGTATTTCCTTAGTTACTCCGAGGCAAAAAGATACTCGGTACTGACTTTAGAAATATGTCTTCAAACAATTGGAAAAATCGATTCTGTGTTTACCCAACATTTTTGAGAAAAGTTATCCGACTTTCCACCTTGTCATTTGATAGCAGTTTCAGAGGAGGGTGATGTGGTCCCTTAACAGCTGGGCTTCGTGAGTTCACAGTAGAGTGTACCTGTGTGTGCACATGCTGTGTTCCTTTGGAACTGTGGCTACACGGATACACTTGCTACACTTGATCTCCAGCCAGTTTAAAGCCATTCTGACTGACTAAAGTGACTCAGTGCTTTTGTATTCAAGCATGAAGAAATTTGCATGTTGGTTCATTCCTTTTCTTTGCACTTTGACTTAAGACATTTTCAGTGTTCCTGGCTTAGGCTTGTCAAAGCAAGAAGCTCTGATGACAAGCAAATTGTTTAATTATGGTCTTTGGTGTAGTCTGCTTCCAATGCAGTGATGTGCAGGACTCCCCAACCCCTTGATGAGAATGCCTCACCTCTTTAAAACGCAATACTGAATCAAGCAGAATTTCACCCCATCAGGATTGCTCCTGGGATTCTACTTTTAAGTGTCTGCAGTGAAAATCCTGGTACTCATGAATGCTATTAGACCGTTTTGAAATGATTTCTTATTTTGAAAAAACAGACTCAATGGTGACTATTGATAGGATTTTATTTGATTTTCTTTTATGACATCCAACTTTATAAACTTATCGATGTTTCTCAGCAAGCTATCCATTTTTAATTTGGCTTACAATATGTGCATTTTAAGCTTAAATTCAATTGGAGATGAAAATAAATGAAATATTTATTCGTGAACATGGAAAGCACAAGCCACTACAGGAAGATACTTAGAACGTCTTTCATAGAGATTTTTACATAATATTTTTCAGACACCCTTTATAAAATATAGTTTTGCTCTTTACCCCAGCTTACTCTCAAACTTATAATTTTTCTGCTTCAATCTCTCTAATGTTTGGATTGCAGGCATGCACCACCACACCTGGTTTGTATACTCCTTTGAAGCCATAGAAACAATGACAAATTGTAACACATGGGGAAACATTGCTAATCCAGATTAAGTATCAATTTCTCTAGAGTTCTTGGCTCATTTCTTTCATGAACCTTTTTAGTGTGTGCGTGTTGCAAGTGTGTAAATGTGTATACGTGTGGATGCATCTATATGTGTGTGCATTTATGTGTGTGTGCACTTATGTGTGTGCATTTATGTGTGTGTGCATTTATGTGTGTGTGCATATGGAGACCAGGGGTCAATGTTTCTTCCTCTTTCCTTTTTCAGCTTAGTTTCTGAGACAAGATCTCACTGAACTTGGAGCTGACCAGTTTGGCTAGACTGGCTGGCAAGCAAACCACTTGAATCCATTCATCTCTGCCTCTGCGGGGCCGTGATTACAGGGAGTCAGCCTCAGAGCTTGTTTTCCCCATCAGTGTTGGGGGATATCTAAACATAGGTCCTTGTGGTTATATGACAAACACATCACCAATGGAGCCATCTCCCACCTTCATCTATTAACCCTTTGGAGTCCTTTTTACTCAATGTTTGGGAAACCCTATAAGCTTGTGTGACTCCCTCTCTCACTCCTTCCAGAGAGCAAAGGTGAAATAGTCCTGTCTCCATTCTCATGAAGACCTCCAAGCCTTACGCTTCCGATTTTTAGGTCAACATTTTCCTCACCACTTTTCAATTCATCTTCTGCCACTCAGAGTAACAATTTAGCCTCCTGACATGACTCATCATCTTTGATGGTGGAAACATTAGCAATAGCTATGACATCAGACCCTCCATAAAGCTGTCATTTGAAATCATCATATGCTACTTATTCATATGTTGTAAATAGTTCAGGGCTTAGAAAAGCCTTCCTATTTCTTGTACCATTCTGGCAGTAAACCCAATCCCTTGCTTACAAGTTCCTTGTGACTCTGGAACCTTAACTGAATCCTACCTATGAAGTATAGTTACCAACTTGTGGGCTTTGCAGAGACCTAGAATTTATGCATTCTGTGTGATGAAGTTGATTTGAAAGTTTTATATTGTTTTCTATTAGTGGCACTGATTTTTTATTAATTTTGGAGATGATGCTTCTCTGACATTAAAACTTTTCTCCTACACTTGTATCCACAACTGTACAGTACATAGGTAACAACATTGGTGCTTCTTGTCCTTGGCAGTGCCACAGTTCTAAGGATTCAGTCCAATAGCTACAAGCATTCCCAGAAACTTGATCATGTAAGGTTTTCAGTGAAATTCACGTGAAGTTGTCAAAGAAACCAACCCCATGTATTCTTTCACTAGGTCATTCAACAGAAGTGAAGACCACCCGAACTCTTCCAAACCATAAACTGTCTAGACATTATTGCTGGCTCCTTCATGCCATATGAGCATAGGACGAGAACCAGCCAGCCTTTGAATAATCATCTCGTGTCACATTGCTGATGTTAGCGGTGTCGCCATACTTCTCTCCTATCTTTCCAAATGTCTAAATGTTCAGCTGTGGGATCGTGAATGTGGTGAAACTTCAAGTGAAGCTTCTACTCTTGCTTTAATGATAAACATTAATTATCAGCAGTGAAGGGTGAATTGTAGAGAAGTAGAAAGTGAAGGAGGGTGGAAGAACTCTAGTACTCTCTAATTCTAATTAACTCATTTGCTAAAGGAGGCAGTCTGATGCACGGTTATCACAGGAAGTTGTCCCGGCCCTACTTCTAAGATGTAACAGCTGCACATACTTAAACTAGGCAAAAATGCTAACTGGCAAGAGCTGTCAACGCTATATTCCCGAGCTGAGAGTATACTTGAAGATAAAGCAGCTTCGTAGACAAGAAAGAAAAGGGATGCTTTAAATCCCCCACTTCTCCCGTGTGTGCTTCAGGGCTTAGTGTTACCCACAGCTTCTCGGTGCCCCTGTTCCCGGTGAGGAGTCCCTGTTCAGGCCTCCATTTCCTGACTGCCTCCCAACCAGATCTGAGGTTGACTCCAAGAAAGGCCTTGCCTTGGTTCATTTGAATGAACATCCTTCTCCAGTCAGCTAAGGCTGAGCTTGCTCTCGTAACTCTTGTTCCCATGGCTATCTGTACAGGAGCAGTACCAGGCAGCCACCTTGCAATGCTTCTGCCTTCTGTACACAGCTGAGGCCAGGAAGACTCTCTCCTGCAAAGCTCAGGCTGTGCCTTCATCAGGAGGAACTGTTCTAGTTCAGTGCCAGCAGAGACTTTGTTAAGAAATGCCCAACATCTCTGCTGCGGTTTTCCCCTTATACAGAAAATTCTCCCTGGCTTTCCATTTTAGGCTGGTTTTGGTTCATAAAATAACTGAAACCTGACTTTCCATTCCAAAATCTACCTTTGCTTCTGAGTCCAATTACCAAGTTCATTTCCGTGTTTTATCTCTGGATCCCAGCCCTTGGCAGAGTATTGACTCTTAGTAGAGAATTATAAGATAATCCAGATTTCTAAATGCAAAGTTGCAGGATTGGAGGCAGACTCACAGTTAGAACAGGAACTAAGAAGATGGGAAAAAAAAACAAAGTATTATGTACTAGTTGCTAGAACTGTGAAGATATAGGATGTGCACTCTCATGTGTGCATATAAATGACTCTGAGATATGTCTTCTAAATTACTTACTCATGTATCTTGTGAAGCATGAATTTGGACATAGGTCTATGTTTTTCTTCTAAAACAAACAAATAGACAGAGACATTCTCAGAATAGTTATCCAGAAATATCATTAGAAAAGGATGTAGAAAGGAGATTATGAAAGAGCTCCCAGATCTCATGGTAAACAGACTAGGTCCTACCTCAGGGTCACACATTTCTTAATCTCTAGCAGTTACCCTACCTATAAAAGCATTAAAGCAGCATATGGAGTTAAGGTTACAAAATAATTGAGTCTCAAATAGATCTCTTATCCTGGATCACCTGGACCACCTAGGTCATCCCACGTGGTCACGAACCTCTTGATAAGTGAATCCAGGCAGATGAGGAGGAGGTCAGAATAGAGTGGTTGAAAGGAATGGCTTGTAGACTCCAGTTCTGATATTGGGCAAAGAATGCTATGCACTAAAGAGTATGGGGATCCCAAAAAAGTAGAACATGAAGTTTTCCAGAGTCTTCGGGGAGAATGCAGTCTGGCTGACACCTTGATATTAGCTCAGTGAAAAAGGATATCAAATTTATGACATTGCAAATAGAAGACAACTTAACCTGTGTATATTTTAAGATACAAGGTTTTGTGATAAATTAGTTATAGCAGCAGCAAGGAAGTACAATATAGGATAGCACAGTTTAATAAATATAATCATTCTTTTCCTTTCCTCCCCACTCTCTACACGGTTGGTCCCTAGAGATATAATCAATGGCCTATAACACACTGAGCTGAGCAGTCTTGAGATCGTATCACTGAATGACCTCGGTAGCTCTGTACTGTCTGGCTTCCATGGCCAGACCATCAGTCTCCTGTTATGCTCTATGTAAGAGTATACAGTGCATTAAATTTCAAGTGTTAGAGGAGAATGTCTCTTGAGGATTGTTGAAAATCTATTCTTGTTCTTACACTGTTAAGCGTAATCAAGTGAACCTTTTTAAAAAATTGTATTTTAGCCATGAGACTAACTTGGTTTGGAGAGAAATCACTTACTGCTGCTTTTACTTTAGAGTTTAAAGTTATAAATCTCGACGTTTTAATAATATTTTATTATTGTCTATGGAATAAACTTTCTTTCGGTGGGATTAGGATGACAAGCTACTTACACTATTTTTTTTAGTCATGTGACATGCACATGTTGTTAATTTTCTGAACTTCCCTTTTACTTGTGAAACCTAATTGTTTTGCTCACCATTTATTTACCCATTCAGTAAATGTCCAATAGCTTTGTCTATACATGCTTGTTAGACAACAGAACAGGAAGGTGAATTATAAAAGTTAGCCTACAGTAGGAAGCAGCCTGTGAACAGGCACCGAGGTCCTTTTAGGAAGGACTTTGGATGGTTGATTTCTTTCAGGAGACTTTACAAGTGAGGCAGAGAAAATGTGATACCTAGGATGCAAGTGTGTGAGAGGGCCCAATAAATATTACTGCCAATCCCTGATGAAGTCCAGAATCTGGTAAGGGATGGATTTAGGAGTTTACTCAATGGAGATCAAAGTATAAGTTTTAATGTAACAAAACTTGTCATTGTCTTTGGGGTGAGGCTTAATGTGTCAGAGGGCTCCTGGCAGCCTCTGTCTCCCCAAATATAGATCTTGAAAAATCTTCCCTCCTAAATTTACCTCATGACTTAAGGACAGATTTCTTCCCTCCTCACTGAGAGGGAAAAATCCAGTCTCCAGGCCCAGCTGCGTCCACCACGATTCATAATAGAAACAAGTGCTTCTTGTATTTGCAGCAAAGCAGGAAAGAGGCCCAGGAAGCTTCTCCAGTGAGAAGGGTTTAGATATAGAGAAATACACTAGAATCTAATGCTTTTACACTTTGAAGTCAACAATTGCATAACATATGTGACTGCAGCATAGCACATCCCTGCACACAGGAGGCCTTTCTGACACTGTGATCATTAATACTCCCACAATGCCCACTCTTTAGTGCTTGGTGTCCCCACTACTCAGTAACATATGATCTTCATGTTGCTTTATATTTCAATGCCTTAGTTTTTTCGTGTGTGAACTGGAAATATCTATCTCACAGATGTTGAAGAGTTTAAATTAATTGCTAATTATAAATTTCTTGAAGAGTGTCTATAATTCCACAAACCTTAGCAGTTATTATTATTGCTAATTTTGCATACCGAGCCATATATTTAGAGGTAATTGGCACTATGTAATACAGGTTGGTTTCAAACTTGCAATATCTTGCCTGTGTTTAGAAAGCACTGAGATTACAGGCATGTGCCAGCATGCTTGGTTTCAAAATTCTGTACTTTTAAAGTTACATTTGTTACCAGAATTAGTAGGCAGAATAAAGTGGCCAATTTAATAAAGCTTTCTTTTAGCCCAGTGAACCTTGTCTCACAGGGGGTATGGTAATCTTTAAAATTGAAGGACTCGTTACCTTGGGGCTGGAGGTAGAGGGTCTCAGAGAGAAAGCTGAGAAGCCTTAAGAGTTTCAAAGTGAAAGAATGTCTTGATGTTTTTCTTTTCTTTTTTTTTCTTTCTTTCTTTTTTTTTTTTTTTTTTTTTTTTTTGGAGCTGGGGACTGAACCCAGGGCCTTGCTCTTACTAGGCAAGCGCTCTACCACTGAGCTAAATCCCCAGCCCCATGTCTTGATGTTTTAAAGTGGGGTTTAGCTCTTCATGGCCGTGTATGACTGCAGGCTAGACAGAGTTCCTTAGTTTCTAGTAACAGCTGTGATGTCCATGTCTACCCCTTTGCTGACACAATTTAGAAAAATGTCACTCTGTCACTATGCCTCTAGATTTTGTCTTGTATCATATTTCAGTCAGCTAGGCTAATGTTAGCTATGGTTAACTATAGTTAAGGGATTTAAGATGGAAACCAGGGAGATTGCTCAGTGGTTAGTCTTTGGCCAAGTAAGCATAACCACAGTCTTGCATTCTATGTAAAGTGCTAGGTGAGAATGACAGCTACTTGTAAGTCTAGCCTTGGAAGGTAGAGACAGGGAGATCCTGAAGGCAAGCTGGCTAGAGAGACTAGTCACATCAGCAAGTTCTGGGTTTTATGGAAGGACCCAGGCAGAATGAACAAGGTTGAAATGCAATAGAGTCTGATTCCCAACATCAACATTGGTTCTCCATATGCATATAGCCACACACGCATGCTCACTCACCCCCACAACATGCTTATACACATGCAAACATGTATAAATATGTACACACATGGAAATATACGCACACCTACAGAAACACAATTGAAAGCCAAAGGACACAAAAATGGACATGAGTCATTAGAGGTATAAGAATGAAATGTCATCTTTAGGACTTCTTTAAGCTAGACTCTCTTGAGGTTGTTTAAAGATTAATTGTGTATTTTATAAAATATTAAAAGAGGTTTTTACTAAATAGGCCTTGCATGCTCAAGGGTGCAGATACTTTTTTGTAGGCAAATTTCAATATTTATAGCTACTCAAATAAATTTTTATGGGTCATAAAATAAGTAGTTAGTTTCTAAGCACCAAAGGCTTGAGGAGAAGAAAAAAAATAGATCTTAATTAAACTGTGCATGAAGGGTGGGATGTGGCTCAATGGTAAAGCATGAGGTCTTGGGGTCGTTCCTCAGAGCCACAGGCAGAGAAGAGTGCCAACAGTACCCAACTGCGCATGAGCACGCTGACCAGGGAACGCCCTCAATCAGGTTCTAGAGAATGTTGACGAAAACCAGAGCGATTTGTTAGGGAAACACAGTATTCTAAGTCTGCTTTCAATCTACTTAATGCTGGACTTCTTGAGCATTAGTTCTGCTCTAGTAAGATCAAGATAAAGAGAAAACTTCAGGATTGACCTCACTTCTTATTAAAATATCTCAGAATCATCTCAGAGTTGAATTATAGAGGTAATCATACCTATAAAGTTTTTGTGCCCGATACTTTATGACACACTTTGCCTTTTAAAAGATTTTCACTGAGTATGCCCACTTTATCCAGTACTTTGTTAATCAAGGGTATGTTCACATAAAGGTAGGACACATTCAGGCAAATGTGCATGGCACAGAGAACACACTCTGAAGTGGTTTTCTTTTGATGTATATCTTTCAAAATAATCATCTCCAGTTTTTCTACTGAGAAAGCTGGAACCCCAAGCATGGCCACTTGCCCATAGATCCACACTTAATAGAGAAGAGCTAGATTCTCAGGCACATTCTTAGTCCATTTAGCGCTGGCTCCGTGCTCAAGAACACACTAGGAATTAAAAACATTCCTCCCGTTTTGATGTTTCCACAATCCTGCCATCTGTTCACCTAACTCTGCATGCTTGAGACTGAAGTCCAAAAGGAGTCAGCACTTAGTTCACATTTTGTAGATGTCAGAATTTCTTCATGGTTGTCCCCTGCATCTCGGGATGTGCATTGTGACTAGCGCTTCAATTTACCAGCTTGAACTGTGATCCTCTCCAGCAACTACATATGAATTTGCTATTCTAAAACCTTACATTGCTCAGAGCTTGGATCTTTGCAATATTGCTCTAATTTTCTTGACTCTGTGCCCCAAACAACTGAGAGAAAAGGCCCAGAATATTTTCTTTGCCAACAAGGCTAAATCTATGACTCTGAGTTTTAAAACTAGACATTTTATCCTTGCATATGATAACCCTTCTTTTCTTGTCATACAAGATTTTAAGCACATGATAACAGTCTTCCTTCAAGCGAAGTGAGCAGTCTTTTCCCACTTTGTTTATGTCAGAAAAGTCAGCCTAGTGAGGTTCTGTGTTTTACTCTCTGAGGCAAATAGAAACCATGTCCTTTCCCAGGCTATGTTTGGTATCCAGACTAAAGAACTCCTTTCTGGATTTCAGAACGTCCCAATTTTCCAATGCTTCTCGATCTTTGAAAGATCAATAATAGGCATATTTTTGGTATGTGCGGTCCTCTTGACTCTTTATATTCCAGCAAATCTCTACTTAAATATCTCGAGCTTTCTAGCAAGTCTCTGTTCTCCAGAAGTCCCTTTGCCCCAATCCTGCCCCACGTGTTTTACTCTAGGGGTCCAGTTCACTTTGGGTATCCATGCTCTTAGATTGCCACCCTCCGATAGTGACTCTTGGTTATACAGTGTGCATTGGCCAATGAGGCCTTAGCAATGTGTTGTAAGAAAAGCCAGAGAGATAATAACATGCTCATTCTTTAGGAGCAATAAGGTTTGGGTTAGTACAGACATGTGCACACACATGCACACCACACACACACACACACACACACACACACACACACACACACACACACTACACTACACTTATCTGTTAATTTCCTCTAAAAAATTTTTTCCCTGTCATTTTATGGTTCTAACAGTTTCTTCTATGTGTCATTGTTTTCTTTTCCTAGCCCCTATAATTTATTTATGTAAACAATTACTAAACATTTTAGAGATTAAAAAAAGTAAAAAGCAAAGATCTTCTTTTTCTGAACATCAGTGTAGTGAAATTTTTCCATGCTGTTTTTGCTAGGAGCAGTATATGTATCCACTTGCAATATTTCTAACGAAACCTGCCCTTTCAGTGGCCTGTGTGCTGAAGTCGTATTGCTGTTAGATTTCTGTGAACAAATATAATTTCCCATCAAATAGAAGGGTGACGTGAAGTAAGGCAGGGAAGCTACACAGTTATGTAAAAGAAGATGGTTCATATCTCGTTACCCTAGCAACAGGAACTAGCAAGGCCAGGACTTTCCACACATCCTGTTGCCCTGACAACAGGTCATACAGGGCCTGGGAAGGCCCAATCCAAAGTATTCTAGGGCTTTTCTTTGAAAGCACAAAGTAAAGGGACCAACTGGTATTATGTCTTATTCCCTCTAAACACACAATTCTTCTAATATTCAAAATATTTCATCAAATGGTTATCTTTTCAGATGTGAAAGAGGTTGAAAGAAATCATAGCCTTCATTTTCGTATTCATGAGTGAAGAAACATTTGCTAATTTTTGATTGGTTCCAAGGAACATTACTAAAACAAGAAAGAGATTTTAAAAAAATGAATGGAGAGAACAGGTTATAGGAATCAGTTAGAGCATGGGGGTCCCAGACCTGAGAGTTGAGATGGCGTCAGCCATGCATGAGAGGCAGGCTCTGCTCAGTTTTAGAGTCTCTCCTAATGAGTCATTTGCTCTTTGCTGGCCTCCGATTCCTTTTATGTAACCATAGCCAAACACCATAGGATGCTACTTGCTTGTACATTAACTTTATCAACCTAATTCTCAATTCAGAACAACATTTTTCATTTACCATTCATGTTGAGCATCAGCGTGCTTTCCTCACTCAGTAGAGCCAACAGAAAGGCAAGCTGATCTTTTGTGTGCATTCCTCCTTCTTCGTTTCTTGGGTAATTGGTTTGAGCATGCCAACGAAGTGTGACTTCGCTTTATTCTTCACTCCATTTTTTAATCTTCCTATTTAAAGGCTTACAAAAAATAGTTCTGTTTAAAATTGACCTATATGATTAATTTTTGACTACTACTGATTTTTATAAATCAGGCGAGATGTTAGTTTAAAGCTACAGTTATCACTTTAGGGTTTGTATTAAAGCAGAAATAATGCTGTAAACTCCTCCCTCAAAAAGCAGGAAGCTGGTTTTATAGAATAAAGACTTTTTTAATTTAATCTGAAACTTAATATAGAGGGCCAAGAAACGTTATCTGTGGAAAAACACAATAGAGTTAGGGCTGAGTTTCAGAAAGACCCTGCAGGGAACTAGGGAAGTTGGGGCCTTAAATGTCCCAGTGACATTAAAATCAGAGAGACACTGTTGCTTACCAGAAACTAGATTGGATAAATGTTTCAGGTTAACCAATTGCCCTTCCTGCTTCAACTCATTGCTTATTAAATATCATTTGTTATCAAATATTATCATTCATTTAGCTGTTAATCAGTCTGCTTTGTAAACAATTTTTTACACCCCCTTTGAGGTTAGGCAGCAGAGGTGGATGCCTCTCCACTCTTTATTATGTCCCAAGAACCTAACACAGCAGATAGCAGAAAGTGGGAATCCAAAAATGCTTCATAGCTGAATGGCATGGCATGAGAAGTCATGTGAGTTACAGCTAGAAGGCCAAGGGTATGGACTGTCCTTGACCGGCTTCTGTAGAGAGGAAGAGAATGAAGGGCCAGAGAACTCACTAGTCAAAGACGATGGAGGATGTTACATTAGCACAGACAAAATAATGGAACCCCAAGTTAGCTGATACTTGGTGGAAGTTATTGTCAAAGGGAAGGGTGGTTGTAAGAGATGAGAGTGGTTCGAGTGAGGTGCTCACATGCTGTGCATAGCGCAGAAAACCTGCACATGGTAGCTCTCACTGTGAGCGACATTGGCACAGCTGTACACAAGGCAATGTCCTTGCTTTCTCTCCATTTTTCTTTCAGATACAAGATGGAGATGAAAGCTAACTGCTGAAAACAATCTTATAGGTAGAATGCAAAGAGAAGACGAACATGACTTAATAAGCTATCCGGAAAAATTCGCATCTTCTTTTAAGATTTTGTTGAATACTTAGGATTCTGGTGAGGATATCTTCCACAATTAGTGTGGTGTCCTTGTGGTGGAGAAGAGATAATTGCCCAGTGGAGTTCCCAGTGTCAAGAAGTCAGGCAGGAGATAACCTGGTTAAACTGGGGGAAATGGAACTGAATCCATTAGTAGAAGTTTTCAGTAGATGGCTTCTTGTCTAATGTTGAGTGGAAGACTCATCCTTACCATGCAGGTTTATTCTCATGAAAAAAGGTTAATAGCTGCAAATCAACATCCTCTTGGGTTTCCTAAGGAGTAAGGAATTCTAATAGTGTCTGAATTTTATTTTATCAGGTTTTCAAAGGCAAACTTTCTGACAAGGCACAAACTAAATCTAACATTTTTATGTTGGCAGTTGATATTTTTCCCTCTGACTTCATTCTGTCATATGAATCATACTTCAATTAGGAAAAATTATTTTTCAATTGTATATTATTTATTCTAAACAATAATCCATACAGCCAAAATTGTAACATGGATTAAAGGGATTATGCAGGATTAGTGACTAAAAATGTTCCAAAATGAAATTCACAACCAGACCAGAATAAAGGATTAAAATATTCCTAGCATTCTCCCCAATTGACTTTGTTACATATTCTTTTCCCTATTTTACATGAGGTGATTTGTAAAATTTTCATCATAAATTACAAGACAAGAAAGCTGAACCACAGTACTACAGTAATTATCTTCACTTTTCACTAATTCTGCATAATTCATGTAATAAATCCTTTCTATAATTAGAAAGGTTTATTGATCTCCTGATAGTACCTGGAAAATAAGAAATGGTATAGAATCTTTTAAGAGCACTCTGGGGCTACAAATGGTAATTGTAAACTCCCTAGGAAGAGATGTTAAAATGCAATCATGACATTAGAGAATTGAAAAAGATCTTCTTGATAAATATGGATTGTTTTGCTAAGTATGTGTATTTTTTTCTCTACAAGTAAATACTAATTTTCACAGTGTGAGTCATACTATGGCAATCTTAGTCACCGATTCTCCCTAACTTAGAAACAGGCATCCTTAACAAAAAAGGAAGTTATAGCTTAAGTTCATGAAGACTGTATAGCTATTCATGCACTTTGAGAAATATGTTATTTTTCATTATTTTATTATATTATTATATTACAATATTATTCTGTTTCTATAAAACAAGTTAATTTGTCTTGTCCATGCAACAAAATTCATTCATTTGTAACATAGGGAGTTCTGTCATTATCCTGGCCACCAGGGATAGAATAATAAATAAATGGGATTCCAACCTTTATAGAACTTATATTTTGAAAATGAGAATAAAATGTCAAGAAATAAAACACACACACACACACACACACACACACACACACACATATGCTATCAAGCAAGATTAAATCAACAAAATTCCTGGGAATGTCAAAGTAGCTATTTTAGACATGAGTAGTCAGGAAGAGCTTTATCTGACAGTAATTTGTAAAGATGAGTTCAGCCAGGTAGGAGTGCTCTGCTAAGGTCCAATACCCTGGGATTCTGTGCACACGGAGGCAAAGGCAGGTCACTTTAAGCAAGGATGTATTTGTCATGTTTGAAGAAACTCCAAAGTCCAGTGATAGTAGACTGGAGATGAGGAGGAGGAAGAAGAACAGGAGGAGAAAGAGCAGGAATAGAAGGAAGAGGAGGAGGGGAAGGAGGAGGAGGAAGAGGAAAAGGAGGAGGAGGAGAAGGAGGAAGAAGAAGAGGAGAAGGAGGAGGAGGAAGAGGAAAAGGAGGAGGAGGAAGAGGAAAAGGAGGAGGAGGAGAAGGAGGAGGAGTAAGAGGAAGAAGAGAAGGAAGAGGAAGAAGAGGGGGAGGGAGAGGGGGAGGAGGAGGAGGAGAAGTGCGTGTGTTTAGAAAAAAGCAGAAGTTAGTTTATTTAAGATATGATTAGGGCAATATAAGAAATTAGGGTTGTGTTTCTACACAACAGAAGACATTTTCAGGAATAGGGATAGAGGGTCTTACTATGTTTGAAAAATAAAATGGCTGTTTTATGGAAAGTGATACTAATGAGTGGGGAGTCATGGAAGGCCTAAGTTGGAAGCTGGAGAATATGTTAGGAGGTCACAGCAGTTGTCAGGTGAAGGTTCAGTGCCTTTGATGACAATGGTACCTATAGTGGTAGTGATGAAGTCCCCTACTGGATGCTTATACCTATGCATAGTATGGAGTCTCTGGTATTAGACACTAGAATCAGATCTTTTGCTTTTAAAAACTCATAATTGTGTAATAAGTATACATTCCATGTAGATAACTTTATGCAAGAAACTCAGTTTGTGAAATGACTGAACAGAGGCAAAATCATTTTTTTCCTCTGTAGAAGACCCCTGTTGGCTCCTTTGCATTTAGTTACTAGGTTTTCTCCTCAAAACAGAAGAGGCTGTGAGAAGTGTTGCCATTTCTGTAATGAAAGCGAAGTTGGCAGATCTAATTTCAGGACGCTCTTCCTTGACAACAGCCTTTAAAATAATGTCTATACAGTAACAAAAATGAACTCCAGAAATTAATGATGCCGTATTTGGTCAAGAAGCTTAAAGTCCTTTTGGTGGTTGATCTCATGTTGTTGTAAAAACACATAACAAGGCTTTCCCTGCACCTTTCTTTAATGATGAGGCTCGACTGCCTGTGGTGCTGATGGTGAGTCAGGGAAATGTCAGTGAGAGAACAGTATCAACAGGCACGTGCTCAGTGAGGGGACGCTCTGGACGCTGTCTAATCCGTGTGTGGGACTGTGGCCATGCGTAAGGTTGGTGTTCTTGTCTTTAGGGGTGCAATGGATCCAGCCTCATCAGATTTTGAGTTCCTTCTTAAAAGCTACATTGCTATGTCAGTCTGCACAAATTATAGGAGTAATTAATCATTCCTTTCTATGATGGTTGTTACAGGAGTAAAGCATGCTTGGTTGAAGTTATATAACAGGGTCTACATATATATACATTCATATGTCACAACATCACAACAAACACAATCATATGCCATAATGATACATAAGTGTATATTTTGGTATAAATGTATCTTTCCTCCCAGTAACTACCACACTGTGCTATTATGTTTTGGAGAAAAAGTAAAAGGTCATTTTTTTTTACTTTTATCAATATTAGCACACACACACACACATGTAATTTCATAGGTCATGATATTCAGAGTTAGAGGATAGGACACTTGTGGATGGGTTTTATATCTACTTCTGTGTTCACACAATTGACTCGAGCCTGGGGAGAGTTCTCAGTGGGCAAGAACACACTTGTGCAGACACACAGATCTGAGTTCATGTTCCCCGTCCTCATACAAAAAGAAAGTGTGGCTATGAGCACCTGAAGTCCCAGTATTGGTGGTGGAAAGAGATAAGAGGTTCCTTGGGGTGCACTGGCCACCCCAAAATTAGTGAACTCCAGGTTTACTGAGAAACCTCATCTAAAGGGAGATATGTGGTGGAAAGTGACCGTGATAGCTATCAGACAACCTTAACTGGCACACATGCACACACAGAGATACACAGCAGATACATGCACATTTGTATTAAACCTATTAGGAGGAGTATAAGATATTTCAATTTTTGAAAAAATTCATCTTATCCGAGTAAGAGTACCAGTGGAAGGGGAAGCCCTTGGTCCTTCCAAGACTGAACCCCCAGTGAACGTGATTATTGAGGGGAGGGAGGTAATGGGGGGAAGGATGGGGAGGGGATCACCCATAGAGAAGAGGAGGGTGAAGGGTTAGGGGGATGTTGGCCCGGAAACCGGGAAAGGGAATAGCAATCGAAATGTAAATAAGAAATACCCAAGTTAATAAAGATGAAAAAAAAAAAAGAAGTTATAACAAGGTATCAGATTGTGGAAAGTATAGACAACAGTTAAATAGCCCAATTTCAATGATCTAAATGTAATCTATTTCAAATGGGTTCATATATATTTCTTTTGTTTGACTTCTAAGTGTCTTTTGATTAAGAACAGTAAAGTTTCTAAAAACAGAAAAAAAATTCACCTTATGCAATTTTTGCTGCTAAAAAGAACCTCCTTAACACCCCAGTGCTAAGGATGAGTGCCACTAGGAAACTTTCTACTGCTGTGCTACAGCTCAGCCTGATTTGTTGAGTTTCAGATCAGATCTTTCAGCATTTCTCTGATTTGAAGTCTATTTCCATGCTGTTTTCCCCTAAATAATTTATAAACAGACAAACAAACAAACAAACCTTGCAGACAGACATATCTCTATTTTTCATTATAGTAACTCATAAACCGTCAGAGCACCGGGAAGCTGAGACTAGCCCACTCTGCTTTAATTCTCTTGTCACTTTAGTTGAGGCATTATGACTGCAGATTTATGTGTCTGAGTGTGATTATTTGAAATGCACACAATTATTAATGGCCAAGCCAGGGAGATTCGCATTTCCATCTCAAAAGCAGTCACTGCTTGTGTAGAGATCTTCAAGATTCTCTCTTGTTCTGCACAAAGCACACAATATTTGCTGTTCTCTGTAACTATGTTCTAGCCCCAACCCCGTCCATCCTTGCTCATCACTCTCCTTCCAGGGCTCTGCTCTCTCTGTCTGTGAAATCTCTTCTTTTAGCCTCTTAGTGAGTGAGAACGTGTGTTGCATAGCTTTCTATACCTTGTGTGTTTTACATGACAATGTGTTCATTTCATCCGTGCAGCTCCAAATATCAGGATTACATTCTTTTCTGTGGCTTAGTACTCTTCGTTTGTATGAGTATCTCACATTTTTTTTAAACTCATCAACAGTCACTGGACACTGAAGTTGAATGTAAACCTTGGCTTCAGTTAACATGGAGGTGCTAGTGTCTTTCTAAGATGTCAGCTGCTTCCTGGGGCTGAAGCTAGGTGGGGTCTATGTGTCTGTGTCCTAGGTCTCTAGCAATGCTAAGCCACTTAAGGTATCCAAAATAATTCCTTTAACCCTAGAATCCTTTGTGGCAAGACTCCACGGGTAATATATGTATGTTTACAGCTTGAGAGTTGGAAATTTTTCTCACTCCTTGGGTTTCCTCTTTCTTTTCTGCTGTTCTTCTCCTGGAGGATTGGACTGCAATTATCTAGGGTGTGATCATTCCTATTTGTTCTCCCCTGAAAGCGATACTTGAATGTACCAAAGTCCCAGTCATACTCTGGCTAGAACTTACAAGAAATGTAAAATTGTTTCCCTTGGTATCAATCATGTATGCGTGGCACATATATTCTCAAAAATTAAATCTCATTTTTATTACAGTAATAAATAGCAACTGTCCTACTTTCATTTGTATGACTGCGATAAAACCTCCTTACAAAATGCAACTGAGGAGAGACAGTTTATATTTAGTGCACAATTTCAGGGTATAGTCTGTCACTGCAAGAAAGTCAGGGTGATAGGAGTGGAAGCAGCCAGGAGCATGTTTTGTTTGTACTCAGTTTATTTACTGCCTTCTTAGTAGTTTAGGACCCTCTGCCTAGGGAATGGAACTGCCCTTAGTGGGCTAGGCCTTACTATATCTATTAACTTGGGATATTGGCATGTCCATAGATCAAGTCAATGTAGACAACCCCTCACTGAGACTTTCTATCCAGGAGATTCTAGGTTGTGTCAAGTGGACAGTTAAAGTTAACCATTAGAATAATGCAAGACAATATAAATGGGGTTTTTCTTCCTCATATAATGGCATCCAGCTCTGCTTCTTCTGACCTCAGCTTTTATTGTTTAATTTTTCTTTTTAAAACTAAATCCTTATGTAAAAATAATACTTAAATTGTCTCCTAACTATCTATTGAAAGGGTTACTTTTTGTCTATGGTAAAAGTGGATGAAAATTGTGGATGTAGACTAATCTTTGACCACTCTCCTTCCAAACCTTTCACTTATAATACAGTTCTATTAGCATTTCAGTGGATCAATATTTGATGCTTATAATGTTATGACTGAATTAGTTTCATTCCTAAGCCAAGTCACAAAAACTAGTATGTTTCTTGTGGAGTGAAATTATTTGCTTTCCTGGAATTAATAAACATCTTATTTTAATTTGTACCTTCTTTTTTCTTTTTTTGCTTTTGGGAATTGCATTTTTAAAAGTGCATATACTGACTGGGGAGATGGCTCTGATGGTAAAGTGTCTGCCGCACAAGTGCAAGGTTCTGAGCTCAGACACCCAGAAGCCATGTTAACGTTTGGGGTGGAATCAGGCTGCTGTAACCCCATCACTGAGGAACAGAGGCACATGGGTTCCTGAAGTTCATTGGTCAGCTCTCTCATCCAAATCAATAAGCCTCAGGTTTAGTTGAAGACTTTTCTCAAAATTAAAAGTGGAGAGAAACTGAAGAAGAGAGAAAGTTGGCCTGGAGTTTCCATGTGCACACACCCACATACCAAAAACTACAACACACATACATGCACACATATGCACACATACACATATGTACATGCACACACACACATATACATGTACATACACACACATGCATGTATGTGTACACACAGGAAATACACATAAAATATGTACGTTTTACTTTGACATGGCATAATTAGCTCTAAGATAATTTAAAAATACTATCTTCCAGGATTTTATGAACACAACGTCATTGTCCTTCAACTTTCAGCACGGTTACCCAGGAGCCTGATGCTGTGCTGACATCATGGAGAGTTCTGTCATAACTTAAAAATACTGTCTTCTAGATCTGTGAACACAACTCCGATGCCCTTTAACTTTCACACTGCTCGGCTCTGACATCATGGAGAGTTCTGTAGAACTTTGCCTGACCTTTGGGATCTAGGGATCTCTTTCATGGCCTTGCTCCGATATTAACGTTAGTGTGCACATTTTTTGTTACTGTTGTTGAAATCGGTTTGTTCTTCAGTTTGAGGAGAACTTTTCATTTCTACTAAATTTGGTCATTTTCTTTCTCTTTGAATTTTTGCATTCTACATTCTGGATTAAATCCCACATTTTCTTACATTTCCCCTCTTCCTATTGATCTTTTTTCAATAAAAAACTATTAATTCTTCGAATGACTTTCCAAGATTTGCTTCATTTTTATTTCAGCTTATTCTCATGCAAAGTACTTCACTCGTTAAAAAAAATAGATAGGCTATTCATTTTTATAGCTCGGAAATGAGTGGATTAATAAGCATCTTTCCTTCTGCGTGAACACCCTGCTCTGTGGTCTTTGTTTCACTGCATCTTTACGGCTTTCTTGAGAGCCCTGGTCACTCTTGATTGTCTTCTCACATTTAAAAGAAATACTAAAGACTGACTGATGCTCGCTCGCTATGAGCAGACTCTGAAAATGCAGATTTTTAGCACACCATCTCTCTAAAACAGGAAGTGTTGAGATCAAATAGCTACCATATAGAATGTGGCCAAATTGTCATCAAGCAGTAATGAGGTCTCAGTATTTTTCTTTTTTCTTCCAATAAGAATATGAAATATAAAATGATAAAAGATAAAAATGCATCAAGCATTTTTTTTGTCCAAATGGAGTAGTGATCTAAACGTCACAATACTGTAGCTGACACACTCTTCAGTTCTTATTCTCAGTAATCCATGGTAATATCTAAATGCAATACAATATTTTGATTCTTATTGCAGAGTGTTTGCATTATACTTCCTGGATTAAATCCTCATTATGTTTCAGAGGACTCATTTCTGTAGGATGTAAGCAATCTTAGGTTTCCCCATTAAGTGGAGTCTCTAAGAGGTGCTGTCATATATAATCGTCACCCTTTGACGAGCATCCAGTTAACACTGAAGTCTGTATATCCACCAAATTATGATGGCATCGAACTATGGAGTGGACTTTAAACGTGAATCTTCTTTTACACAAGGCTGTTACTTAAGATTTCAGATCGACCTTAATGAGGCTAGAATCTAGGTAGAGAGAAAAAGAAACCTAATTCCAAACGGGGGATTATAACCCGAGGCATTGGGTAGGCGTAGGGAGAGGTTACAGCAGCTTACATGGGGGCTGCCACTCAGAAAAAGATTGTTTCTTCTTTGTCAGACTGTAAACACAGAATAGCACCTCTTATTTTTATAGTCATCAAAATCTATAATGAAAATTACTAATTTTTAAACCTGAAGGAATTGGTGAACAAAAATTCTTGAGATCGGTTATTGTTCAATGCTGTGATACTAAGTAAAATCTGTATGCAGCAGCATGTTAAAAATGAGGCTTCTTGCTATTTTAGCTTTGACTGCAGCTCTAAGGCTAACAATAATACAAAACACAGTATTTAAAGAGAGAGTCATAGACACTGACCTATGCTACAGAGAAATTAGCTGAGTGCAAACTGGATTATCTGGCACTGATCAGTACTCTTTTAATCCAGATATGGCGGGAATTGAAAGCAATTGTTTCCAGGCTTAGTTGGAGGGCCAGCAGTGTCCCTAGACATTCACCATCCCCAGGGAGCAGACTGGGGATCCAGCTTGAGATGGGCGTTACCTTTGTCAGCAGAGAGAGAGAAGGACCACTAAGTTTTCCAGGAACATCAAAGTCATGTACTCAATAGGTCAAGTGGGGCCTGGACTCAGTTAAAAAGCTGTCCTGCCCAGAAAGACAGTGCTGCAGAACAGGGAAGTTCCCAGGGAGTGCCTCACGAGTTAGCTGGGAAAAAATGAAGGAAATTCTATACTCAAGCTGCTCCCAGCTTGGAAATGGGAAGAGTAAAGCTGGAAAACATTTCTCTTTGAAAGAAAGGAGAGTTCTGACTTACGATACTGCATGTTGTTCATGTTGAATTCTGCCTGGACACTTGTGATTGAGTGAGGACAAAGCTGGATTGAATCCGGAGGCCCAGACAAAGAAATCCACGGGATGGATGAGAATTGATGCTGGAAGAAGAATAGAAGTCACAGAGCACTCCATTATGCTTCTGCAAGTTTATGAATCAAAGCTGTGAGGGTTTCCATTTGTAGCCTCTGGATAAAGAGATTGTGAGCATTAGAGATGGGGCTAAGCTCAAAATGAAGAAAGAGAGGCTACATTTATATATACATTTTATTGGATACAATTTTTATTTACATTTCAAATGTTATTCTCTTTCCCGGTTTTTTTGTCAATAAGCCCTCTGCCCCATAAGGGTGTCCCCCCCCCATCCACCCACCCTGACCACCCCCCCCAACATTCCCCTGCACTGGGGGTCCAACCTTGGCAGGACCAAGGCTTCCCCTTCCACTGGTGCCCCAACAAGGCCATCCTCTGCTCCATACACAGTTGGAGCCCAGGGTCAGTCCATGTATAGTCTTTGGGTAGTGGTTTAGTCCCTGGGAGCTCTGGTTGGTTGACATTGTTGTTCTTATGGGGTTGTAAGCCCCTTCAGCTCTTTCAGTCCTTCCTCTAACTCCTCTAATAAGGGTCCCGTCCTCAGTTCAGTCGTTTGCTGCTAGCGTGAGAGGTGACATTTATAAATATCCAAGTACGTGATATTTTCTGTAGAAATAGTACAATTTTGAACTGGTCTTTTTATATTGATTTTTTCTCTAGAACGCAAATGCTCTAAGTACACATGTTGATGAATAAATAAAATTGTCGGCCGCAGATCTTTAGATTTGGGGTAAGGTGTCGTCCTAGCTCTAGATTTCCCAGTAAAGCCCGTTCAGTTTTCCTCAGACGATAATGCACGGCCCAATTCAGCTGATAACTTCAACTTCATAGCCAGCTAGGAAATTGTTTTTAAAACGTGAACTTTGCTCCAGACTTCTAAAAATCATTAAATTATGGAACATTATTGCTCTTTTAACTAACATAACACCTGACCTGGAATTTATTCAAATATTAGACTAAATACTGTAGAAGTCCAAAAGTCTTTTTGTGGGTCAAAAGCAAGCGTTGGTGAGGTTCATGACAAGAAATGCTTTAGTTAGTTGGTAAGAATTTTGTTTTGCTTGAGCTCTTGCTTAGGACTCTTGTTGCTGTTGTAAGGACAAGGATGAGGTTATCACAGGGCAGATGATTTACCCAGTGAAGTGTGTTTGAAACCTTGGCTGGTCTTCTGTCCTTTTAGGACAGAAGCTGCCATAATAGATCCCTGGGGATACTGTATGTTTGGCAACAGTTGAAGCCGAGAAATTGCTTGTGTAATTACAATTACATAACAAAGACAGCTCGCCTGACTTTCTGATGTGTCTGTATCTCTTGCCACAGAAGCTGAGAATCAGAAAACCGTTTAGCCTTCGTTTGAGAAACAACAATGCATAAACCTTCAGGTTTTGCAAAAGCACCTGACAGAAAAATCAAGCATCTCCGAAGAGAAATTCATTCAGAAAATATGTATTGTGGTATTGATCTATGGTCTTATGATCTATGATCAGTGATCTTAAGATCATGGAAGCATACATTCTAATTTACATTATGATCCTATAACCCTAAACCATTTGTACGACTTAAAGTCAGAAATGTGTGCAGTTTTACGGAGTTTTGCATTACTGAAAATTCGATGTGAAGTTCAGATGGGAGAACCAAAAAGCATAAATGGATTTTCATCTGTCCATTCATTATCTATTCAACCACTCATTGATTGAATATCAGTCACCCAATAAAATGTTCCAAGCTTCTATATCATGTTCAGTGTAATACTTGCTTTGGGGGCAGACAAAAGGATAACAGATGCAAATGCTAGGAGGTAGGTGGTGGTAAACAAATATGTGCTAGTCTTTGACACAGGAAGTAGTTGTTGCTGCAAACAATGACGTCAGCTGTTGTTGAATGTAGTATGAAATAGACTGAGTAGAATATACCAAGAGTTTTGATGAGTCAATGCTGGAATATTTTTTTGTTGAGAGAAGAATCCAGTCTTAAATTAGGTCATGGGCAATCAGATTGACATTAGTAAGGCAAAGAAGTATGCCAAGAAATGAGGAGACAAGGCTCCAAAGACGGTGATAAAGAGCTGAAGCTCAGTAACAGCCATGATGATAATGGCGAAGTCACAGGAACAGCAGCACACGGAGTTCTTTCCAGAGACACAGAGTTTAATGACCTGAATCCATGCTGGCTCCTAAATAAGGAGACCACAGCTACTTTGGAAAGACACCTTCTCCATTAAACCAGAACATTGAGCACTCTGCAGAATATCATGGTACACAATATTGACAGTGTACAAAGAATGCTTATAATATATGCTTATTAAAACATTGCCAAATGTCACAAATTCACAAACATATTATTTCAACTGGTTATAACAAAGCAAAGGGGCGTGTGTGTGTGTGTGTGTGTGTGTGTGTGTGTGTGTGTGTGTATGTGTGTGCATATTGCCATTCCCACTTTAGAAACAGGAAATTGAAGTACATAAAAAATCTTGACTGGGGTTATTAAATAAAGATTTACTTTAAAAGCTAGGCTTATCACAAATTTAGTTTGCTACTTACACTAAATATGGCTGGTCTTGAGTGAAAAACCCGACTTCATGCTCTAAGGAGTATTTATGTATAAAGTGAACATAAATCACCAAAAATGGTTCTGTTTATGATGAACGTAAATGGGGTTAACTGTACCGGTCACGTCGCATCCAAACCAAAGTGCATGACCTCTTTCCCCAAGCTTCTTTAAGTTTCTTGCCAAATATTATTGCAAACATTGCATGTATTTTATACAGTGAAGTAGTCAGGCTTTTATAACAGTATTATACTATAGTCATTTTTTAATGACTTAAGAGCTAATAAAACAGAATTATACTGCTATTTTCTTTACTTACATTGTAGGTAACTAGTACTTACATAGTCATTTTTAAAAAGATTTTTTATGTTCTTATTTATATGCATTTATGTATGTGCAACTCAACTGGAGTTGGAGTTTCAGGTTTCTGAAGTGTCTGATGTGGGTGCTGGGAGCTGAGCCACTCATGTCCTCTGCAAGAGCAGCAGGGACTCCTCAGCCTGAGCCAGCTCTCCAGCTCTTTACATAACTCTTGAATTTAATCATTTCCTAGCACTTTAACTTTAGTGAATAGAATAACATTTATTTTACTGCCGTGTTACATTTTTATTGTTTTGTATTTTACCATTATGAGTGGTAATATCAAATGTCCATGTTCATCTGACCCTCTTTAGATTGTTTTAAATATTAGGCTCATCTGGCTTAAGGATAAGGATATTCTACAATTTATATAACTATTTCCATTATATCTAGAAAGTTAGACAAGAATGTACACAAGCACAAGTAGTTTTTTACATGTACTACTTTTAGTAGCTTCAAAAACTTGCATACAAATCGGACTCTCAGTTTGGGATTAATATTTAAACATTTTACCATTACACAAAATCAGAAACCATATTAGATAAAGAAAAGACAAGTATGCTAAGAACCAAAACTGCCCAAACCAAGCATTATGAGACAAAATCTCTTGAAAAATGCCATTGAATTAGTTTTGTCTTGGCCATACTGGTGGGTATGGGGCATACACTTAGGAAAGACTCCATGAAAGTGTGTCTCCATGAAAGACTGAATATCCATGAAAGAAAACAAGTCTTTCTTTGTGAGAGGTTGCCAGTTGGAGATAGCTTCTGGGTTAGGGATAGGAGCTCAAGTCTGCTTTTTCTCTCCCTGCTGGGATTCTCTCTTGTTTGGGTCTGTGCAGGTACTGTGCATGCTGTCCAGTCTCTGTGCCTTTGTGTCTGTTCTCATCTCTTGCCTGTGGTTGTAAGGTGATTTGTGGCCTCAGGTTCCTGCTATGACTCTTCTAGGAAGATGAACTGTAACAAGGAATCATAAGCCAGATAAACCCTTTTGTCCTTAAGTTGCTTTTGTTAGGATATTTTATCACAGCAGCAGAAATGATATTAGGAGAGCAACCAAAATGCAATGTAATGTTTTTCATTACTTACACATTCTACTTTTCCTCTTCATATTTCATGTATTTGTAATTTTAAGAAACTGTTTTGCATAGAACAATAGGTGATTGAACTGATGTTCCAGCAATCATATGATATTAATATATGCACCATGGCACAGTCATGCCTAACTGGAAGGCAACATAAAACTTGTATAAAAAGCCCATAACAAATGACACCTGACAAATGAGGTGGACATCCAAATTTAAAATTTTACCCCTTCTATTTGCTTTTTTCTTAGATATAATTATCTGGTTTGTCCATGAAAAGCTAATTTTTCCTTGAGTTAGAATATCCAAAAGGTCACAAGAGAGAAAAACCCAATTGACCTTTGAAAATTTCAATACCATCATTAGGAAACATACGATCCTCCTAATGCTGCAATCATTAGAATGGTACTAAATGGATTCATTGTATTTCAACATTGATGGACTGTAAATGGTGGACTTCACCCTTCCTATAAACTGCTGGTATTTTAAAAGCAGATACATGCAGAGAAAGAGGAAATTTCAGAAAACCTTGCATTAGTAAAATTGTGCAAATCCATACATTATGTAATTCCAAGTTTTGTGTGCTCTGTCTAACCTACCTTTTTTTTTTTTTGTTCAATATTTCAAGCTACTCTGATAAGGATTTTTAAATAGTAGAGTTACAAGTACTGGTGTGTCCAACTCTTGACATATCAACTGAAGAGTTATTTGCTTTTTCCTGATGTTAATTTAATGAGCTCCTTTTGAGCGTATTATGCACGAGCTATTCTGCTAGAGTACCTTTCATTATGAACCTTCTTAGGAAGATAGTTTCAAATAAAAGCTCTCGGCTTAATAATGACAGTTCCTGATGGCTTTATTAAGATATAATTTACATGTCTTAAAATCCATTCATTTAAAATATATAATTCAATTATTCTTAGTAAATTTATAGAGTTACCCAACCCTCACCACAAGCCGCATGTTTCTATTGTCTCAGCACCTTCCTCTGAATGTGATCCAGTCCCGGCACCCCTGTGGCAGTCGAAGGCACATGTTACCTTTTTTTTCCGTGTCTGTATAGTGTTGCCTTAAACTTTTTTTATATAAACAGAATCATGCAGTAGATAATGTGTGTATTGTTTGTACATTTCAGATGTTTGTTTTAATTGTCAAATGTGTCAGTTATACGGAGAACCACATTTTATTCCAATAACTCATTTCACCAGGTTACGGGAAGGTTCTGGTTACTGTAATGAAGGCTGCTGTGAACAGCCAATCAGAGATCTTTGTCGAGCCTAGACTGTCTGGTCTTTTGAGTAGATTCTGAGGAACAGAATTGTTAGCTTGATGGTATGTCTATGTTTAATTCTTTTATAAGCCCCTGTCAAAGAGGCTATCAGGTTTATGGTCTCAGGGACAGGGGAGAACTCCTGCTTTCTTGTTAGCTCCTAACATGACAATATTTAAAGATTAGAGTCAATCCAGTTAGTATACAATTATATTACATTAACTTTTGCATTTCCTGAACGTTGGACACCATTTTGCACATCTATTAGTCTTTTTCTGATAAAAGCCCTTTCACTTCCTTTGATTATTTGTAAACCAAATTAACATCTTGCTTTGGCCTTTAAGAGATTTTTTAAAATAATGTTTGAAAATCTTCTACCTGATATGAACTTTTCAAATAGTTTTCTCACAGTCTATTAGCCACCTTTCCTCTTCATCCTGTCCCTTCCCTCGAATCTGATCAATTTTGTTGATTTCTTATAGCAGGCTACACTGCCATTTTTCTGTGTATATAAGGAGTCAAATGATTTCTGTAGTAAAAGTCTTTCAGAAAGACTTCTGATGGGAAAGCAAGCAAGAACAGGGTGTGAAGAGATGACTTATATGGCACACACATACAATACCATAGTTTCTGTTTGAATCACATATGGTTTGTACTTTATTGTTTATTCAATAAATACTTTTTAAATTTACTTTACTTTTTTTTTACTTGTTCACTTTACATCCCATTCACTGCCCCCTCCCGGTCACCCCCTCCCACAATCTTTCCCCTTTCCCCTTTCCTCCAGGTGAGTGGGGGCCTCCTGTGTATCGCCTAACCCTGGCACTTCATATCTAGGTGCTTCCTCTCTCACTGAGGCCAGGCAGGACAGTCCAGCTAGAACATACCTCATGTACAGGCAACAGCTTTTGCCCCACTCCAGTTGTTCAGGACCCAGACGAAAACCAAGCTGCACATCTGCTGCATATGAGCAGGGAGGCGTAGGTCCAGCCTGTGTGTGTTCTTTGGTTGGTGGTTCAGACTCTGAGAGCCCCAAGGGTCTAGGTTTGTTGACTGTTGGTCTTCCTATGGAGTTCCTATCTCTTCTGGGCTGCAGTCCTTCCTCCTATTCTTCTGTAAGAATCCCTGAGCTCCAACCACTGTTTGTCTCTGGGTGTCTGTATCTGCTGGTGGAGCGTCTCAGAGAACAATGTGTTCCCATTCTTCCTTCCTCTTCAGCATGAGGTCAGAGGCAGGGACTGGGTTGGCCAGTATGGTCTTTTGGGAGGTGGGGGTGGCATGAGCTCCAGGTTGGGGTTCAGGGGATACATTGTCTTCTGTCCTTGGGCAGCTATTGCACATCTGTCAATGAACTCAAACAGCATCTCCTTGGTGACAGGGTTGGAGATGCTGTTTCACACAGCCATGGCTGTGTCGTAGGCATTTGGGAAACTTATCTCTTCTGTCTCATGAAGACCCAGCTGTCGTTCTCAAATGTGCATTCTATAATTTTGTCATTGTACTTTTTTAGTTATTTTGTCACCTTGATTCATGCAAAGGGTCTTTTATAACCTCCAACATACAGAAGCAACTCTTCTCCCAGTCTCATTATCTTAAGTAGAAAATCCACAGAATTTAGACTGGGAGGTTTCCATTTCAAGATGTCATCACATCAACCAGGTTTGCATTTTCCAACAGACTGAAAAATAAGTCCATCTATTTCATGGCTGACTTCTTTGGCAAAATTTCCTTCCAGAAGCTTTCTTGAAATACTGATGTCAAAAAATTGTTTAGGTCCGACACTAAGTGGTTCCTGTGTTTTGTCAATGAGCCCAACAAATTTTTTTTTAAGTGAATACAAAGTATCAGGCTGAAAGACTACATTCATGCCAGGTGGTGGTGGCCTTGAATCTTTCAGAGGCAGCCAGATCTCTTAGTTGGAGGCCAGCTTAGTCTACAGAAGAGGTTCCAGGACAGCCAAGGCTATGCAGAGAAACTTTGTCTCAAAAAACAAAACAAAAAGAAAGACTAGACGTATTTGTCTTTTTTTTTTATTAACTTGAGTATTTCTTATATACATTTCGAGTGTTATTCCCTTTCCCGGTTTCCGGGCAAACATCCCCCTCCCCCCTCCCCTTCCTTATGGGTGTTCCCCTCCCGACCCTCCCCCCATTGCCGCCCTCCCCCCCATAGTCTAGTTCACTGGGGGTTCAGTCTTAGCAGGACCCAGGGCTTCCCCTTCCACTGGTGCTCTTACTAGGATATTCATTGCTACCTATGGGGTTAGAGTCCAGGGTCAGTCCATGTATAGTCTTTAGGTAGTGGCTTAGTCCCTGGAAGCTCTGGTTGCTTGACATTGTTGTACATATGGGGTCTCAAGCCCCTTCAAGCTCTTCCAGTTCTTTCTCTGATTCCTTCAGCGGGGGACCTATTCTCAGTTCAGTGGTTTGCTGCTGGCATTCGCCTCTGTATTTGCTGTATTCTGGCTGTATCTCTCAGGAGCGATCTGCATCCAGCTCCTGTCGGTCTGCACTTCTTTGCTTCATCCATCTTGTCTAATTGGGTGGCTGTATATGTATGGGCCACAGGTGGGGCAGGCTCTGAATGGGTGTTCCTTCAGTCTCTGTTTTAATCTTTGCCTCTCCCTTCCCTGCCAAGGGTATTCTTTTTCCTCATTTAAAGAAGGAATGAAGCATTCACATTTTGATCATCCGTCTTGAGTTTCATTTGTTCTAGGGATCTAGGGTAATTCAAGCATTTGGGCTAATAGCCACTTATCAATGAGTGCATACCATGTATGTCTTTCTGTGATTGGGTTAGCTCACTCAGGATGATATTTTCCAGTTCCCACCATTTGCCTACAAATTTCATAAACTCGTTGTTTTTGATAGCTGAGTAATATTCCATTGTGTAGATGTACCACATTTTCTGTATCCATTCCTCTGTGGAAGGGCATCTGGGTTCTTTCCAGTTTCTGGCTATTATAGATAAGGCTGCAATGAACATAGTGGAGCACGTGTCTCTTTTATATGTTGAGGCATCTTTTGGGTATATGCCCAAGAGAGGTATAGCTGGATCCTCAGGCAGTTCAATGTCCAATTTTCTGAGGAACCTCCAGACTGATTTCCAGAATGGTTGTACCAGTCTGCAATCCCACCAACAATGGAGGAGTGTTCCTCTTTCTCCACATACTCGCCAGCATCTGCTGTCACCTGAGTTTTTAATCTTAGCCATTCTCACTGGTGTGAGGTGAAATCTCAGGGTTGTTTTGATTTGCATTTCCCTTATGACTAAAGATGTTGAACATTTCTTTAGGTGTTTCTCAGCCATTCGGCATTCCTCAGCTGTGAATTCTTTGTTTAGCTCTGAACCATATTTTTTAATAGGGTTATTTGTTTCCCTGCGGTCTAACTTCTTGAGTTCTTTGTATATTTTGGATATAAGGCCTCTATCTGTTGTAGGATTGGTAAAGATCTTTTCCCAATCTGTTGGTTGCCGTTTTGTCCTAACCACAGTGTCCTTTGCCTTACAGAAGCTTTGCAGTTTTATGAGATCCCATTTGTCGATTCTTGATCTTAGAGCATAAGCCATTATTGGTGTTTTGTTCAGGAAATTTTTTCCAGTGCCCATGTGTTCCAGATGCTTCCCTAGTTTTTCTTCTATTAGTTTGAGTGTGTCTGGTTTGATGTGGAGGTCCTTGATCCACTTGGACTTAAGCTTTGTACAGGGTGATAAGCATGGATCGATCTGCATTCTTCTACATGTTGACCTCCAGTTGAACCAGCACCATTTGCTGAAAATGCTATCTTTTTTCCATTGGATGGTTTTGGCTCCTTTGTCAAAAATCAAATGCCCATAGGTGTGTGGGTTCATTTCTGGGTCTTCAATTCTATTCCATTGGTCTATCTGTCTGTCTCTGTACCAATACCATGCAGTTTTTATCACTATTGCTCTGTAATACTGCTTGAGTTCAGGGATAGTGATTCCCCCTGAAGTCCTTTTATTGTTGAGGATAGCTTTAGCTATCCTGGGTTTTTTGTTATTCCAGATGAATTTGCAAATTGTTCTGTCTAACTCTTTGAAGAATTGGATTGGTATTTTGATGGGGATTGCATTGAATCTGTAGATTGCTTTTGGTAAAATGGCCATTTTTACTATATTAATCCTGCCAATCCATGAGCATGGGAGATCTTTCCATCTTCTGAGGTCTTCTTCAATTTCTTTCCTCAGTGTCTTGAAGTTCTTATTGTACAGATCTTTTACTTGCTTGGTTAAAGTCACACCGAGGTACTTTATATTATTTGGGTCTATTATGAAGGGTGTTGTTTCCCTAATTTCTTTCTCGGCTTGTTTCTCTTTTGTATAGAGGAAGGCAACTGATTTACTTGAGTTAATTTTATACCCAGCCACTTTGCTGAAGTTGTTTATCAGCTTTAGTAGTTCTCTGGTGGAACTTTTGGGATCACTTAAATATACTATCATATCATCTGCAAATAGTGATATTTTGACCTCTTCTTTTCCGATCTGTATCCCCTTGATCTCCTTTTGTTGTCTGATTGCTCTGGCTAGAACTTCAAGAACTATATTGAATAAGTAGGGAGAGAGTGGGCAGCCTTGTCTAGTCCCTGATTTTAGTGGGATTGCTTCAAGTTTCTCTCCATTTAGTTTAATGTTAGCAACTGGTTTGCTGTATATGGCTTTTACTATGTTTAGGTATGGGCCTTGAATTCCTATTCTTTCCAGGACTTTTATCATGAAGGGGTGTTGAATTTTGTCAAATGCTTTCTCAGCATCTAATGAAATGATCATGTGGTTCTGTTCTTTCAGTTTGTTTATATAATGGATCACATTGATGGTTTTCCGTATATTAAACCATCCCTGCATGCCTGGGATGAAGCCTACTTGATCATGGTGGATGATTGTTTTGATGTGCTCTTGAATTCGGTTTGCCAGAATTTTATTGAGTATTTTTGCGTCGATATTCATAAGGGAAATTGGTCTGAAGTTCTCTTTCTTTGTTGTGTCTTTGTGTGGTTTAGGTATAAGAGTAATTGTGGCTTCGTAGAAGGTATTCGGTAGTGATCCATCTGTTTCAATTTTGTGGAATAGTTTGGATAATATTGGTATGAGGTCTTCTATGAAGGTTTGATAGAATTCTGCACTAAACCCGTCTGGACCTGGGCTCTTTTTGGTTGGGAGACCTTTAATGACTGCTTCTATTTCCTTAGGAGTTATGGGGTTGTTTAACTGGTTTATCTGTTCCTGATTTAACTTCGATACCTGGTATCTGTCTAGGAAATTGTCCATTTCCTGAAGATTTTCAAGTTTTGTTGAATATAGGTTTTTATAGTAAGATCTGATGATTTTTTGAATTTCCTCTGAATCTGTAGTTATGTCTCCCTTTTCATTTCTGATTTTGTTAATTTGGACGCACTCTCTGTGTCCTCTCATTAGTCTGGCTAAGGGTTTATCTATCTTGTTGATTTTCTCAAAGAACCAACTTTTGGTTCTGTTGATTCTTTCTATGGTCCTTTTTGTTTCTACTTGTTTGATTTCAGCTCTGAGTTTGATTATTTCCTGCCTTCTACTCCTCCTGGGTGTATTTGCTTCTTTTTGTTCTAGAGCTTTTAGGTGTGCTGTCAAGCTGCTGACATATGCTCTTTCTTGTTTCTTTCTGCAGGCACTCAGAGCTATGAGTTTTCTTCTTAGCACAGCTTTCATTGTGTCCCATAAGTTTGGGTATGTTGTACCTTCATTTTCATTAAATTCTAAAAAGTTTTTAATTTCTTTCTTTATTTCTTCCTTGACCAGGTTATCATTGAGTAGAGCATTGTTCAATTTCCACGTATATGTGGGCATTCTTCCCTTATTGTTATTGAAGACCAGTTTTAGGCCATGGTGGTCCGATAGCACGCATGGGATTATTTCTATCTTTCTGTACCTGTTGAGGCCCGTTTTTTGACCAATTATATGGTCAATTTTGGAGAAAGTGCCATGAGGAGCTGAGAAGAAGGTATATCCTTTTGCTTTAGGATCGAATGTTCTATAAATATCCGTTAAGTCCATTTGGCTCATGACTTCTCTTAGTCTGTCGACATCACTGTTTAATTTCTGTTTCCATGATCTGTCCATTGATGAGAGTGGGGTGTTGAAATCTCCCACTATTATTGTGTGAGGTGCAATGTGTGTTTTGAGCTTTAGTAAGGTTTCTTTTACATATGTAGGTGCCCTTGTATTTGGGGCATAGATATTTAGGATTGAGAGTTCATCTTGGTGGATTTTTCCTTTGATGAATATGAAGTGTCCTTCCTTATCTTTTTTGATGACTTTTAGTTGGAAATTGATTTTATTTGATATTAGAATGGCTACTCCAGCTTGCTTCTTCTGACCATTTGCTTGGAAAGTTGTTTTCCAGCCTTTCACTCTGAGGTAATGTCTGTCTTTGTCTCTGAGGTGTGTTTCCTGTAGGCAGCAGAATGCAGGGTCCTCGTTGCGTATCCAGTTTGTTAATCTATGTCTTTTTATTGGGGAGTTGAGGCCATTGATGTTGAGAGATATTAAGGAATAGTGATTATTGCTTCCCGTTATATTCATATTTGGATGTGAGGTTATGTTTGTGTGCTTTCACTCTCTTTGTTTTGTTGCCAAGACGATTAGTTTCTTGCTTCCTCTAGGGAATAGCTTGCCTCCTTGTGTTGGGCTTTACCATTTTTTATCCTTTGTAGTGCTGGATTTGTAGAAAGATATTGTGTAAATTTGGTTTTGTCATGGAATATCTTGGTTTCTCCATCTATGTTAATTGAGAGTTTTGCAGGATACAGTAACCTGGGCTGGCATTTGTGTTCTCTTAGGGTCTGTATGACATCAGTCCAGGATCTTCTGGCCTTCATAGTTTCTGGCGAGAAGTCTGGTGTGATTCTGATAGGTCTGCCTTTATATGTTACTTGACCTTTTTCCCTTACTGCTTTTAATATTCTTTCTTTATTTTGTGCGTTTGGTGTTTTGACAATTATGTGACGGGAGGTGTTTCTTTTCTGGTCCAATCTATTTGGAGATCTGTAGGCTTCTTGTATGTCTATGGGTATCTCTTTTTTTAGGTTAGGGAAGTTTTCTTCTATGATTTTGTTGAAGATATTTACTGGTCCTTTGAGCTGGGAGTCTTCACTCTCTTCTATACCTATTATCCTTAGGTTTGATCTTCTCATTGAGTCCTGGATTTCCCGTATGTTTTGGACCAGTAGCTTTTTCCGCTTTACATTATCTTTGACAGTTGAGTCAATGATTTCTATGGAATCTTCTGCTCCTGAGATTCTCTCTTCCATCTCTTGTATTCTGTTGGTGAAGCTTGTATCTACAGCTCCTTGTCTCTTCTTTTGGTTTTCTATATCCAGGGTTGTTTCCACGTGTTCTTTCTTGATTGCTTCTATTTCCATTTTTAATTCCTTCAACTGTTTGATTGTGTTTTCCTGGAATTCTTTCAGGGATTTCTGCGATTCTTTCAGGGATTTTTGCGATTCTTCTCTGTAGGCTTCTACTTGTTTATTAATGTTTTCCTGTGTTTCCCTAAGGGAGTTCTTCATGTCTTTCTTGAAGTCCTCCAGCATCATGATCAAATATGATTTTGAAAGTAGATCTTGCTTTTCTGGTGTGTTTGGATATTCCATGTTTGTTTTGGTGGGAGAATTGGGCTCCGATGATGCCATGTAGTCTTGGATTCTGTTGCTTGTGTTCCTGCGGTTGTCTCTCGCCATCAGATTATCTCTAGTGTTACTTTGTTCTGCTATTTCTGACAGTGGCTAGACTGTCCTATAAGCCTGTGTGTCAGGAGTGCTGTAGACCTGTTTTCCTCTCTTTCAGTCAGTTATGGGGACAGAGTGTTCTGCTTTCGGGCGTGTAGGTTTTCCTATCTACAGGTCTTCAGCTGTTCCTGTGGGCCTGTGTCTTGAGTTCACCAGGCAGCTTTCTTGCAGCAGAAAAGTTGGTCTTACCTGTGGTCCCGAGGCTCAAATTTGCTCGCAGGGTGCTGCCCACGGGCTCTTTGCGGCGGCAGCAACCAGGAAGACCTGTGCCGCCCCTTCCTGGAGCTTATGCAGCCTCAGGAGTGCCCACCTGACCAGGCGGTGAGGTCTCTTTCCCACGGGGTCTGGGAGCAGAGAGCTGCTGCGGGCCGGGATCCGTGGGTGTGGGACTTCCGGTAAACACAGGACGTGCCGGTCCTAGAGGAGTTCTGCCTCTGTGTGTCCCGATTTCACCAGGCAGCCTTCTTGCAGCAGACAAGTTGGTCTTACCTGTGGTCCCGAGGCTCAAGTTCTCTCTTGGGGTGCTGCCCACGGGCTCTCTGCAGCGGCAGCAACCAGAAAGACCTGTGCCGCCCCTTCCGGGAGCTTCAGTGCACCAGGGTTCCAGATGGCCTTTGGTGTTTTCCTCTGGCGTCCAAGATGTATGTACAGAGAGCAGTCTCTTCTGGTTTCCCAGGCTTGTCTGTCTCTTTGAAGGTTTAGCTCTCCCTCCCACGGGATTTGGGTGCAGAGAACTGTTTATCTGGTCTGTTTCCTTCAGGTTCCGGCGGTGTCGTATTTGTCTTTTTTTAAAGCTACTTTTTAATTCTCTGGTGTTTGCCAATTTGCAGAAATGCACTTTTGGAGCGTGCAGGTAAGTCAGTCCTGGGTATTATGTCTACTCATGTCCCTTCCTACCTCTCCCCCTCATCCCTTCCTTCCCTCTCCCTCCTTCTCATCTTCCTTTCTTCTCGTCTTTCTTTGCTTGAAGAAGACAATAAATTTACCATGTAAGCTTGACAGTAATGATTGTGTCAATTAAAGTTAGGATCAGAGCTATCACATTTCATTCTAAATATCCAAATTTATCTGAGAGTTGTTGATTGCCAGCATTATATGCTGTCAATTACCTTTTGTGGGAACTTTCAAGTAGGAGTCGATATGACAGGCATCTTGCTTCCTGCATCCTTAAGGCTGCCTACAGATGCTGGCTTTGTTAAGAGAAAAAAAAGTTCACTTTTTGTGCTTTGTATTTCTCTAAGAAGACTCTAACACTTCCAGTATAGACTGTAGCAGAAAGATGATCAGAAAGAGTTATCCATTACTCATTGGCTTTGTGTGTGTGTGTGTGTGTGTGTGTGTGTGTGTGTGTGTTTGACTCATATAGCTTTCATCCTTTTTCTTCATTTCTAACTAAATGAGATCAGCAGGAATCTCTCTCTCTCATATATATATATATATATATATATATATATATATATATATATAAATCTTCAAGTAAAACAAAGTGACATCAATTAGACTTTTGGGAGCTAGATGGTCTATATCTTCCATTATAAATAACACAACAGAAAAATCGTTTACAAGACAACATGATTTTATGGTTATAGGCCAGAGAAGGGAATGTTACATCACTAAAGTAATGCAAAGCCAAACCAGCAGGGCCAGCAACATTATAAAAGCAATCTGCTAAAGTATGATCCTTTTCTCACAGGGTAAGCGATGTGAGATGTTTGTTGTTTTAGCTCCCCAGTGAGCTCTGAAGTCTGAAACATGATATAGGAAAAGACAAACTTCTTAGAACTGAACAAAAATGTCTGATGGCCTAGGAATTGCATAGAACTTTGTAGACAGCAGTGTGAATATGGGAGAGGCTAACTCCACATGGAGTCTCTTGGGTACCAGTTTCACTTTTACCAGTAGCTTGCCAATTCTTGGAGTACACTGAAAGGCCTTTGCAAGGACAGCTATAATAGTTAAGGTGAATTAGGAAAAAGCAGG
Organism: Rattus norvegicus; assembly: GCF_021556685.1. Taxonomy (NCBI): domain Eukaryota; kingdom Metazoa; phylum Chordata; class Mammalia; order Rodentia; family Muridae; genus Rattus; species Rattus norvegicus. Next base: position 64,166,409 of record NC_141536.1, on the reverse strand, counting down.
AGACCTAGGGGTGATCCTGATGTAGGAGTTGTTTCCTCTCCTGGGCTGATCCACAGGAACACTGTCTCTATTGCGTCCAGATGAGTCCTCCCTGCTACTCTGTCAGAATCAGAAAGGATCCGAGTTTTGGTGTCATAGAAGTCACCAGCTCAACGTTTGACTCAGAAAACACAAGGAGGATACTTTTTCACAAACACACACAGGAAGAGGGTCCAGACTTGATAACGTTCCCTGTATGAATTATTTTTAAAAATTAGAGTCGGAAGGAACAACAATTGAAAGAAACATTGGAAATACAACAATAGACTCTATTTGTGGCTTAATATACTGGTCCAAGCAGCTTTTTCTCAAGATGGGTTTTAATCCTTTCTTGGCTCCTTCTCCAGGCTGAGGTGAAGTTACACATTGTCATGGCAAGAATCTGAGTTGGACATCTTCAGTAAACTCTTCCCTTTCTTTCTATACATGCATGGAGAGAAAGAATGCCAGTTCACTGAGTTCAACTGTGTCTCTGTGCCATGCTGACAGGAGGTGAGAGAGCTTTGAATGTCCGAAGCTTGGGTGAATTGCTGCCCAGTTCACACTAAATATGCTGCTACCCTTCTGTTTTACATAAAACAGTCTGGTTTTGTATCTTTACTTTCCCAAAAGCTAACCCATATCCCCTTCAAATAGATGAAGAGATGAACATTATATCAAAATACACTGTACAGATGTACACAGTTCTCAAAGAATAAGTAAAGTATATTGAGAAAAGAAAACCAGAAAACTTTAATATGTAAACTCTTCCTTTTGGCGAATTTAGATTTCGTCTTTGCATTATCTTGAATATCTTGCATTATCTTTGCATATCTTGAATTAATTTTATTAACTCAGAGTTAATTTTGAGATTCAAGTAAAATGTCCTAGTTAGCAAAGAATTAGCTGTGTATTAATCAAAATAACATGCACATTATGAAATCAGAATCTAAAATGAATAACACTAATTAAAATATAATTTATGCTAATTAACTGCTAACCCACCTGCATATATAGAACACACATATTTACTTTTGCAGTGTTTTATCTTTGTAAGAAAAATTTTCATCATATTAGATAACACTTTTAGTGCTAGCAGGCTGATTCGTTTTAAGTTTATGAATAAATTTAATTCTTTTTATGCTCTTTCAAAGTAAAATTAGATAATTTTCTTGCATAGTCTTCAATGCATCAAGTTTATGTTTATTGTTTTATAAATCAGCATCTACCTCCTTAAAAGTTTTCTCATCATTATAAAGAAAATACAAATAGGTGAAAATATCAGCATAAAGTAAAAATTCAGCTTTAAAGAAATGTTCTGCTTCCATTGATAATATCTTTTTTGCCTTCAGAGACGATCCTAAGAAGAAAAAGAAAATGGAGGCATTCCTTAGCTTCATTAAAAGTCAAAGAATCTATAGAACTATATGGTGTGTTTGAGAAACATTCCGTGGTCCTCAGTGATGGAAGAAAGAATGACTAACTAGTTTTCTTTTACCAGGAGGTATGAGTAATTTCAATTACAGAAGTGGGACTGTAACTTTCCCAGAATGCACTAGCAGAGTGTTCTTGAGAAAGGCAAAGCTGTTCTCACCTTTGGAGCTACTTGGCTACCAGATCCCTCCTTATCTTTCACACTTTCTCCTCAGAGAGGTCTGTGAGTAAAACACGGAACTGGATTGAAGCCTGTGGAAGGGATTTCAGGAGGTGTTCAGTAGCCCGACCTCTTCCTCTTCTCTCCTGCTGCCAGCCAGTGTTAAACGTCAGCTCACGGCCCAGATACTTCTGTCCTGGGTGTAATGCAGTTACTTATTTACTTATTTCTGGGGATTTACCCCGACTTTACTTGTCTAGAAACCATTCTCTTCTTGAGCCCTAGTTCAGGTTGGCTTTGAACACACATTCCTCTTGCTTTAGATACCTAGGTGCTGGGACCACATGAAGTACCACCATACTTGGCTTGCCATTTCTCTTGCAGTGAAGAAGGCTCCATCTTCTTGATCCTCACGTTGAATGCTCTAAGATTATTTTATTTTCCAACTTAGTTTTAAAAATCTATTTATTGCTACAGTGTGTGTGTGTTCATGCCAAGGTGTGTACATGGAGGAAGCAACTTTATAAAGTCATTTCTGTACTTCCCCCTTTGTGTGGCCTCCAGAGATTCAATTCGCGTGATCCAATTCGTGTGAGCATTCCTGTGTAAGTGATTGCTTTTTCTGCTGAATGTTCTGGGTCTAGGCTTCCTGATTTCCTACATTAGAGGTTTGGACAAAGAGACGAGGCTTTCTAAAAATTAACAGGAACACAACTAAATATGCTGGACCAAGAAATGTTGCAGAGCAAACTGCAGTTTGGAGAGTGGCACTGGAGAGGGAAATGTATTTTCCTCCTGCTTTCTGGAAAGCCTTCACTTCTATAGGTCTGAACCTGTCGTGAACATCATCGTATTTTATTTTCCTCTTAAAATTCTGTGTAGTCTTCTAGGAAGTAGCTCTTTACAGCATCCCCTAGGCTCCTGTAAGTGTCTTTTCTTTTGTTTGGTATGTATATCTCTTGTTATGTGTTTCTATCTTGCTATGTGGTTGGTCTAGAAACCACAGTGTAGTCCAGGCTGCTCTAAGACTCATGGTTCTTCTGCTTCAGCCTTTGGAATGCCGCTATTCCAGATATGCACTACCATATCCAGCCTTTTCTATTTCTCTTTGTAAGCAAACCAAGGGAGTCTTTTAATGTGTATGTCTTTAATATTTCTCACACAGTCTAAACCCTTCTTTCATCGTTTTGAAGAAAAGATCCACTTCACAGTGCCTTTGTATGTCACCAAGAGAGCTGATTTAATTAACTACCTACTGTGCAATTCACAATAGTAGGTTATTTAACTGGTAAAGAGGTGAAACGGCTTGATCGAGCTCAAACAGCTAATTAGGTATGAAAATAACTTCTGATTCTATTTTATTTTGGTAGACCCAATGTCCTTGTCTGACCAGTTCTTGGATAACACTTGGACTCCTCATCCCTTAGGGAATTAAATAGTCCACCTGGTTGATATATTTTATGCTTGACTCACCTCTGTTGGTAATTCTCTTTGATGAGCATCACGGTCAGACTATGTGCTATTTTTCCTTGCATATAGAGTCCCTTTTTAACATAACCATAATTAAATTTCTATCATAATAAAGTACCTAGTGAATTAATATATAAGCCTACTGTTATTGAATATTCAACACAAAATTGCTGCATAATAATTCTCATAAACATATGTTTATACTGAGTTTAATAGCTATGCCCCAATTTTCTATTTATGGAAGCAAATGGAATTGCGTAGTAAAGATAGCTTTTTATGTTTAATTTTCTTTCTCATTTCAGAAGTGGATTGTCAGACAAAATTTTGAAGAAAATTTTGCTGTGGAACTTTTTTAACAATCACGTTGCTGAGCCATTGAGTGTTGGTGCCCTCTATAAAACTGAAGCCCTGAATCGAGTGATTATTCATGTTGGAATAAGTGTGCAACATGTCTTTCAAAAGAAGCCAATAACAAACCCAAAGGGGAGGTGGGGGAATCCCATTTTCAGAGTTCAGTCTTATGATGTAGTAAGCAACAAAAACAAATTCTTAATGTATGACTGTCTGTCTATCCAAAATACACGGGCTATTCTTATTTTCGTTCCCTACTTGAAAGTCCTCATTCATATATAAGGAGGCTCTTTATCAAGCTTGCTTTCATCCAGCTTTCCTATGAGAAGAGGCAGCAACCAGATGGTTTATAAGGTTTATGGCAAAGTATGAAAGCATGGGGAGAGCTTGTCAGATTTTTTCATTTACACGATAGACCTTGATTGTATCATCTTTTTATTAGATAATAATTATTGAAATGTAGCTCGACTTTGTAGTATTTTGGTGTCCTAAGACACGTAGCGACAGACAATAACCTATTGGTTGTAAAGGCGACTCTTGTTCTGGATGTCCGCATAATGGTCTGCAGAGCAAGATGGTTTCCACAATGTTACCACTCAGAAAGTTTAGCACTCTCAAGGCGTGAGGACTATCATTTGCCTACCCCTCTGTTTTTTAGATAAGTGTATATAATTTTAACTATTTGAAATGTTATTCCACCCACATGCAGCACTCAAGTACAAAAATCACTTAGAACATAGACAAGGTAATTCATGAAAAACAAATTACGGTATCAAAATAGTCACAGATTCTCTGTAAAAAGTGTGAAGTCAAATGTCATCTCCCACTGCATGGAGATTAATGTGCCGTGTGCAAAGCCTTTTATTCTAAGTATTCTGTAACAGAGTAGAATTTCTTCATTCTGAAAATGTGTCTGGTTATATTACTTATTTCAAGGTCTATGAAGGGGGTTTATTGTCTCCTGTATCTCCTCTTACTTCACCAGGCTAACACGTCCCCATTTTCAAAGTTTTACTTTGTAGAAATGCACTTTTGAAAGGTCTCTTGGGTCATGAGACTGGGCTAGAAGCACCCATCTTGAATTCAGGGCACTTTAGAGTTACAAAAACCACAGCACCAACCATATGTCCTTGGAAATTTCTTATCCCATATTACATTAATTAGTTCCTAAAGAACAGACAATTTTTTCATATTTGTCATAAAATAGCCATTCGTGTAACAACCTTAGGGGCTGGAGAGGTGGCTCAGAGGTTAAGAGCACTGACTGCTCTTCCAGAGGTCCTGAGTTCAATTCTCAGCAACCACATGGTGGCTCTCCACCATCTGTGATGAGGTCCGATGCCCTCTTCTGGTAAGACAGTATACTCATATAAAAACTGAGTCAAACTGAACACAGCCAAGAAACATTAGAACTACTCCTCCAAGCTAAACAGTTTTAGTTTTTGCATAGATGTACAATCAGTTCAAGAATATTTCTTTTTAAATCTAGTTCTGACTTTTTAATTTGACTGTGGTGCCAGTGAACCTTTGTGAAACTCTTCCACTGAATCTATTGAAATGATTATGCATTTTTAAAATTGAAATCTGTGTCCATGGTCCGTGGACACTTCAGTACTAAGTTTCCCTAGAGTAGAAACTATGAACTGTGGGGAGGGAAAAAGAGCACTTACCTCACAAATACGATCAGAAGCCTTGTTATGATTTGTTGGTCTTTATTTTTGTTTTCCTCTCGTCCTATACCATGAGTGACTAATGTGAACTTTCTGGGTGATATATTCTGGGAGTATCTTCCTGAAAGTTGACTGATCATCACTCCTCTTCAAAACCCTTCTATTTGCAGAACAAAGAAAATAAGTCTTTGTTCAGTACCACAAAGCATTGTGTTAGTTAGCTTTTCACTACTGTCATGGGCTTCTTAATGTAAATGACTTGAGGGGGAAGATATTTTAGTACTTGGTTCAGAGGTTTTATGTCCACTGGTCCCATTGATGTTTGGGCTGTGGTTAGGCCCAAGGACCATGGCAGGAAGGCATGAGGGAAGCTGCTCTCTGATGGCAGATCTAGGGAAAGTGAGGAGAAGAGAGTGGAGAAGACACTTCTCACCATGACAGCTCCTAGTCACCCACTCCTCCAATCAGGCTTCACTTCCTATTTCTACTCCTTCTCAGGAATACCATCAAGTTATGAAGCCATCTGAGTATTGGTCCTTTGATGGTTTTAGAGCCATAAGTTCAATCACTCCACTAAAGCCCACTCACTTGCAACTCAGCCTTAGCACTGGGCTTTAGGGGGACACTTCACATTCAGACTCCAAGAGTCGTCTTTTCTTTGGTCTTTATTTTCCCTTGGTCTCTGCTTTATTATGTGTCCACTCTCAGAGCTCAGACTGGTTACTGACAATTTTCTGGCTTACAGCAGTGGATCACGACCTCTCCATTGTCACATTTCAAGACTCTCCTACTGCCTATTTTCCTTGGCTTCCTTGTAAAGAGGAAGCCAAGAGCAGCAGCATAAACTGATCAATAGCAAATGCTTTTGTTAAGAGAAAATGAAAGTAAGAATCCAAATTTCAGGTTTCTCTTCCCTCAGCTAAAAGGCTTGAATTTTAAATAGTAACCTTTACATTTCTGAATAGGTAACTCTTAGTAAGAAAATGTTTTCAGAGAAAGAGAAATCTAAGATATTTAAATAGAAGATCAGGAGTTAGCAGGTTACAAAAACAGGAAAGAAATCTTGTGCAAAATTTAAGTTCCTTTCCCTATATAACCCTAAATCATAACCCATGACGATTTGCATAATGAGTACTTGAATATTCTAATGTATTTGTTCAAATTCGTTGGAATGCTCTCCTTAAGCATTGTAGATGCTGAAAACTCAAGAGTTAATATGTATCTTAATTAATGATCATGGATACATCATCAAAATATGTGTGCAAAAATTTAGAAAGATTTTTGGGAAAAGTAAATTGTGCTTAGTTACTTTAAAATATTTATTATTTATTTTATTTGTGTATGTTCATGTGTGTGCATATTGTGTGTGTGTTTGTGTGTGTGTGTGTGTGTGTGTGGTGTGTCTACATGTACATGTACATGTACATGCACAACGATCATAGGAGGATGTTGCATATTGTATTCTATCATTCTCTATTACCTTGAGATGGGGTGACCCACTGAACCTGGAGCTTGGCTTGCATCCAGCAAACCCCCAACTCTCTGTGATCCCTGCTAAACCCAACCACAATGTGAGGGTTACACACACACAGCAAAGCCAATCTGTGGGCTCTGGAGATTTTAACTTAGGTCTTCATGTATGCACATATGCTCTCATACACTGAGCCATCTCCCCAGCCTCTGTAACAAGCAAGTGTTAGTCATGATTTTTGGGAGTATTTGGGAAGATCTCCCAAGTGGATAGTTGTAAAATTAAGGTTTTAGAATGTAGTCTACATGCCTCCTATTCCTGAACATACGTGTTGAAGGATGGACTTTAAAAAAGATGATTTTTTTCCAGGTGAAGAATGACAATTGTCCACTTTAAAATTACTTGCAATGCCTGTACTTTGTCAGAAATTTTATAAATCCTCATGTATGTGGCAATACAATCATTAAAATCTAAAATACGCAGTTTTGGTTCCTTTTCATCAAAATATACTTAGATTATCAAGCTCATATTCTCTGTATGTATGTCTCAAAAGAAAAAGTGTAAAAGTCCCTAGCATGGATATTAGTAAAAGTATTAGAGAAGTGTAAAACCACTGTGGTATGATGAATAAACTTTGGACTAGGCTTGAAATATTGGATGGTTAAAGATTACCATCTGTTAAATTACTAAATCTGGTTCATTGTGAACCAAAGGAAGCCATTAACTCTTTCTCTAGCCACAAGAGACTGAAATGTCAAACTAATAATAAATGAGTTAGGATGGTGTGTACTTGAAACACTTGCACAGTGGGCTTCTGGTCTCAGTCTTAAATTGTTTTCCCCTTCCACACATCACGTGAGGAACCACCATGCAGCATTCCTCTGGTCTTAATGGCACACAAAATGAGGCACAAAACCAAGGAGTCCCTGCACTGTGCTTTGCTTGTGGGCTGTCTAACACTTGGCTTCAGCTAGTCAAAATCCCTGTTAGGCCCAATGCTTCTCTTGAGTAAATAGCTACCTGTTTGCTGATTATCACCTCATTCCTTCACATGAATTCCCACTTTCTGCTTATATTCTGGTTAGGTTTCTATGGCTGTGAGAAACACCTAGATTAAAAGAAGTTTGGGAAATGGTTTAGTTCATCAGACAGATTGTGGTCCATCATTGCGGGGAGCCACGGTAGGAACTTCTAACTTGATTGCTTCAGAAAGTCTGATGCTAGACTTATAGCTTCCACACACAGACTGACTGCCCAGAAGACTCTGAAATGTCAAATGATTTAGCTTTCCTCAACACACCCAGACTGCCATTTCAAACCTGACACTTCTCTACATCCTTGACAGACTTGCAAAGGATGTTAACAAACTGGAAAGAGAGAGAAGGACCTGATATTTCTGAAGAAAATAATGAGTTTGGTTTTTTTCCCCATCTTTATTAAATTGGGTATTTCTTATTTACATTTCAAATGTTATTCCCTTTCCAAGTTTCCAGGCCAACATCCCCCTAGCCCCTCCCTCTCCCCTTGTATATGGGTGTTCCCCTCTCCATCCTCCCCCCCATTACCACCCTCCCCCCAACAATCACATTCAACGGGGGTTCAGTCTTGGCGGGACTAAGGTTTTCCCCTTCCACTGGTGCTCTTACTAGGATATTCATTGCTACCTATGCAGTTGGAATCCAGGGTCAGTCCATGTATAGTCTTTGGGTAGTGGCTTAGTCCCTGGAAGCTCTGGTTGGCGGGCATTGTTGTTCATATGGGATCTCAAGCCCCTCAAGGTCTTCAGCTCTTTCAGTCCTTTCTCTGATTCCTTCAATGGGCGTCCAGTTCTCAGTTCAGTGGTTTAATGATGGCATTGGCCTATATATTTGCCATATTCTGGCTGTGTCTCTCAGGAGAGATCTACATCCGGTTCCTGTCAGCCTGTACTTCTTTGCTTCATCTATCTTATCTAGTTTGGTGACTGTATATGTATGGGCCACATGTGTGGCCTCCGAATGGGTGTTCCTTCAGTACCTGTTCTAAACTTTGCCTCCCTATTACCTCCCAAGGGTATTCTTGTTACCCTTTTAAAGAAGGAGTGAAACATCCGCATTTTGGTCATCCTTCTTGAGTTTCTTGTGTTCTGTGCATCTAGGGTAATTCGAGCATTTGGGCTAATATTCACTTATCAATGAGTGCATACCATGTGTGTTTTTCTGTGACTGGGTTATCGCACTCAGGATGATATTTTCCAGTTCCATCCATTTGCCTATGAATTTCATAAAGTCATTGTTTTTGATAGCTGAGTAGTATTCCACTGTGTAGATGTACCACATTTTCTGTATCCATTCCTCTGTTGAAGGGTACCTGGGTTCTTTCCAGCTTCTGGCTATTATAAATAAGGCTGCTATGAACACAGTAGAGCACGTGTCTTTGTTATATATTGGAGCATCTTTTGGGTATATACCCAAGAGAGGTATAGCTGGGTCCTCGGGTAGTTCAATGTCCAATTTTTGGAGGAACCGCCAGACTGATTTCCAGAATGGTTGTACCAGTCTGCAATCCCACCAACAATGCAGGAGTGTTCCTCTTTCTCCACTTCCTTGCCAGCATCTACTGACACCAGAGTTTTTAATCTTAGCCATTCTGACTAGTGTGAAGTGGAATCTCAGGGTTGTTTTGATTCGCATTTCCCTTATGACTAAAGATGTTGAACATTTCTTTAGGTGCTTCTCAGTCATTTGGCATTCTTTAGCTGTGAATTCTTTGTTTAGCTCTGAACCCCATTTTTTTATTAACTTGAGTATTTCTTATATACATTTCTAGTGTTATTCCCTTTCCCGGTTTCCGGGCAAACATCCGCTCCCCCCTCCACCTTCTTGATGGGTGTTCCCCTCCCCACACTCCCCCCATTGCCGCCCTCCCCCCAACAATCTAGTTCACTGGGGGTTCAGTCTTAGCAAGACTCAGGGCTTCCCCTTCCACTGGTGATCTTACTAGGATATTCATTGCTACCTATGAGGTCAGAGTCCAAGGTCAGTCCATGTATAGTCTTTAGGTAGTGGCTTAGTCCCTGGAAGCTCTGGTTGCTTGGCATTGTTGTACATATGGGGTCTTGAGCCCCTTCAAGCTCTTCCAGTTCTTTCTCTGATTCCTTCAATGGGGGTCCTATTCTCAGTTCAGTGGTTTGCTGCTGGCATTCGCCTCTGTGTTGAACCCCATTTTTAATAGGGTTATTTGTCTCCTTGCAGTTTAACTGTGAGTTCTTTGTATATTTTGGATATAAGGCTTCTATCTGTTGTAGGATTGGTAAAGATCTTTTCCCAATCTGTTGGCTGCCATTTTGTCCCAACAACAGTGTCCTTTGCCTTACAGAAGCTTTGCAGTTCTATGAGATCCCATTTGTTGATTCTTGATCTTAGAGCATAAGCCATTGGTGTTTTGTTCAGAAAATTTTCCCCAGTGCCCATATGTTTCAGATTCTTCCCCACTTTTTCTTCTATTAGTTTGAGTGTATCTGGTTTGATGTGGAGGTCCTTGATCCACTTGGACTTAAGCTTTGTACAGGGTGATAAGCATGGATCAATCTGCATTCTTCTACATGTTGACCTCCAGTTGAACCAGCACCATTTGCTGAAAATGCTATCTTTTTTCCATTTGATGGTTTTGGCTCCTTTGTCAAAAATCAAATGCCCATAGGTGTGTGGGTTCATTTCTGAGTCTTCAATTCTGTTCCATTGGTCTATCTGTCTGTCTCTGTACCAATACCATGCAGTTTTTATCACTATTGCTCTGTAATACTGCTTGAGTTCAGGGATAGTGATTCCCCCAGAATTCCTTTTATTGTTGAGGATAGTTTTAGCTTTCCTGGGTTTTTTGTTATTCCAGATGAATTTGCAAAGTGTTCTAACTCTCTGAAGAATTGGATTGGTATTTTGATGGGGATTGCATTGAATCTATAGATCGCTTTTGATAAAATGGCCATTTTTACTATATTAATCCTGCCAATCCATGAGCATGGGAGATCTTTCCATCTTCTGAGGTCTTCTTCAATTTCTTTCTTCAGAGTCTTGAAGTTCTTATTGTACAGATCTTTTACTTGCTTGGTTAAAGTCACACCAAGGTACTTTGTATTGTTTGGGTCTATTATGAAGGGTGTCGTTTCCCTAATTTCTTTCTCGGCTTGTTTCTCTTTTGTGTAGAGGAAGGCTCCTGATTTATTTGAGTTAATTTTATACCCAGCCACTTTGCTGAAGTTGTTTATCAGCTTTAGTAGTTCTCTGGTGGAACTTTTGGGATCACTTAAATATACTATCATATCATCTGCAAATAGTGATATTTGGAATTCTTCCTTTCCAATATGTATCTCTTTCATCTCCTTTTGATGTCTGATTGCTCTGCCTAGGACTTCGAGAACTATATTAAGTAAGTAGGGAGAGGGTGGGCAGCCTTGTCTAGTCCCTGATTTTAGTGGTATTGTTTCAAGTTTCTCTCCATTTAGTTTAATATTAGCTACTGGTTTGCTGTATATGGCTTTTACTATGTTTAGGTATGGGCCTTGAATTCCTCTTCTTTCCAGGATGCTTATCATGAAGAGGAGTTGAATCTTGTCAAATGATTTCTCAGCATCTAATGAAATGATCATGTGGTTTTGTTCTTTCAGTTTGTTTATATAGTGGATTATGTCGATGGTTTTCCGAATATTAAACCATCCCTGCATACCTGGGATGAAGCCTGCTTGATCATGATTGATGATTGATGAATTTTATTGAGTATTTTTGTGTCAATATTCATAAGGGAAATTGGTTTGAAGTTCTCTTTCTTTGTTGGGTCTTTGTGTGGTTTACATGTAAGAGTAATTCTGGCTTTATAGAAGGAATTTGGTAGTGCTTTGTCTGTTTCGTTTTGTGGAATAGTTTGGATAGTATTGGTATGAGGCCTTCTATGAAGGTCTGATAGAATTCTGCACTGAATCCATCTGGACCTGGGCTCTTTTTGGTTGGGAGACTTTTTTTTTTTTATTAACTTGAGTATTTCTTATATACATTTCGAGTGTTATTCCCTTTCCCGGTTTCCGGGCAAACATTCCCCTCCCCCCTCCCCTTCCTTATGGATGTTCCCCTCCTCACCCTCCCCCCATTGCCGCCCTCCCCCCAACAGTCTAGTTCACTGGGGGTTCAGTCTTAGCAGGACCCAGGGCTTCCCCTTCCACTGGTGCTCTTACTAGGATATTCATTGCTACCTATGAGGTCAGAGTCCAAGGTCAGTCCATGTATAGTCTTTAGGTAGTGGCTTAGTCCCTGGAAGCTCTGGTTGCTTGGTATTGTTGTACATATGGGGTCTCGAGCCCCTTCAAGCTCTTCCAGTTCTTTCTCTGATTCCTTCAACCGGGGTCCTATTCTCAGTTCAGTGGTTTGCTGCTGGCATTTGCCTCTGTATTTGCTGTATTCTGGCTGTGTCTCTCAGGAGCGATCTACATCCGGCTCCTGTCGACCTGCACTTCTTTGCTTCATCCATCTTGTCTAATTGGGTGGCTGTATATGTATGGGTCACATGTGGGGCAGGCTCTGAATGGGTGTTCCTTCAGTCTCTGTTTTAATCTTTGCCTCTCTCTTCCCTGCCAAGGGTATTCTTGTTCCCCTTTTAAAGAAGGAGTGAAGCATTCACATTTTGATCATCCATCTTGAGTTTCATTTGTTCTAGGCATCTAGGGTAATTCAAGCATTTGGGCTAATAGCCACTTATCAATGAGTGCATACCATGTGTGTCTTTCTGTGATTGGGTTAGCTCAGTCAGGATGATATTTTCCAGTTGGTTGGGAGACTTTTAATGACTGCTTCTATTTCTTTAGGAGTTATGGGGTTGTTTAAATGGTTTATTTATTCTTGATTTAACTTTGGTCCCTGGTATCTGTCTAGGAAATTGTCCATTTCCTCCAGATTTTCAAGTCTTCTTGATTATAGCTTTTGTAGTAGGTTCTGATGATTTTTGGAATTTCCTCCGCGTCTGTTGTTATGTCTCCCTTTTCATTTCTGATTTTGTTAATTTGGACACACTCTCTGTGTCCTCCGTTTAGTCTGGTTAAGGGTGTATCTATTTTGTTGATTTTTCCTCAAAGAACCAGCTTTTGGTTCTGCTGATTTTTTGTATAGTCCTTTTTGTTTCTACTTGGTTGATTTCAGCTCTGAGTTTGATTATTTTCTACCCTCTACTCCTCCTGGGTGTATTTGCTTCATTTTGTTCTAGAGCTTTCAGGTGTGCTGTCAAGCTGCTGATATGTGCTCTCTCCTGTTTCTTTCTGCAGGCACTCAGAGCTATGAGTTTTCCTCTTAGCACAGCTTTCATTGTGTCCCATAAGTTTGGGTATGTTGTACCTTCATTTTCATTAAATTCTAAGAAGTCTTTAATTTCTTTCTTTATTTCTTCCTTGACCAGGTTATCATTGAGTAGAGCATTGTTCAACATCCATGTATATGTCGGCATTCTTCCCTTATTTTTATTGAAGACCAGCTTTAGCCTGTGATGGTCTGATAGGACGCATGGGATTATTTCTATCTTTCTGTATCTGTTGAGGCCTGTTTTATGACTGATTATATGGTCAGTTTTGGAGAAAGTACCGTGAGGTGGTGAGCAGAAGGTATATCCTTTTGGTTTGGGATAGAATGTTCTATAAATATCTGTTAAGTAGATTTGGTTCATGACTTCTCTTAGTCTGTCTATGTCTCTGTTTAATTTCTGTTTTCATGATCTGTCCATTGATGAGAGTGGGGTGTTGAAATCTGCTACTATTATTGTGTGAGGTGCAATGTGTGTTTTGAGCTTTAGTAAGGTTTCTTTTACGTATGTAGGTGCCCTTGTATTTGGAGCATTGATATTTAGGATTGAGAATTCATCTTGGGGGAATTTTCCTTTGATGAATATGAAGTGTCCTTCCTTATCTTTTTTAAAGACTTTTTGTTGAAAATCGTTTTTATTCGACATAAGAGTGGCTACTCCAGCTTGCTTCTTCTGTTTGTTAATCTGTGTCTTTCTATTGGGGAATTGAGTCCATTGATGTTGAGAGATATTAAGGAATAGTGATTGTTATTTCCTGTTATCTTTGTATTTGGAGGTGAGATTATGTTTGTGTGCTTTTCTTCTCTTTGTTTTGTTGCAAAAATGATTAGTTTTTTCCTTTTTCTAGGGTGTAGCTTGCCTCCTTATGTTGGCCATTTATTATCCTTTGTAGCGCTGGATTTGTAGAAAGATATTGTGTAAATTTGGTTTTGTCATGGAATATCTTGGTTTCTCCATCTATGCTAATTGAGAGTTTTGCTGGATACAGTAACCTGGGTGGCATTTGTGATCTCTTAGGGTCTGTATGACATCTGTCCAGGATCTTCTGTCTTTCTTAGTCTCTGGTGAGAAGTCTGGTATAATTCTGATAGGTCTGCCTTTATATGTCACTTGACCTTTTTGCCTTACTGCTTTTAATGTTCTTTCTTTGTTTTGTGCATTTGTTGTTTTTACTATTATGTGATGGGAGGATTTTCTTTTCTGGTCCAATCTATTTGGACTTCTGTAGGCTTCTTGTATGTTTATAGGCGTCTCTTTCTTTAGGTTAGGGAAGTTTTCTTCTATTATTTTGTTTAAGATATCTACTGGTTCTTTGAGTTGGGCATCTTCACTCTCTTTTATACCTATTACCCTTAGGTTTGATCTTCTCATCGTGTCCTGGATTTCCTGTATGTTTTGGGCCAGTAGCTTTTCTGTTTTACATTATCTTTGACGGTTGTGTTGATGATTTCTTTGGAATCTTCTGCTCCTGAGATTCTCTCTTCTATTTCTTGTATTCTGTTGGTGATTCTTGTATCTATAGCTCCTTGTCTCTTCCTTTGTCATGAAAGAAACACATGTTTTTCTTTCATTAATCTTTTATTACAAGTACCTTAACTTTCCACACCTTTTGAAATGGGTGGAAGTTTTAAAAAATTTTTTTTGATGGAGACAAGAAACACACTGGATCAATGCAAGATATGAATACTTGTGTATGTAAACATTTTTGCCACCAGATTCAAAAGGAAAATTAAGTATCCCTCAAAGCATCTTGAAGTAGTTAATGGATTTGTTAAATGAAAGTCTTGCAACAACTCCGTGCTGATCAGAACCTTCTTGTTCCTTTGCTTGCCCCACCTACCTCTCTCCCCCTTTTCCAATTTTTTTAGCGTCTTTGTCAAAGGAAGCCTCTGTAAATCTCCCAATAAACACAATCTTTAAATATAGGTAAAATTTTTCTTAAACTTCTCCAGGTCAAAACTGATCCCCTTTTATTTGAAAAACAAATGCCTTAAAAAGAAAGTATTAAGTTCTGAGAGCGTGCTTGTCCTTAGTGAACTTCTCTGTAGAATTGAAAACAAGAGTGACTATTTGGGATTGATAAAGAGTTTGCTTGTCCAGACCCTCCTTAGACTTTTGAATCTTCTAGAGTCATCCCTGCACTTGTAAAATCTAGTTTTAGCTCGACACCCTGCTAAGTCAGAGTAGTAAACCCTGTTTTCGACAGTGTCCTAATCTTCCACCATCCCTAAGTGATGTCTGATGGTCCTGGCTGTCCTCAGTAAGAACCTGTTAAGTCAGTGTTTTCCACTGGCTCACCCCGCCTGCTGAGAGTTCCCTCTGGCCCATTCTGTGTCTGGAGCTGTGTTCCATTCTTTCTTTGACACAGTCGAGATGATTCTGAATAAGGGCATCCTTATCATGGTTTATCAAGTGTCTGAGTAATCTTTTTCTTTGGCACGACACAGAATTTCAGATGGCCAGCAGTTGTGTCAGGGAGCTCTGAGTCCTTGGAATTGGGTGGGTCACCAGGACAGATCTGGATGGAAAGGGAGATTCAGTGGAGGTGGCATAGCTCTCACTGTGGCTCTGAACTCCCATCCACTGGTCAGACAGAGACACAGTGAGAGCTGGGCTGGCACAGAAGCCGTTCTTTCCCCATCACTATCAACTCACTCTCCTTGCCAAGTGTTTCCATTCCAGGAGCTAAGTGGGTTACCATGGGGCCCTAGAAGTGTCTCTAGGCAGCACTGAGCCAGTCCGGAATGTGACTGTGCTTAGGCTCTCATGTGTCATGGAGTTGACCGGGTCTTGAAAACTAACTCTGACTTTTTCGTAAATGGTACTTGTTTTGCACATTTCTTTAACCCTAAAGAGATTTGGACACTATCTTTTATGTTGGTATTACTTTACTCTTCTATTGTTTTATGTTGATATGAATAAAATAGGAAAGGCTTTGCTTATGAAATACTGTTCTTGCTTTTGTAGAACAGCGTGTATGTAAGTAGGAAGACTTTTGATTGTTCCTGCTCTCTGTGTGTCTTCTGTAACCCTTCCTAATAATAACCAGAGTTATTGGAGGCTATGAAAATGCCATCAGGTGACTCCTTTACTTGTTCAAGTGCAGTGCAGCACAACAGCCTCTCCTTTCATAGAAAACAAGCTTTGAAAACCATGGAATAAAAATGCGCAAGGCATATTTGTGCCATGAGCACAATTCACACTCTAGGAGAAGCGGTAGTGAGCTTTGCAGTAGGTATCTACTTTAAACAAGTAACATGTTCAGATTCACAGAAAGCTGCTTGGATTTTTGGTCAATTTATAAGTACAATGTAAAAATCAGTGACTGGGAAATATGTTTCTCATTTTTTAACTCAAGAAAATAAAATATGTTGCTTAAACCAAAATTCCTTGATAAATTTACTTTAAATTTTCTAAAAATGAAAAAGTTTCAAATATCAATATTTTTTATTATTTATAACAATCATTATATTATATTTATTTTATTGTTTTTGTTCTTTGGAGACAAGGTTTCTCTAACAGTCCTGGCTGTCCTGGAACTCAGTTTTTAAACCAGGCTAGTCTCAACTCAGAGATCCACCTGCCTCTGCTTTCTAAGTGCTGGGATTAAAGGCATGTGCCACCACCATCTGGCCATATTTTTATTCTTAATTTCAAAAAAGCAGTAGGAGAAAACAATGCAATACTTCTTGTTTGGGAATGGAGCTATGTGCTTACCCTCTATCTCACTGTATTCCTGACTCTGTCAGTTCCCTGCTGTTAATAAGAAGGGGTTTTAGCTTTATGTTTGTTGATAACAACTGATTTTTATTTTTTAATAACAGACTCAAAATTCTCCAGTGGATGCTTGTGTGTGTGTGTGTGTGCACACACGTCATGCACACATGTGTGCTTATGTATATGCACACATGGGGAGGTATGAATATAACTCACAGAAGTCAGTTCTTTCTACCATGTGGCTCTAGGGATTCAACTCACATCATCGGGCTTGGCGAGCTCGGCCAGAGTGGGCATTTAGATGTCAGGTGTAAGCATGGTAACAAGGCAACCATCAGCATTCTTCCTGAAAACTTCTTTCTGAGTTTGAACTGAATACAAAAGGCTTTATTACCATAGTCAAAGCACATGTATGCACATACATACCCACAAATACACATGCGCGTGCATACACACACATACACACATATACACACACATACACACACATGCATACACATATCCCCCAACACACACACCAGTATAATTATAACAGTATTTTCCAGACACAACATGGCAGATAAACATACAGATTCACAGAGACTGTGACAGCACACGTGTAGCGCCCACCCTGACCAGCAAGGAAGACGCAACACCGTCGGATTCTTCTCAACAGCCTTTATTGTAGGAACACCTAATTGTTAATTCAGGGACCCCGAGGAACAAAGGCACTTGCCTTATATACAAAACAGACTGTGGCTGTAAATTTGTCCACTGGGGATTGGTGGAGTATGAAATACCTATTTAGCATGAATATCACCCTGGCCTTGTAGGTGCTGGGGGTATGCCAACACATGAGCCGTGGGTGTTTACCACAAACGACCACCGGATGTCGGCGCCATCTTTAGCTGCTCCCTACACACACACACAAGACCTGCATAAGCTCAAGCAAGACAAAATAACAGGACAAAAGAGGGAGAGTGGGCACAAAGTCCCCACTTTTAGTCAAAAAGCTATTTGAAATTAGTAGCTTATTGGAGAAAGAAAATGAGTTTTTTTTTCCAATGGAGTGACACTGGGTATATCAGTTATAGTTCAGTGCAGGCCCTATATTCAATTGTCCAACACAAATTGGACTCCTTAATCCTTTTTGTTTGTGTACACTTGTGTGCATGTGTGTGCTGTGAGAGAAAAAGAACACAAAGTTGGTGGGTAGGGAGCTGGGGAAGGATCTGGGAGGAGTGTGGGAAGAGAAAGACATGATCAAAATGTTTTGTATGGAAATCTCAAAGAATAAATAAAAGCATTAAAATGCAAATGAAAATAAAAGATTTTTAAAACATGCCATCAAGTCTTAAGAAAATTTCCATGGTTCCACTTTCTTCCCAACATACATTAAAGAATAACTTCGCAAAAGGTAGGGATAATAGTTTACACAGCCTCTGTGAATAACCTCTTGCTGATTGGAGGTTAAGGATTGCCTGTGTATGGTGGTACTGCATCTAGAATCCTAGCACTCTGAAGGCCAAGGTAAGACCCTCAGAAATTTGATTCAAGGTTAAGATACGTAGCTGTCCTCCCTCCCTCCCTCTCCACCCAAAAAGCCCTGCAGTAAACACTCAGACACAAATTATTAAGAAATTGGTACTATGTATGAGAGCATCTGTATGGGTGCATGTATGTGTATGTAGTGCCAATTTTGATTACATACCTGTTGGCAATTTACGTAGAAGCCTTTGTCAAGATCAATTTTAATTAATTGATTTTGTTAATTAATAACAAATAATATGTACATACACTGTTAATTTTAGGGATGCATGAAAAGTATGGGTTACAAGTTATGTTAAAAGCATGGATGATTTCTCGCATTCAGGGAAAAGATTGCAAATGTGTTCATTGTACTAATCAGAAGTATTTTTATTATATTGCAAAAAATAGGTAAAAGTAAAAGGAGAGAACATTTTATTAAGCTTAAAATGTGATCCTGAGGATGTGAGGGATGAGAAGCCGGGGTATTAATGAAGGGGAGATTGGTACAGTTATCTGTGCAGTCACAGTACTCTTAGCATTTTCTAGTTAGTGAGAAGTTATACAGGCTTAAGCTGATTTGGGATCTCTCATTTTAAAAAGGCAGTTGCCTACATGTTGTTCTGGCTTCCCCACATTTTGCTATGTTAAGAGAGGTTCCAAAACAAGCATAACTCACACTAATCAGAGGCAGAAAATACAACAGATGGGTCTGTGGCTGAGTTGTGGTTTTGGGACGTTGTCCTGTGCCAGTCACTGGCTGTTGTCATTTCTGAGCTCTAGTTTTCTCATTTGAACTCAAGTAAAGCCTCTTTATCTGCTTTTGGACATGGCTGTGAAGATTAGCACCACTCTCAGCACAACCTATTTATTCCTTAGAGAAAGGGGCATGATTTCTTTGATTTAGTGAGATAAAGTCTCTCTATGGGTAAGGTCAATGTGACCTTAAATGCTTTATCCTTGTGCCTTTGTGCCCTAAGTCTGTTTTTTTCAGGAAAAGGACGTGTTCCCACGATCCAGTGTTCAGCCCTACACCCATGTGCCTTCAGGCAACACTAATTTGACTCAATAGGTTTTATAAAGGATAACAATAATAGTAACGGTAATAGAAGAATAATAATAGTGCTTCCTATTAATGCAATGCATGGGATATGCAAATGTCTTTGTAAACTGGCTATTCCTGAAATTCTTTTTGATGTCAAATTCCAAAATCCTGGTTATGCCTGACTTGAGGTCCCTAAATGCCTAGGGGGGGACTCTTCAGATTCTAGGGGTGACAGCAGAGGAAGGCTGTATTCCCAAATGCTGTGGATGATACTAGTTAGAACGGAAGTCCTGTCTATTGGGTTCACATGCATTTCTTCCATTAACAGGGTATGTACATAGATAGACTGGGTACAGGAACCATTCAGACCTGCCTGGTGCTAGGTTTCAGGGCAAAAAATCTCTTGCTTACCATCCTGTGTGGGGCCAGGGTGCTGTGGGACTGGGAGGAGCAGGCTTGGAGCGAGAATGGGGTTGGGACATGTCCAAAGCCCAGCGATCTCATCCTAAGATGGGTAGGAGTAGGGTCGTTCTCCTCCTGACCCAGCCTGGCATGTCCTAGTACACATAGCCTTGTGCCCACTACCTTTGCCTCTCCAGAGGAGATCACATAGCTGATAGCCAAGTTAAACTTCCTCTCCCCTTTTTAAGGTCATGTCCAACAGCACTTGGAATTCCTCCTAATGCAAATAAGGCATCTGCAGCATCCTAGGCCCTGGACAATGTTGTGCCCTCAGCTTAGAGGGACTCTCCGAAAGGTTTAAGTAAACTTTTCCCACTTCCATTATACCAAACCAGTTCTGTAAAGCTGTCCCCCCATTCCTCTCTGTCTCTCTGTGTGTCTGTATTGTCTGCCCATGCACTCACTGACCACTAAGATTCTGCCTGTACCTACCTGTCCCTGTCCCCCATCCCCTTGTCCCCTATCCTGTGTCTCCCAGTTAAGCTTCTCTCCTTGCAATCCAGCCTGGTATACAATGGGCCTGGATAACCCATAAGGGAGAAGAGGTCACAGGTCCGCAGTCATGTCCTTGCACCATGCACTGTTGCCTGAAATAGCCAGTAGCAGTGTGGGTGAAGGCAGGTCCTTGGCCCCTCAGCTGATCTAAGCTGAGCTATACCCTAGTCTTGCACATGGATAAGGAATTACACAGTCTCTCAAGGTACCTCCCAGACCATGCCGACTTGCTCGTTGTTGCCCGCTGAAATCCAAGTCCATTCTCCTAGGACTCAGGTCTCTGCCTGGCTCCTGTCCTGTTCCCATTCGAGGCCTGGCAGCAGCAGTGATGCCTGAGGTTGGAGGAGGGGTGGTGGAAAGGCCTTTGGCCACTGAAGCCTAAGAAAGCTCAGTGGCATCCGAGTCTCAGTCACAGGAGCCTTTGTGGGAGAGGGCAGGGATACTGTGTTCTACTTCAAGGCTGGGAATGATTTATGCCAGGCTTGCGCTCTGTCCTGTATGTGATTAGGCCTTGGCCTAATGTCCAACACATCCTGAGGCTCTACTGGTGAGCTCAGACTCCCACACACGTTCTCTGGTCTGCATTCAGTGTTCTGTCTTCCCAAAGCAGGGCGAGTGCAGAGCTCTAGGCTAATTTTCTTGTCTTTCTCAGCAGAGAGCTGAGTCTAACTTCCTTCTTTGCTGACAGCAGTTGGGTGAGGGGTAGGAGAGAGCATCAGCTGTCTGACTTATATCATACTCCAGAGGCTGAGTCCTTAGGTGGTGGCTGGAGGGTAGGGGCTACAAGGCTTTTTCGGCCTTGATTACGGTCATGGCTGGCATTACTTTTCAAAATGAAGAACTGGTTTTAGTCCTCTCCCTACTGAGAGCAGGCGTCTTCACATTGGACTCCTGGAAGTTGAAGGTACCAAGCAAGCAAGCAATTCTTTCATCCCAGATGCACATTTTCATTTCTCTTACACTGAAACCAAGCTTTATGGATCCTTACATAATTTCCTTATCTTTTAATAAGCTGATTTATCTACCTGCAGGGAAAGACATCGTGGGCCATACTTAGCCATCTTGTTCTCTCTATCTCCAGAATGTGCCTCACAAATTTAATTTTTTTCAAGATTTTTATTTCATCTTTCTTTCCAAATGTAATCAGATTTAAATTACATACAGATGGCTGGAGAAATGTTATGCATTTAGTTTTTTCCTTAAGTGCTTAAAATAAATATTGTGATAATTGAGAGAAATGGCTTAACTGATCATATGCAGGTGATCTTATGGCAATGTCAATAAAACAAGATTACTAAAGGCCACCAGTTGGTGCTTAGAAGTAAAGTGTAAAATCTTGCAAAAATAACCCAGCAGGGCAGAAAAATTCATTATGCTGTTTTATTCAATATGTCTCTTTACCAGAGAAAGAATAATCATGCCTAGCATTAATGTCACTGTTGGAGTAGGGAACACATATGCACAAGGGAGCAAATTCCAGCCTAATAATCAGCCCTAATCAACTGGCTTTCAAAGGCATTTCCACTGGCTGTTAGGAAGTACTTACAGCTCCTTCCAGATACAAGGAGCATCCCAGGTATTCTGTGTGTGGTGCATTAGTAATCTTACAATATGAAAAATTACCTCTTGTCATGTAACAAGTACAAATTCTTTACCAGACATTTGTGTAGGAGAAAACCCACATATAACTATACAGAACTATTGGGATATCTGAGAACAGTGAAGTCTTTCCCAGACTTAGGGTTCCTGGAGCTCAATGGTCACCAGAGATGCAGGGAGATAAAGGGGCTTCCAAATTTTTGTCTCTTAATTCAAAGAGTGAGATTCTCAAAACACTGGGTGAGTCTTAGGGAGAAGTTGTTACAGATTCATAGGTGGAAGTTTAAAAGAGAAGGGGAGGGAGATAAAGGGGGTAATGGGGTGTCTTAATGATTTTATTGTTGCAATGACCATGATAAAAAAAAAAGCAAGTTGAGGGGAGATTTATGTAGCTTACATTTCTACATTGTAGTCCATCACTGAAGAAAGTCAGGACAAGAACTCAAACAGAGCAGGAACCTGGAGCCAGGAGCTGATGGAGAAACTACGGAGGAGCACTAGTTCTTGGATTGCTCGGTCTACTTTTTTAAACAACCCAGAACTACCTGCCCAGGGATGGGACCAGCCATGATGGGCTAGGCCTTCCCACATTAATCTCTAATTAAGAAAATGCTCCACAGACTTGCCTATAGCCTGATCTCATGAAGGAATTTTCTCAATTGCAACTCCCTGCTTTCAGTTGACTCGAGCTTGTTTGAAGTTGACATAAAACTAGCCAGGACATAGGGGGAGACACACACACACACACACACACACACACACACACACACACACACACACACACACACAGAGATAGAGAGAGAGAGACAGAGAGACAGAGAGACAGAGAGACAGAGAGACAGAGAGAGAAACAGAAAGACAGAGGCACAGATAGAGACACAGACAGAGACACAGAGACACACAGAGGCATAGTCACAGAGACAGAGAGATGCAGAGACAGAGACAGAGACCAAGTCAATCCTATAAAGCAAACAGGAGGAAATAGGGTATCATCAGTAAATTGGTTTGGAGGGCTTTAAAGGACTTATGGAAGAAACCAAGGTGGACTATGGAATGAGGCTGTTCTGACAATCCAGTTGACCCAACTAGATGTTCAGAAATCTCCACTCAGTTTCAGTCTCAAAGTCAGGGGCAACCTTTAGGTTGAGAGGTGCTCATCTGGAGGTAAGAAAGAACCAGGAACCAGAGCTCTCTGACCTTGCTTTAAAGTTCCTGCTGTATTGAAAAGTTTCTACCTTCTGCTGTGGTCAATATGACGTGTGTGTGTGTGTGTGTGTGTGTGTGTGTGTGTGTGTGTGTGTGTGTGTGTGTGTGTTTATATATGCACCTTTATCATAGAAACTCAGTTTTATATTTCGTCAACACAGGTGTGTACACTGTACACACTCCTGGATGATTTGAAATGTCATTTTAGTACACACAGAATTTCCCAGGAATAGTACTTCTATATATAAAGGTAGAAGGCTGGAGTGTTTTGTGTTCCATTTAGAATTGTGCACGGTGAAAGAGGATTTTGGTGCTGAGGTTGTCAGCTTAAAAAGACAAAATGCATATTTGGATCATGAAGTCCATTGGCCCCCATCGCTTGGGTCTGTGAATAAACAATGCTCTACCAGGAGTGTATGGTGGACAAAACTGAGATCACAAGCCAGGCAGCTACATGGAGAGATGAGGCTGTGCTCCAGCCCTTCACAGTACACTCCCGAGGAGCTAATGACCACCTGAAAGGTCACACATCTGAAAGGTCCACCGCTTCCCAATACAGCCACTCTAGGGAACAAATCTTCAGCAATGAGTTTACAAGGATTCTTCAAGTCCTGATGCAGTGGGAAGAATTTGAACGAGCGACTCTGCTCAGTCACTCTCTTGAGCATCAAGCCTTGTTAATGTGGAGTGGGTGATGGGCTTAGTGTCTAAAACCCATCCTTCAGCTCTTCCTTTGCAAGACCTACCCTGATGGGTGTGCAACTCACTTGCAAGCATGGCACCCGTCCCGTAGTTGGTCTGGCTTCAGTGAAAGGTGAGGTGGGGAACACCTTATTGTCATAATATGCTACACTAAAATACAATGGTATGGTTAACTCAGTAGAAAAAAACATAGTTTGGGACTAGGGTTCAGTGTGTCAAAGGCTTCCTGCACAAGCATTTGGACCTGAGTTCCAATCCTCAGCACTCATGTTAAAAAACCACGCACAACTTCTCATGTCTACTACTCCAGAACAGGATACAGGAGAGAGGTAGATCCCTGGGCTTGGTAGCCCGTCAGTCTAGAGGTAATACTAAGCTACAGATGCACTGAAAGATCTTTCATCAAAAATGAAATGGAAAAATCATTGGGGGAATCTATCCCAGGTCAGCCTCTGGACTTCACACAAATCCGTATAGTTAAGGACATAGACCACAAACAGAGATACACACACACACACACACACACACACACCTTGTAAACAGCTTTTGCTGCTGCTTAACGTTACCACAGCCTTGGATTGTCAGAAGTTAAACTATAGCATTGTGGTTAAATATCAAGGACATACTCAAAAGCAAGCAGAAAGGTAAAAATGTGATCTCTGCTGTGTAGCCACTTTCTAGCATAGGCTCTGCTTTGCAGCGGGATGATGCAAGAAGAAAAAGGGCAGGGGCACTTGGAGGAAAGCAGCAGGAAGTGCAAATCTTCAGAATGTCAAGGCAAGGGAGGGGTCAGGAGACAGCAGATGCTCTGCAGGCTTTGGAGCAGCAGCCTCATGAGCAGACCCGAGAGCTCATGTTCTCATCTTCCAGCCTCGATCTTCTGCAGTTCCTGAGGCCAGCAAAAGTGTAAGCAACCACAACGTGGGCTGTTCACTGTGCAAATGCAAGTTCATGATGACAGTTGACCTTCAGCTGTGGCTTAAAAGAACGATAGAAATTTTATTGTTTGGTAATGCCTTATAATTAAGGTAGGGAGTATATACTGAATAACATGTCAGAAAAATTTGTTTTTTACAGAATTATATTGTAGTTGATTTCAGAAATTGCTTTGAAAAGTCAAATAGGCTACTTAAATAATTAAATGAAGTTCTTATTCTATTTGAATAACTAATTATCCTTATTCTTTGACAGGCCAATTAATAAGAGTATTTTGTGAGAAGTGTTTGTGAATGCCTATTCATGTTACCATGTGTATGCTAATATGCTATTATGTACCAATATGATTTTGTAACAAAATTTTACCCGTGGAGTACACATTTCTACAGTGTGGTGATTTGAATGTGATTGAATCGAGGACCTCCACCAACGCCAGTGGGAATATCAGCACACAAGTTGAAGCTATGTGTTGATTCAATTTGTTAGAAGCAAAGGACTTGGGTATGTCGAGTTATTCAATTTTGGCATTAGACTTTTTTCAGAAACTGGCCTACATTTGGGTAGGCATCCACCTAGACATAATTTTTGAAAATATTAAAACATTGTTTTTGTGCTCTGTATATTTTTATACAGCATGATTAGCTTGCAGCTAGCAGCGGATAACATCAATATGGCATCCGTGTAACGGAGGCCTCATGATTTCCAAGGCAGGGCTCCTTGGAAATGAGAGAAACAAAGAAATAACATTAAAGCATGAGATGGATTCACTCTGAACTGGTTTTGATTTAATTAAACTACAGGGATTTTCATTTCCTTAGTAATATATATCTTATTTAAAAACATTTTTTGAGATCTAGCTAGATGTCATTGGTATACCATTTTCTGCCATGGTCCAGTAAATTCACTCTCACTGGCAAATAATGCATTTCGGCTCTTGGGTGAAGAAAGGCCTTAAAGTGAGGTAGAGCTGTAAAGTTCTCCAATCCTGGATTCCACTCACTCCCACAACTTTATAGCTTATTTTGTCAACTGGAAACTGTCTGCCTCAATTTTGGACTTTGTCATAATTTTTTTTGTCCTTTTCTTTTCCTCATCCCTCATTCTCTCTGGTTAGTAAAATGTTGTAAGTATCATTGTTTATGGAAATATAGTACAGCCTTGGCATGCTTTTATTTTCCCTGAGGGTGACCAAGCCGACTCAGCCAGTCAACAGGGTCTCAAGTAAGGGAGTGAGGATTGAGAAGAAAAACAGACAAAATTAGAACACGATTCCAGCACACACTGAGGCTGAAGCAGCTTTACTTCTCTCCGGTCTGCTTTTATATCATTCCTGATGCATCCAAAACACATGGTCAGCTCTTAGATCAAAGACAAAGTAATCAAGTGAAGTAGTAAACAGAGATCATGTAATGTAGTGATTAAGTAGAGTAGCAAGCAAAAGGGTCACACAAGATAATAACTAAGTAAAGTACTAAACAAAGCCCCTGGTCACTGTTTCTGATATTCTTACCCAAGTCTACTTCCTTGTCCAAGCCCAGTGACAAATGCCAAATTCCTAGAAGTGGCACCAAATGTTCTCAACATGCGGGCAGTTGGCAAAATGTGTCACGGAGGATAATTCTACTGACAGGAATTATATGGGTAACTTGGAATCAGAGTTTACTCTTAGGGTGTGCTAGGTTCTGTGCTCAGTACTTGTAGATTGATATTTTCTTCTCCAATCTTGAAATAATGTAAGAGGTAAAGGTCGTTTTCTCAAACATGCCTTCTGTGTTAGTAGTTGGGCTTATAAGAATTCTACATGGATAATCTGAGTTGACTTAATTTAGTGTAACGTTGGCTGAAATCCAGACACATTTTAAAAGCAAATGATGCATATATTATAGAGTTATCAAAAATCATTGTGGATTTTTTTATTTGTAACTATTTGGTCAACACTATCCTCAATCTCCTATTCAAACATGCAAACCAAGGAGCAGAACTATTAAGGAGCTTGTCTCATACGAAATAACTAGAGCCAATGTTAAAAACCCAAGGTGTCTCAAACCTGCTTTTAGGTATAGTTGGGTTTCATGGCTTTTCAGCAACAAAAACATAAACTCATCTGCCCACTGTTGAAGGCCTCTCAGAGACGGTTACAAGCAAGCTCATATGAAATAATATCTGGATAAGCACATCTTCCCTGGTCACGTTGCTTTGCTCTTGGCAGTACTGGCCCTCTAACACCTCATTCTAATGAAGCATTAGGTGGCACTTCTAAGGGACTGGGTTGCCCTCTCATTCATTCTTTCCACTGTTCTTGTTGTAGCCTTGAATTTTCATCACGGTGTCTTGGTTGGTTTTTGGCCCAGCTGAGTTGATTGTTTCTTTATTTGTTTTTTGTTTTGGGTATATTTGCCTAGCTCAGCCTACATAGTTGGCAAGGATACATTTTAGGATATACTGTGGTACTGTGTTTCATCCCTAATCTTATTTCAAGAGATGATACAAATGTCTTATGAGAATAACAGGATTCTTTCTCTTTCGCCTCCCCTTCTCCCCGTCCCTCTCTCTCTCTCCCTCTCTCTCAGAGTGTGTATTGTATATATCTGTGGTATAATTCTGTGAGTTTCTAATAGTTATTATTTTAGACTTTCTCCTTGCCTATGAAAGCATAGTGGGGAATTAGCTGAATTACTGGAGCAGAAGGGGACTTGGCTTTGCATGGCTACTTTGTCAGTTTTCTCAGAAGAAAACGCAGAGGGTACAAGATGATCTCTGCAGTACCTTATCCAACTACACTATAATTAATGTCTGTACCAGTCATGAAGTAGAGTCACAGTAGATTATGACTGTTCTGTAGGCACATAAACTTTAAATTGAAAAAAAATGTATTAGTCTTCAGCCATCAAATCATACCAAACTAAATCAACTTAGAGCACTGTTGAGAAGAACCGAGAGGAGCCTGCTGGAGGGTGCGAATTGGCTGCCACACACAGTCGTTAGCAGTGGGTGATGGATTCTGAGTGTGATGTGGAAAGAACACTGCTGTTTTGGAATACCTCTGGAGTTTTTCCTTTCAGCTCTAAATACCTGAGATTCTTCGCAATTTTCACAGCAGAGTGCTGGACCTATAATTTCTGCAGGGTTCTAAGAAAAGGCATATGCCTCGCATTTCTGGAGTTTCTGGGTATCTGCAACGAAACTGGAACAAAGGAAATTGTATGGCAAAGAAAATGATTTGAAAGTACCTTTAATTAGTTTTCTAGTAGGACATGCAAGATTAACAATCCAAGTATGAGGACTAAGCAAATGAGATTTTATGTTTACTTATTTGAATATATGAGCTAATATGGTTGAAATCATTTAAACTATGAAGGGAAGAAGAGAGGGAAAGTATTAGGCAGCACGGCTAGGATAAACGTTAGGATACTGAAAGCACCAACGATGCACATAATCAGAAGTCCACTAAGATTGTAATGCACAGTCAAGCTATTAAAAGGTAGCTGTGGTCACATGACCACAGCTGGGGAAACTGCAGCGACACCATGGCTCTGGCACATACACGGTTGCTACGTTAACAAACCAAAGTTCACCACAAAACGAAACAACAAACATCTACCTTGTGCTGGGGCCATGTAAGGAAAAGAGGTGTCTCTCTGGTGTTGACTTTCGTCAGCACATTTTATGACTGGAACTGAGAGGCACAAAGGTTGTGAGGTACTTAGACTCCAACATATGTCACAGGGTGACATTTGATACTTATCCATTCATCCATCAGTCATTAATCTATTACTGTTCTGTATCTTCTGGAGAATGATCTACGATGTCCATGTTTTTCAGTTTCAAATGATGAGTTTATTAAATCCATAGTAAGCAAAAGAATAAATAGAAAGTTGGAGAGAGAAAGAGCGACAGACAGATGCAGAGAGAGAAAACCAGTAAATAGACAGCAGAACATCATCAAAACAGGAATTTGTAGCATCCAGCCGAGAGGTTTGGAGAAACCTGATTAAGAGAGCAAGAAGAGTTTACAAACATGTTAGTAGGCAGGTGAAGCAGTCATCTGCTCAAGTGAGCATGAGATTCCCCTGACTGAAATTCCACTTTCTTTTTTCTACCACAGGCATTTTTGTGCAATGAGAAAAACAATACCAGTGACTTTTAGCAGTAGTTTGTCTTCTAGGTGTTCTCAAGGACACACTATTTGTACTCCCTGGCTGTTGTGTCATTCTCTCTCCCTCTGTCACAGTCAGGAGGTTGAAGAGAATGGCTCAGTCCAGCCCAAGGATTGTTTTGGAAAATTCTTTGAGGTAAACATGCTTGTGTCTGAAATAGGGAAGCTACCACACTTCTGGGGTGAAGTGGAAGTTTCTGGTTGTGTCATGTGATGCAGACTTACATGGTGTTTGTCTGAGGCAGACTTATGTGGTGTTTTCCTGAGGCAAGAGCCATGAGAGGACACATGATGTCTGGGGAGAGCATGAATAGGACTCAGGGACAGCGATGGCGCCCTTCGTTGATATGACTAATCTTCACTTCCTTGGGGGAGGCTTGGCAGTGAACTCCTGGCTTCCCTGTTGCTTCTGGTCACTCCTTCTTTCTGACTCTGACTCTGCTGATTAGGCAGAGGCCTGGCCATTTCTGCTGAATCATGCCACCACTGCTGATTCATGGTATCGTGACTCTACTGAAGTAGACTGCTACTATTCTGACAATGGAGCGTGAAATTACCTCCAAAGAACTACTTCTAAACAGGTCCACATCCCCTTGTACTATTTACCATCTTCTCTCCCCTACCTTTGGACAACTGACTAGAAGGGGTATTGATGCATTTGAGAAATTGTATTAAAGTAGGTTTTGAAAAATCTAAGCCTACACTAGGGCCAGTTTCTCAGTCAAGCAACATATGATACTTTATCAGTAGAATGTATGCTACCAAAGTCTAGTAGGGAATTATGCCATGGGCCTAAAAATCTACAGTAGAAAGTAAGTCGTGCCATAAGTTGTGCCATCTACCATTTAAAAATCAGGGATGTTCTATCATAAGGTAGCTCTTCAAAGAGAGACAGGAGTGAACCCTGGACAAAATGAAGTTGGAAAAATTTCCTTTGAGCAGAGTTTGAAGGTCAGGCACCAGAGACTGCATCTTGTGTCTTCAGGTCTACACCATCATATTCACTGAGAAATGGAAGGACACAGAGTAAGTCTTGGTCTCCAGAGTGTTTCCTCCATCATCACGACTATTTTTGCATCTTTTCCTCAGCTAAAAGGGCTTTTTATACACTGAATCAGTGGGGACAAGGCTGATGATTAGGGTTTGCTGAGAGTCAAAAGTAGGAAGTCAAGTGTGTGAGTAAAGTCTGAAAAAAAACCCCAACTTATTCTGCTAGCCTTAAAATATATGACCACACCTCTTGTTCTACCATTTGAAAATACTACTCATAGATGACATGAGAAATTATAACATCAAAATTAAGTGTAAGAATAGTGAAGAATGCTAAAAAAAATTACACGCATGAGGAGATAGCATGCAATAAAATATGAACAAGGGGTGTGTGTGTGTGTGTGTGTGTGTGTGTGTGTGTGTGTGTGTGTGTATTTGTGTGTCTGTAAAAGAAAGGTTCTCATAGAGAACATTTTTCTAATGGTCATCCTGCTCAGCCCAAATACAATTTAAATGCAATTCTGGATTTTTGTGTATAGGCTAAAGTAGAAATTCATTGTGTGTAGATGTATGTATTAAGCATGTATCTAAATGTTGTGGTATCTATGTGCCTATATAAGTATGTATCATCTATAATCTATCTATCTATATCTATATACCATCTCTATCATCTATCATCCTATCCATATATCTACCCATCATCTATCTACCTATATATCATCTCTTTATCATCTCTCTATCATGTATCTATCTAGTCTCTCATGTATCTATCTTATCTATATCTTTCTTCTATTTATCTATCTATCTATCTATTTATCTATCTATCTATCAATCTATTTTATCAATCTATCCATCTATCATCTACCATTTGAAAAGCAGAGATGTTCTAGTCATGGTTATTTTCCCATCTTTACAGATGAAGAAACTGAAACTTAATTATTCTGAATAACTTCCTGAGTCACACATATTATTTGAAGAGAATCTGGGACTCAAAGCCAAAGCAGGCCACTCTAGAAAGCCATGTTTTGTGTTCTACACTGAAGAATGCTGCTGAACCATTTGAAAGCATGCAATCATTTATACCTCACATTACACTTGTGTAATATATGCCTGTAAATTAACCAAACAGCAAAATTATTTACAGTGTTAACAGTTTTTCTTTTTCTATTTCCATGTTCAAAGCAAATGTTTAATCTGGAAAATTACTCTTTGCTTGGAGGTATCATCTGTTTGTACACCTGACACTGAATTTGTTCTCCTTTGGCTTCTTAATGGTGTGACAAAACCCTCCCCAAAAGCAATTTATGAAGGAAAGGGTTTGTTTGGCTTTCACTTTCAAGTAACAGTCCATTATTGAAGGAAGTCAGGGCAGGAACCCAAGGCAGGAACCTGAAGATGCTTGACTGCTACTCCAGACAGCATTCCAAGGAACTCAATTACAGCTAAGAGAGTATAACAGCTACAGTGGAATACTCTTTGAGTTGCCACTCACCATTAGACTAATTAGCTTAGCTTTTCACACAGCCCAGGACCACTTCTAGGAAATGGTACTGAACAATGGACTGTGCCTTCCAATGTCAACAATCAAGACCCTGCCCCCCAACACACACATAGACACACATGCACACTCACACACACACCCCACACACACCATAGAAATGCCCACAGGCCAATCTGATCTGGCAGTCATTTAACAAAACCTTACTTCTCAGGTGACTCTAGGCAGTGCCAGTTAAAACCAACAAGGACACATTTGTTATTAGGTGTATTAATTCCCATTTGTGGCAATATATACAAAGAAGTCAAGAAGTTAGACTTCAGAGAATCAAATAATGTTAGTAAAAAATGGGGTACAGAGCTAAACAAAGAATTCTCAACTGAGGAATACTGAATGGCTGAGAAGCACCTAAAGAAATGGTCAACAGGGGTTGGGGATTTAGCTCAGTGTAGAGCGCTTGCCTAGGAAGCGCAAGGCCCTGGGTTCGGTCCCCAGCTCTGAAAAAAAGAACCAAAAAAAAAAAAAAAAAGAAATGGTCAACATCCTTAGCCATCAGGGAAATGCAAATCAAAACAACCCTGAGATTCCACCTCATACCAGTCAGAATGACTAAGATCAAAAACTCAGGTGACAGCAGATGTTGGCAAGGATGTGGAGAATGAGGAACACTTCTCCATTGTTGGTGGGATTGCAAGCTGGTACAACCACTCTGGAAATCAGTCAGGAGGTTCCTCAGAAAATTGGACATTGTACTACCTGAGGACCCAGCTATACCTCTCTTGGGCATATACCCAAAAGTTGCTCTAACATACAACAAAGAAACATGCTCCACTATGTTCATCGCAGCCTTATTTATAATAGCCAGAAGCTGGAAAGAACCCAGATGCCCTTCAACAGAGAAATGGACAGAAAATGTGGTACATCTACACAATGAAATACTACTACTCAGCTATAGAAAACAATGACTACATGATATTCTTAGGTAAATGGATGGAACTAGAAAATATCATCTTGAGTGAGGTAACCCAGTCACAAAAGAACACATATGGTCTGCACTCACTGATAAGTGGATATTAGCCCAAAAGCTTGGAATACCTAAGAAAAATTGACAGATCATATGAAGCTCAAGAAGAAGGCAGACCAAAATATGGATGCTTCAGTCCTTCTTAGAAGGGGGAGCAAAATACTCATGGGAGGAAATTCATGGACAAAGAGTGGTGTGGGGACTGAAGAAAAGGACATCCAGAAACTGCCCCACCTGCCCCATCTCATATGTAACCACCAAACCCACTCACTATTGCTGATGGCACGAAGTGCTTGCTGACAGGAGCCAGATATGGGTGTCTCCTGAGAGGCTCTGCCAGAGCCTTACTGATACAGATGAGGATGCTTGCAGCTAATCATTGGACTGAACAAGGGGACCCCAATGGAGGAGTTAGAGAAAAGACTGAAGGAGCTGAGGGGGTTTGCAACACCATAGGAAGAACAACAATATCAACCAACCAGACCTCACCAGACCTTCCAAGGAATAAACCACCAACCAATGAGTACACATGGAGGGATCCATGACTCCAGCCACATATGTAGTAGAGGTTGGCATTGTCCAGCATCAATAGGAAGAAAAGCCCTTGGTCCTGTGAAGGCTCCTTTCCCCAATGAAGAGGAATGCCATGATATTGGGGTGGGAGCATCCTCATAAAAGCAGGGGGAGAGGGGAGGAGTTAAGGATGAGAGGGGAAAGGGGATAACATTTGAAATGTAAATACATAAAATATCCAAGAAAAATAAAATTTAAAAGAGAAAAGAATTTTGGACTTCAGTAGTATGCTGTTTTAATTGAGCTGAGCATTCTGCCATCTCCTCAGGCACTACATTTTCTAACTGTGTGTTCCTTTTATTTTTTTTATCTTTTTCTGGTTAGCATTTAAAAGACTATAAAGGGATGGGCATGAAGCTTATGAAGAGTTTGCCTAGTATGCTTCAGGGCCTGGGTTTGATCCGTCCCATTGAAAGAAAACAAATACTATGCATACTTGCAAAAATACTGCAAAGTACACCCTTGCCCATCAGTTAATCTTCACTTATTCTGACCATCATATTTTTAAAGATTAATATGATAGTAAAAGCTGAGAAGATGTAGCCACACTACCATCAATATAATTGACGACACAATTTAAATGAAAACGATTGAAAAAAAGTCTTGTACTTTAATCTTGCATGTTAGCATTTTAGAGTTTGCTAAGTACTGAATATTCATGGCTCAGCTTGCTATCCATTTCTACCATAACTGATTGCCTCATGAGGTTGCAGTGAAATTCTCTTTTGATGCTAATGGCCCTTAAACACAGTGAAAATGTCAAGTCATGAGAGAGGCCTAAAGAAAATACACACTAATCACTAAAACAGCCCAAATAGTTTTAAGCTTTAGTAATGGAGGAAAACCCAGGATTGTGCAGGAAATACCTAAATTTGTATTGTCTAGGCAGAAACTAATTCAAGTAATATTACTGAAGGCGATATAGCAAAGCTTAATTATGAATAAATGAATTATATTTTCGCTCTGTATAGATTTTCTTCTTTTGTGTAATTTTCACAGTGAAGCTAATTTGATTTTTATTGGTCTACAGGTTCTTCCCTTAAACTCGTAGATCAACTTTCTAAAACAATATCAGTTTTAACTCTCTTAGAGAGATTCACCAGCATTCATAAACCTTAAAAAGAATAAAGTACACAAGACTCCCAGTCTGGCTGTGGGTCTCTGCATCTGGTTCCATCAGCTGCTGGCTCAGTTATGCTGGGCTCCTGTCTGCAAGCATAACAGAGTATCATTAACAGTGTCAGGGCTTGGTTCTTGTTTAGGGGATGTGTCTGGAATTGTGCCATTCATTGCTTTTCCATTCCCTCAGTCCGTGCTCCATCTTGTAGGCTTAATAAATTTAGGGTCGAAGGTTTTGTGAGTGGGTTGGTGTTCTTATCCCCTCCAATGAGAGTCCTGCCTGGATACAGGAGGCAGACACTTAAGGTTTCATATCCCTCAGTGCTAAGCGTCTCAGCTAGAGTCACCCTCATAGACTCCCTGGAGTCTCCCCTGTCTGAGGTCTCTGGTATATCTTAGAGATGCTCCCCAAATCTCCTCCTTCCCAAACCCATCCCCAGACCTCCACTCCCACCCCTTGCTGATTTCCATGTACTCTCTCTCCAACCCTTCCTATACCCGATTAACCCTGCCATTCACTTCTCTTTCCAACCCAGTTCCTTCCCTCCATCCACCTGAATTCTGATGACTATTTTATTCCTCCCTCAGAGTGAGAGTCAAGCATATTTAGCTCCTTTGGGTCTGTGTATTGTAGTGTGGGTATCTTGTACTTTATAGCTAATATCTACTCATAATAAGTACATAGATTGCATGTCTTTTTGGGTCTGGGTTACCTCACTCAGGATGATAATTTGTAATTCCATCCATTTGGAAAAGGATCAAGGGACTGGGAGGGGACAGGGACTCCACAAGAAGTTCACCAGAATCAACTAACCTAGACCCTTGGGGATTCCCAGAGACTGAATCACCAACCATGAGCATACATGGACTGGACTAGCCCTCCTACCCCCCCACACATATATGCTGCAGATGTGCAACTTGCTAGTCATGAAAGTCCCCAACAACTGGAACAGGACTGACCCTGACGCTGTTGTCTCCCTGTGGATCCTGTTTCCTTAACTGGGCTGCTTGTCTGGCCTCAGTGAGGAGAGGATGTCCTAGTGCTGCAGTGACTTGATGTGCCTGGGTGGGTTGATATCCAGGGGGCCTTCTCCTTCTCAGAGGAGAAGGGGACAGGAGAGGAGGGGCAGTATGAGGGGAGTACTGGGAGGAGAGAGGTGGCTGTGATCTGTATGTAAAGTGCATAAATGGGAAAAAATAAAGGCATTTGACTCTGTATCAAATGGGAAGATGGAATGCTTATTTTTAAGGAGGCAGTTCAAGGCATAGAGTATATGATTTCTTTTACTCGTGTTTTTATATCACTTAAAAAATGACTTTAGGCCAATCAGCCCATTGAGCTCTAAATATTTATATTTAGAAGGACGGTTTTTTATACTCCCTCATCGTCTTCTGGAAATCCTTACATTTCTATGTTTCCAGTAAATGGTGTTAAATAGCTAAGCCTCTTGGCCTTCTGTCTGCTCTAGCCTTAAGTGCTGAGGGAAAGAACATCCATCAGATTGCAGCAGACATAAACTCAGTTAATCGCATTGAATCTCTACCACTGCATTGTGCATTTCCAACATAATTATAGTATGGCCTAACATAGTCTAAAGTTCCATTTTCCACAGCCAATAAAAACATGGTTTTGGGCTAGATCCAAAGTATGCCAAGTTTAACTTGTGTATCTTGGAACTATTTTAGCAAATGAAACCCCGAAGGGTTAGATATCCTTTCTACTCCTTTTCTCTGTTTTGTGCAAAAGGAGTAAGAAAGTAAGTCTTCAAGACATTCTCTTAGAAAAACAGTTTTATAACTGAGAAGTATATATATGGCTATGCCATTAATTGAGATTTAGTAGAAAGGATTTTACAGAAACTAGGATTTAGGAACTAACTCTGCTTATTACTATTCAGCTGCTATCTCTCACAGACAAAGCAGGAAGTATTCACATAAACATAGATACAGATATATGGGACACTATAGTATATGCCTGTCTCCCCATCACTGGCACGAGGAAGAGTTGCTATGAGTTTGAGGTCAGTTTTAACTACTAACTGAGTTCCGGGTAAGACAACTACAAATCAAGACCCTGTCTGCAATAAAGATATATAAGTAAAAATAAATTAATTCAGATACAGAAAAGAAAAAAAAGAAAACGATTACTCACCAAACTCAGAATTCACATGTGGCACTTTATTGAAGTGTGACAATAGGTATGTATTTGTTAACTGGCATCCTATTTTGTGTAAAGCAGTATTAAAGATATGCATAGATTACAAGAGTTAGCTCTTCAATTCTGCACAAACCAAGCAAGGGAAGATACAGATATTGGTGAACTAATCCATGCCGACAGGAGCCTGATGTAGCTGTGTCCTGAGAGACTCTGCCTTTCAGGATGCTCACAGCCAACCATTGGACTGAGAACGGGGTCCCCATTGGAGGAGTTAGAGAAAGGATTGAATTAGCTGAAGAGGCTTGCAACCCCATAAGAACAACAATACCAACC